>NW_023270433.1:24943415-25283146 GCF_011800145.1 Mirounga leonina | reverse complement strand
AAGAGAAGAGAAGAGAAGAGAAGAGAAGAGAAGAGAAGAGAAGAGAAAAAAAAAGAAAAGAAAGAAAAAGAAATTCTGCTGCTTCTGTTTCTTCTATATGAAAAAACCTTGAATAACCTCTGGAAACCACTGGAAGCCCTCCTCCCCCCACCCCCACCCCCCCGCAAGTGGTATAGCTCCAACGTGTCTTATGAAAAATCCATTACATTTGACTGTCTTCAGCCTGTTGGTATCACCTGTTTGTTTCTGCAGCATGGATGAGTCACCTCTGTAACCAGGCGTCGCGTGCTCAGCCCGGTTCCAAACAGGCCGGGACATAGGCGAGTGGGGATGTTTCCTCCGTACTCTTTGAGACCCCTGAGCTCAGCCCCTGTTCTGTTTCACACACCTCCTGTTGAGACTGTCCACTAACTTGACTGGCTGGCCCACTGGGGCTGCTCTCGTTTGTGTCTGCTCCATTTGATCCTGATACACACACAATGCTTTGCAAATATGTGTTAAGTAAAAAAGAATGAATTACTGCCTAAAACTCTGAGCCTCATCTTTCTCAGTGCACCCCTGTGCTCTGTTTGCAACAGGGAGTGCTAAGTCATCTGGCAATTCACTGGGTTGGAAAGCCGACTCCTAGCAAGACTGGGTGGGAAGCCATGGAGAAATAGAACCAGGTCATGGTCTTCTGAGGATCAGCATTGGCTAGGTAAAGAAGAGATGACCAAGTCTGGGGTGAACTTGAAAGAGGTAGAAATAATCCAATCTCCCCAAGAAACACTTTCATTATTGTAACATTAATGATGCTAATAACGATGATGAGAATATTCTCTTATTCTCTTAAAACTTGTGTCTTATGTTCCTAAAATGTTCTAGACCCTGTTCTGAGTGTTAGGCACATAGTGAATTAAGTGGAGTCCCTGCTCTCATGGATGCCAGGCGGCAATGTCAGGAAGGAAGTGTTTAATACAGCACACGAGAGAGTGGGTGTCAAGAGAGGAGAAGCTGTAGCCTTATAGGAGGTGGCCAGAGGGCAGTGGCTATTGAAGTCAGAGGGTGCATCGTGGAGCTTTTCCACTACAAGGAGGGCCAGTCCCTTGTGTCCCACCTGGAAATGGATCATACGGTGTCTCATGGTTGTGTCATAACATTTAAAAAGCAGCATCAACAACAAAAAACAAAACTCCTCACCAAAACCAAGGCCTTTAGATGTCTCCCCTAGCAAGCACTAGACGAGGGGACAAGCGACCATCTCAGTACAGCTCATTTTTGACTCCTGGTAATAAATGAACTGCCGCTGTCAATGGCTTTCTTAAATACAAGGAGCACCTTGTGCTGTGCATTCCACATAAAACTGCACGCAACTTTACAAGGGGCCCAGTATTGCTAGACCATGCTGGACTGTGCTGGGCTTTCAACTCTGTTTTCAGGAAGTTAAGCCTCATTAGGACCATATCAGGTAGATGTTCTCACTCCTGCCACGTCTGCAATAAAATAAACCTCCGAAAGATGATTTTTCCCCAAATCACCCAGCTTACAGGTAGCGCCATCATAATTTCCACACAAATGTTCCCACCCACTCAAGGACGTTAGTCCTTGGTGCCATTTTGTCCATCTCCCTGCAAAGAGAAGAAGAACAGCAGTAGGTGCCCTGCATGAGTGCTGGTGGAACTGGGAATCGGATCAGCCTGTGACACAGAGATCCAGAAGACATCCAGGATGCATGTAGTCCCTACGAGGGTAAACAGCAGGGAAATATGACTACTTACTTCCTTGGATGGCCAAAAGCATTGGTGGGGAAAAAGGAACCTTGACAAAATGCCTTTGAACGTTAGAATGAAATCAAATCTTCCATGATAACCAGGTATCAAAGAGCCAAACTAGAAAACTACTGGACTAAGAATTGAGCTTTCCAGGGATTTTTCATTCATTTATTCCATTCATTCATTCATTCATTCATTTCATTTCATTTACTCATTTAGCATGTATTGACTGCTGACTCTGCCATGTATTCACTTCCTACAGTACTAATCTCCCGTTTGTAGCATGGCTCTGATAAACTCTCACTTTTCTAGAAAAGAGAAGATCACATGGAACCTGCCATCATCAGAAGGTTTAGCTTTGACCCAGAATGTTGTTGTTACTTGGTCAGTGCACAAATTACCTAATCTCTCTATGTCCTCAGTTCTTAAAAGAATATAACAATAATATTAGTCCTACCTCATGGGTTTGTTGTAAAGATTTCCTAAGAAAAGGTATATGAGAGCACCTGGTACACAGTTAGAATCCAGGAAATGTTAGCTGGATCTGAATTTGTGGGTTATTTTACTGGGGTTAAGTCTATTGCTGATTTTCAGAACAAAATTCAGAATGTAAGATAAAAGGAAATAAGAGATGCAGAATCTCAGGTAGCCTCCTTGTGCACCTGCTTGTGGGCAGCCTCATCTTGCTGGTACTGCCAGGATGGGGAGAAGTACTGGGAACCTTGAACGTGGTCCCAACTGAGACCAGACACTAAGGCTGTGAAGCCTTGGTGAGAATGGTAGATGTTGGAAGAACCAGCCATTTCCCATTTCAGCTTGTTAAGCAGTTGCCTGTCTTGTGAGGGGTGAATGCTTGAATAGCCTTCAGTATTTTCTCTTTCTTCTAGAAGAGCAGCCCGTAAAAACTGATTTGGTTATACAAATATAAATGCAAGTACTTGGGCACTGTTCTTGGAAAACCACTTTGGAATAGTGGTTTTCATTAGCCAGCATCTAAAGTGGAGATGCTTGAAAGCTACTTGTTTAAGAAGCAAAACTGTTTTGTGTGACCTAAAAAATATTCTATCCTCTTTTGTGCAGTAATGTAAATTTGGGGTATCTTTAGGCTGCGCTATGTTGCTGCTTTCTGCTATTTCTTTACAAGTGTTTCTTCTCTGGAACTAGTTACTAAAACAAGAACTGGGACGGTCCCAGACGCAAACACAAGGAGGGGCTAATAAGCCCTTCCTGCAGGACTGAAGACAGAAGTTTGGACACACACAAGAATTCACAGAAAGAACTGAAACCAGCTAGCTTTCTCAGGGAACCCCGAATCTCTGGTCATGTGTACCATGATAAGTAAGGAAGGGGAGAGCCTGATGCCTCTGAGTAAAATATTTTACATAGCTCGAGCTGCATTTGATCAACAGTTACTTGTCCTCATGGCGATGTCTTTGTACTTATGGGAGCTCACAGCAGGGACCAGAGCCTGCACTGGAGGAATATAAGAGGAGCTACCATGAAGTCTCCCCCTTGGACCGGAGAAAGAACTATCCAGAGGCCCTGGCCTTGGATTGGTGAGATTCCCCAGGCTGGTGTACTAATGTCCTACACATCATGCTGTGTGAGAACGGAGAACCCAGACTCTGATGAACATTAAAAATGCGAGAGCTTGGTGATGGCTGCACGTATCTGTGAATAGACTAAAAACCATTGAATGGTACCCTTTGGATAGGTGAATCGTATAATATGTTGATTATATCTCAATAAAGCTGTTTTTTAAAAATGAAAGAGGTGTCTTTTCTTTGTGTAGCTTAAAAAGGAAGGAGGTAACAAAAGACTTCCCTGCCCCACCCGCGCTATATATGTATTTCTTCTATGACTCTTGGGATTATTTTGATGTCTTTGTCTGGTAAGAGCCATAGGACAAGGTCTTAAAATGGGTGGAAGAAGCTGCCATTCAGCAGGTGATACCCTGGCCCCACACTACCACCAGTCTGTCATCCCTGGAAAAAGCAAACAGAAACAGAAAATTGGACCTTACGAAGCAGATACTTCATAAGACACAGAAGAAGAGGACACTTCTCTCACTTCTGGATACCGTGGAGTTGAGACGTGTTTATGGGCATGCCTGAATAGTAGGGATAACAGGACTTCAGGACATGGAAAAATCCCCTCAGATGCCCCAAGCTGGAGATGAGTAAACAACGTCCTGTAGACTAGGTACCTATTCGTACCTGTCTAGTTCCTTTGGTTATCCCTGAACCTCCAGTCACTATCTGCGTCCTATCTGTGAACCCTCGTCTTCTCAGCTTGTTGCAGCCAGCGCAGCAGATACAAGTTATAAGTCTTGAGTCCTCACCTTCTCCCCCACAAAAGCTTCATTAGACACTATTGGTACCAGTCTGCTCCAGCTGCCATAACAAAATACCACAGACTGGGTGGATTAAACAATAGACATTTATTTTCTCACGGTTCTGGAGGCTAAAAGTCCATGATCAAGGTGCAGGCAAATTTGGTTTCTGGTGAAGGTCGTCCTTCCTGGCTCATAGACAGCTGCCTTCCCATTATACCTCATGCCTATGGCCTTTTCTCTGTGCTTATGTGTGTCTTCCTCTTTTTTCATTGTTGTTTTTCCTCGAAGGTATGTATGTCTGTATTTTTTAATTTGAGTACAGCTGACACACAACGTTACACTAGCTTCAGGTGCAACATAATGATTTGACATCTCTATATGTTATGCCATGCTCACCACAAGTGTAGCTATCATCTGTCACCATACAATGCTATTATAGTATCAATGACTATATTCCCTATGCTGTACCTTTTATTCACATGACTTATTCGTTTCATGACTAGAAGCCTGTATCTCCCACGCCCTTTCACCCATTTTTCCCATTCCCCTCTCCTCTCCCCTTTGGCAACCATCAGTTTGTTCTTAGTATTTATAGATCTGACTTTGTTTCTTGTTTGTTTAATCATTTGTCTTGTTTATTAGATTCCACATATGAGTGAAATCATACAGTATTTGTCTTTCTCTGTCTGAATTACTTCATTTAATAAAATACCCTCTAGCTCCATGGTTGTTGCAAATGGCAAAAGCTCATTCTTTTGTATGGCTGAGTAATATTCCAGTGCGTGTGCGTGTGTGTGTGTGTGTGTGTGTATCTCACATCTTCCTTATCCATTCATTTATCGATGGACATTTGGGTTGCTTCCATATCTTGTCTATTATAAATAGTGCTGTAATAAACAGGGGTGCACATACCCTTTCAAATTTATGTTTTCACTTTCTCTGGGTAAATACCCAGTAATAGAGTTATTGGATCATATGGTATTTCTATTTTTAATATTTTGAGAAACCTCCATACTGTTTTCCACAGTGACTGCACCAGTTTGCATTTCCACCAACAGTGCAAGAGGGTTCCTTTTTCTCCACAGCCTCACCAACTCTTGTTATTTCCTGTCTTTTTGATTCTAGCCATTCTGACAGATATAAGGTGATATCTCATTGTGGTGTTGATTTGCAATTCTCTGATGATTAGTGATGTTGAGCTTCTTTTTATGTACCTGTTGGCCATCTGTACATCTTCTTTGGAAAAATGTCTGTTCAGGTCATCTGCCCACTTTTTAAGTGGGGTTATTTTTTTTTTTGATGTTAAGTTGTATGAATTCCTTATATATTTTGGATAATAACCCCTTATTGGATATATCATTTGCAAATATCTTCTCCCGTTCAGTAAGTAGCCTTTCCATTTTGTTGATGGTTTCCTTTGCTGTGCAAAAGCTTTTTGTTTTGATGTTGTACCATTGGTTTATTTTTGCTTTTGTTTCCCTTGCCTTAAGAGACGTATCTAGAAAAATGTTGCTAAGGCTGATGTCAAAGAAATTACTGCCTGTGTTCTCTTCTAGGAGTTTTATGGTTTCAAGTCTCTTCCTCTTTCTATAAGGGTACCTATCCTACCAGATTAAGGCCTCATACTTATAACCTCACTTAACCTTAATTTCATCCCTAAAGGCCCTGTCTCCAAATATAGTTAGAGTTAAGTCTTCAACATATGAATTTTGGTGGGACACAATTCAGTCCAAAATACTATTATTTTCCCCCATTTTACATCTGAAAAAAATCGAGGCTTAGAGAAGTAATTTTGTCATAATTTTTTCATAGTCAAAAAGCCAAGACATGAGCCCAAGATGTCCAAAGGAAGAAAAATAGCTTTATTCACTTCATTTATACCACTGTAGTGAATTAATATGTATGTACACTCTGGCCAACGTATCATTAAGGGAACAGTTTGGATCATGGTAGCAGAGAAATCTACAGGGAAATGGAAATCCTAGGAAGGCTAGAATTATGGCAGCCACATTCTGCCAGTTCTCCCCACCCTGGGCTTCACACTCCATTGCCAAATTTGGAGCTTCTGAATCTGAGTTTATTAAGGGAGATGACAGTTTCACTTACATGATTCTGGTAAAGAAAAAACATTATAATTCAGACACAGGAATCCCCAAAAGTTTGAATGATAGCCACGTGTATGGTGACAAAGCAAGTAGCCTATGGTTCAAAGTCACCCTGTTCTTTTTGACAGAATATCAGTTAAGCCATGAGGATCATAGAGCTCCTCATTATTGCCACAAACAGACCTGCCCATCATGGATGACCATATGCTCCAAACCTTTCCTCTTTTTCCCTAACATTTCATTGTATTTGCCCAGTGTTCTATTCCCTCTGCCTGGCATGATGGGGGAAAATAATAATTTTTAAAATGCCCAGTGATAAGAATGGCTAAAATGTCTTCTAATGGTATTTTACTTATTTCTTCAACAAATGTTTGTTTTGGGGTTTTTTTTGTTGTTGTTGTTTTTCCCTCCCTATTACAGATCAGATATTATTCTAGGCATCACAATATAGTAGTGAGTAAGTCAGAAAAGTTCCTTGTCCTCAGAGCACACATGTTCTAGTAAGGAACTTATACTACTATGAGAATCTTAATCTTTATCTTAAGCAGAATATCTCTACTGCTAAACCAGTCATAAGCAGTGTGAAAAATGGAGCTTGATCTGCAGTCATGATTAGAAGATCCAGTTTCGAGCCCTGGCTTCATGTCTTTCATTTATTCATGTAACATCCACTAGGTACCAGGAATTATGCTTGGTGCTAGTGATACAGAAATGAATAGGGGAAAGAGACAGACCATTACAATGCCCTCTAGCTCCATGTTAGTGCTATAAAAGCATCATCGTCAAAGTGCTTTGGAATTACAGAGGGAGCAGTTTGGTCTGTTTGAGAAAATATAGGCAGCTTCACAGAAGACATGAAATTTGAGCTAGGTAATTAAGGAGCAAATATCTTCTACGTAGAGAGAATGAGGTTGGTCTGTGCCTCTATATGTATAGAGGTTTATAGTGTTTGGGGAAAAGGAGGAAAAATCAGCATGGCTAATGAGAATTCCAGGCAGGTGGGAAAAAGTGTAAAGAATACAGATTGGCCAGAGATCCGTCTCTGTATTTCTATGACCATTTCACAAACCCAACTCTGACAGTTGCCACATATCAAATTTCAGTGGCACAATCAGAGAACCATAAATAAAATTTACCTCTATAAGTGCTTCTCTTCTCAGGGTGTACAGACATACATATACATATGCAGATGTATATTTTATCCTGTAAAAATATCATAAGGAAATATAACAGTACTGAGATACTTTATATTCAACATTTTGATGATTTGATTTTACAATAGTTATTCAAATTTGACTTGAAATGTAAAGTATCTTTACCTCCTATGAAGACAGAAGAATTAGCTTCAAATGCCATTAAATTGAACACATCAGAGCTTGCATCAGGAAATCCCACACTTAGACTTTCAAAATGTTTGACTCAATTAAATGATGTTGAAAATCTATTGCTTCAAAAGCATTATGGTAGATTGAAAGCAATCTTCTGACTTGAACCAGAGGGCAATTGATCATGAGAGGGTGCAGCACTCTAAAGAAACTTGCTAGCCCTCATTATGTCCAACAGTCCCATGCACCAGCCTTCATGAAGAAACTAGAGAAATAATAAAGAATAACACTGTTTGGTTAGCCTTGGTGCTATTTGTCACATAAACCCTGCTCTCTGTTTTCCAAGCACAGGGGAATGTTACATTTCCTTCAAGCGTTCATTCTAGACTTTCTAAGGCTTTTTTTCTTTCTCTCATGATGATCAATGGTAAGAGCTGCTTCATCAGCCTGATTCCAGAATGGAGACAAGACAAAACAGATATCCAGCTACTTTGTGATGTACATACCAAGGAAGAAACAAACCTTGTTGTTATAAACCACTAAAAATTGGGATTGTTTCTTACTGGGCATAATCTACCCTTGCTGACTGATAACTTTACCACATTGAAGAGTTGAATAACTCTATTTTACAGTATGACCACCTATTCATGTATCAAGTATGTACCATATGCTAGTATATGCTACATATTTTATCCTCATTTCCAAACCACTGAGTAGGTAGGTATATTTTATAAATGATGAAAATGAGGCTCCAAACAGTAAGTTGCAGAGTCAAAAGACAAACCAAGTCCTCTTATTCCAAGTTTGGCCTTCCTTTCACTATACCTCATGACCTCTTCCACTATTTCTAGGGCAAGGTGTGGTCTTGCCAAAGTAACCCAGATATACCTGAGACTTAACCCTCAAGATCTAGACACTTGCCTTGAATCCCATTTCAATGCTTTGTGAAAATCAAATCCTTCTGCAAGAGTTTTGCAAATTTTCAGAGGACTCTTGAGCCCAAGCCTTTGTCTACTTCCTGGAATCCTGATTCCTTATTCCAAATTCACAAAATGGGATACTAGAGGTGAAACTGAGCCTTTTTGCCAATTTCTGAAACAAACAAACAAAACAAAACAAAAACTCATTACACACACACACATACAGCATTGGGTAAAGGGGGTCTGAGAGCATATCTTAGATCAAACAACTAAAAATCTCATATTAGACATTTCTAGTCTTTGAAAGTTCTTTCAAGCCACCCATCTCTAAGAGAGTTCCTTTTGTGATCTATGCCCTCCAGGATACATAAATTCCCATAGCTCCTGGCTCCGTTTTTTCCTCTAGCTCCTCCTTTCCTCCTCCTGGATTTCCCCTGGAACTCCAAATTTCACTCCCTCCACCATTCAGAACAAGTCCATTCTCCCTAGTTCTTACTTCCCAATTTGCATAGTCAAACTCAGCAAGACTCTCAGCCTTCCATTTAACAAAAGTACCCTCTTTAACAGTTGATTGTGGTTATTTTTTTTTAAGGTTTTATTTATTTATTTGACAGAGAGATAGCGAGAGCAGGAACACAAGCAGGGGGAGTGGGAGAGAGAGAAGCAGGCTTCCCGCCAAGCAGGGAGCCCGATGTGGAGCAGGGAGCCTGATGTGGGGCTCAATCCCAGGACCCTGGGATCATGACCTGAGCTGAAGGCAGACGCTTAATGACCTAGCCACCCAGGTGCCCCAATTGTGGTTATTTTGAAAAGGACTTTTTCTGTTATACAAACTTTAAAAATGTTTCTTTTTCCTCTTCCTTGATGTTTTGTATAGCCCTTTCAGATACAAATGTAGAATCTGTTTTAAGGAAATGCCTATTCAATTCTCTCCCTCAGTACTATCCACCTCTATCAGACAAGTTTTGAGACCTGTGTCATACAAAGTAAGAGAGAAAAAAGAATCCAGCCCCTGACCTCAAGATGTTTACCTTCAAGTTGTAGATCCATGATAATTATACATGAAACATCTTGAAAACCTCCCCAAGTTGTTATCTATATAGTAGCATTTGTGAAGTTACCAGGTATTCAGTGAGGAACTGATGGAGTCTGATGGGGAAGGTAGGAGTGGGAAAGGGCTAAAGAAACATGCAGATACACAAGATGGAAAGGTTCGATCCAGGCAGGGACTAGAGCGTAAGTGATAGAGTGTAAGTCAAAACAAGTTGGTGGGAGACATCTTGGTATGTGCTAGTGACATTTCATCCCATTCTCAACCTCTTTCTGGACCCCTATACCTAGAGTCATATGGCGATAAAAAAGTAAAAGATGTATCAAACCCAAGTGTTTTTACTTCAAATCCAAGACTCTTTTTTATACCCCAGTTCTTCAAATCATGATCCCACAAAACAGTAGTTTATCATGAGTTGGCCTGATGGGTTCTGCATCTAAAATCTGGTCTTTTTTCTAACTGTTGAGGAAAAATGTTAATGCATAATGTTTTGTTCAATGTTGAGTTTTGACTCAAATCTCTCCTCACTGACAACAAAACGTTAAGTGTAAATAAATATTAATGGGGAACATGAGAAACAGTCTGCACTCTTAGTTTTTCTTTGTTTGTCTGTTCTTTCATGAAGACAGGAACTCGGGCTTTGGGGCCATTCTATCTGAGTTCACGTTTCTGCCTTGCTACCTGTGAGCTGTGTGTTCTTCCTTGGGCAAGTTACTGAACCTTCCTTTTAGTACCTCAGTTTCCTCACCTGTAAAATTGGGATACTTAATAACACCATTTCACGGGAGCAAGTCTACAGCAGGAACATTGGTGACAATATAATAATAGCAACTACAACAATAATGGCTAGCATTTATCAAGAACTTAGTATGTGTCAGGCATTATCAGACACTAATTAATTTTTCAGTAAATGTTTGTTGGTGTTGTTGTTATAATGGTGTAATCAGTGTTCCTGATGGTAGAGTTGTTCCTAATGTGTATAATGGAAAGAAGTGAAACATTATTTCATAGTGTTCAGAAATAAGCTCCACAACTATTGTGGTCTCTGCCACCTGAAAAACATGGGAGGAGCCCCACATTGCTCATCAAGGAGGTTGATGTCATTCTTCCTTCACATACACTTTCATACCAATAACTTTCCATCCGAATTTAAAAATAGAACATTTGCTTCTAGTTGGACAAAACTCCCTGTTCTGAAGCCAACATGGCATGCAGAATTCATGGACTGTTCTGGTATATGCGAGATAGGAGGGAAACGCCCTAGAGGAAATGCTTACGATTTTCTACTTTTGTTGCTGTTACGGGGTTCCTCTCTGCATCTATCATAGAGAGGGGTGCAATTATGCAGTTCTATAGTTTTCAAATGTAATGGATTTCCATGTTGGAATTATGATTGGAGCTTCTTTCTATGGCTTCAATCCCACCACTTCAAATAACAAGATGCGTTCTTATTAGAATGGAGAAAACTGAGTAAAATGCACTGCAAATCTACTTTAAGATTCTCCCAGTAAACAAATTAATCCTGGCATCACCCTGAAATTGAGTACATTCTGGGATTAAATGATTACTCTGGACTAAACTGAGGAGTCCTTGTCAATCATCCTTCTTCACAGAATGTATGTGTCAGGATGTTTTCATTCAATCCTCAACCAACCAGATAGAGAACTTCCAGATGGTAAGAATTCTCATAGATTCTGCTTTTTACCTAAGGCAAGGATATGAAATTAAATGACCAAATTATTAAAGCAGCACTTTTCTTCTAACCATTAGTCATTGTTTAGAGACTGACATTTTACAAATAAAATGAACACCCTGCTGAGGACATAGCTATTTGCATCACAGAGGTATCCCTTCTGCCTTGAGACTGCCGATTTTGGAACTTATTAATGTACATATTTCAAGAGTATCCTGTTTAAAAAGATGACAATGAACCAGCTTCTGTAAGGTCTCACTGAATTGAAATAGTATGGTCATTTCTATGATCCGGGGAAAGATCTCTACATCATCAAGGCTGCATGATTAAGTATCTCAGAAATCAAGGACATAGCTTCCACAAGAAGTACTTTCTACAATGCACAGACAAAAATCTTTAAATAACTAACTTACCTGATCAAGAAAAGTACCTGTACCAGAATCTCTGTAGTTAATTTCAGATATAGCAAACCCAACCAAGCTTCAGAAACTCACATTAAAACTCTACTCACAAGTTTAGCAATATGAAGTGCAAGTTCTCCAAAAGGAAGTATAATATTAGCCGAGCATGCTCTTCAGAATCCATTAGACTGGAATCCAGGAACATAGTTAGCAGTGCCCATAACCTGTCATCGAGAGTTCTTGATTATTCAAATACAGTGAATGCCAAGGGTTGGAGCATATTCAGGGAATATATAGGTCAAGTTGCTTTTGATAAATACTTAAAAATAGTGGTTACTAATTCTAAAAGCTTCCTATCAGGCATTTCTTAACAAACGTTATTTCCAACCCTCATAATAACTTTGTAAGGTGAGTGCCATTATCCCCATTTTTCAAATGAAACAAGTAAGGATTAAGAGTGCCGAGTCACCTTCGGAAGGCTTAGGACATAGTAACTGGCTAAGCCAGGAGAAGTCAGGTTTGCTCAACACCAAGCCAGATGCATTTCCCTACATACTGAACTCTTTCCTCGATGTTTGCATCGTGCTTTTCTACATATTAATTGCCTCATTGGCTCTAGTCATCATCTCTCTGATATAGGCATTACTATCCTTGTTTTAAAAAGAGGGAAACTAAGGTTCAAGAAAATAAGTGGCCACAAAAGGCCATACAGGGAATAAGTGGCAATTCTCTTCCTATTGTGCCATGATGCACCTGCCTTAGAATTAGCGGCAGAGTTCCATCATCAACCAGGAGAGTAAGATTGAAATTGAACTGAGTTGTGGTAGATCCTTAATCAGACACATTCCATTTAACTTTTTTCAAAGTCTGTTGCCATGGTTGTTAAGACCAGCATGCATTCCTTGAGATTACAACAGTCTCACAGCTGACGATATTGGAAATTGCGTTGCGAGGTGTCATTACAAGGAGAGTGAAACCAAAAAAACAAAAAAGAAGGAAATTTAGTTTATAGCGATAGGCTTCCGTGTCCAAGGTCACCATTCCATTTGGAATTGTTTCTAAATATTTTACCAACTTTCATTATTATTATTATTATTATTATTATTATTAAAGAAATGTATGATCTTTATAGAAAAGATATTAAATATAAAAAAGTAGAAAGAAGATAGGGGAAAATCCATAGTTCCAACATCCCAAGTCAACTACAACCAACAGTTTGTTTTATTTTTTGCTCTTTTTAATATATATATAGTTTTATATATCCTTATACGTCTTCTACAAAGTTGTTATCATACTGGATATACAACTTCTGTTTGTTTTTTACTGAGGTATAATTGACATACAACATCATATTAGTTTCAGGCATACAACATAATGATTTGATATTTGTATATAATACAAAAGGATATATAACTTTAGATCTTACTTTTCACCATACATCTTAAATGTTATAACTTGGGCATAACCAATAGCAGGTTAATGGCTGCTTAATTATCTACTGAGCATGGTTGTCATGATTTATATAGTATTTTTCTCAACAGGATAGTCCTTTCAGCTTTTACCAATTGATCTTTATTATGAAAAACTTGGCAATTGGCATCTTTATGCATAATTTTTTTAAATATTAGGCTTATTTCATTGGACAGACACTCAGAAATGGAATTAATGATCATTTTAAGATTCTTAGTAGATATTAGTAGTCAAATTATTTTTCTACATATTTCCCACTTGTACCTTTATTAGTATCCTTTGAATATCCCAATTTCAACAAATTGACAGAAATCTCCCAAAGTAGTCTCTGAAAATCTGTTGAGCTTGTGTCATCCATTCTGCATTGAACCATAGCACCAGTTCATTCTCATGCTAGAAATCATCTTGGGCTCCAAAGAAAATAATTGGAGACTTTTCAACAGATAATCAGTGTCCTCAGGCCAGCACTGCCGATAAGACGTGCCCTTCACTTATCAATTGCCTAATAATTGAGCACTGTAGAGATTGCAGCTATAACCCCAAATTTTTAAGCAGCACGCATATGTAGTATCTTTGGACAATCTGGTTCTGGATGTTCTTGCTGGTGTGGGAACTTTGCAAAGCCTAGCTTTGTCCCAGTTGGTCAACAGCTGACCTTTAATGATGCAAACATTACTTGTGAAAAGCCATTTCAAGTTACATGCCATAAGTCTTTTCCCCATAAAATTCTCCAGTATTGGGATAGCTTTGGAGAAATATTCCTTAAAAGAGACGAAGTTAGGGCCTCACTGAGTCTTCAAAGGAAAACTGATGCAGATATCTGCAGGGAGATGGAGGACTTTATTCCCTAGAATCCTTCTCTGGGATGAGGAACAAAAGGAATATTCATAGAAAAGGAAAAGAGGAGCATTGTCTTGACTGAAAGAGGAAGAAGGAGGGACAAGAGACATAGAGGGTCAGAGACTGACAGAGAATCAGCTAATCTTTTTGCTTCCATAAATGGGAAAGAACAGGAGGGGATTTTTTTTCTTGTCTTTGAACAGATGTATGAGTAAAGAAAAATAGTAACATATTTAATATATTTTGCTGAATGATATAGTATATAAACCCCTGGAGTAGCCCTTCAAGAAAAGATAGTAAAGACTCACATTATTTTCCAGTCTTCTGGAGTTAAATTTATAGTGTTTGGGATGGGGTTGGTGGCAGTGAGTTGTTTTATGTGTCACCTGGCCGATCTCAAGGTGACTATATTGAAGTTACATAACTATGTTCCAAAGAAACCACTCTGAACCAACAGGGCCTTCCCCAAAGCTCATATATTTTATATGCTGATATGCTCCTATCAACGTCCACCTCTCTCATCCTATCACTAATACCCAGACTATGACTTTTTTGATAGGCTTAAACCCTGGCCACTGCTCCCACCTATCACCCCCATTTTTGCTCTTCCTCCTAGTATGGGCTTTGCTATCCTATCTATACTACCCACACTCCCTTGGCACTGCCAGCCCTGCCTGGTTACCAGTATTTGGCTCAGTAGTTTAGCTTGGCCTAGGCAGCTAACATCAGTCTATGCAACAGAGACAGCACACCAATCACACAGGCAAGGGAAGATGAACTCATGCAACAACTTTTGGTTGCCATATATCATTTTGACAAATTATAAATCAGAGGGGAGGACGCCTGGGTGCCTCAGTTGGTTAAGCATCTGCCTTCAGCTCGGGTCATAATCCCAGAGTCCTGGGATTGAGTCCCACATCGGGCTCCTTGCTCAGCGGGGAGCCTGCTTCTCCCTCTCCCTCTGCCCCTCCCCCCTGCTCATGCTCTCTCGCTCTCTCTCAGTCACTCGCTCTCTCAAATAAATAAAATCTTTAAAGATCAATCAATCAGAGGGGAAAATCTAGAAGTCAAGTTGGAACTTCAATATCATCTTCCAACACTCTTACATCAATACTCTATCCACCACTCAAGAAGAGTAGAGTCGTCACATCTTGTTTGAAGTCACATCTTGTTTGAAGAGTCACATCTAGTGTTAGTTTTAGGTGAAAATTCAATATAGTAAGAAAAAATTGTTCTCAAAATGCCTTAAATCATCCATAAAGTTGTATATAATATAATCCTCAACAATTCTAGAAGCAAACAGTTTTTCCTCTAGGATTAGAAAGGATCACTAATGCTTCAGTTGAGCAACAGAGAAAATAATTAGCATGTGTTTAGAGGTCATATTGTATAAAAAACCATAAACTATGTTTTAATCTCTTGACATAGAATCAGCATAGGAAGATGCTCCCACTAGAAGAGACACAAGGCCACTTGGAGAGACATAGGAACACTAGAATCATAGCTTCCAATTCACATTCACTCACTGAGTGGAAATATGAGCAAAAATATCTATGCATCATAGTAGTTATGGCATGTCTACTCTTAGACTAAAGTAAGGGTGCCAAGCTTTCTTGGAGTATTGACACATTCATTCATTTATTCCAGAAACACATACCATATGCCTACTCTGTACCAAATATCACATTGGGTACTGCAGCAACTAATAGTGGAGCAAGACACATTCTTGATTCTCTTAGGAGCTCATTGTCTTATAAGGGAGAGACAGACACTTGAGCCAATATTGATAATTCAGTGCACCAACAGAAGTGTAAGCATGAATTTATGGGAACACGGTGAAAGGTCTTATTAACTTGCCTGGGATAGGTCATGGTGGTAATCACAGAAGCTTCAGAGAAGTTCATTGATAATGAATTTATAATTCTCAGTTAAAAAGAAATGATAGCTTCCACTCTATAGGTAAAGAATGTATCATCCATGCCAGAGTCTCTCCAAAAGAAAAGCTCACAGTCTTCCTAGTACTATTTGTTCATTCTTTCATATACCCATTCACTTAATTTTCTAAGCACTATGTTGCAGAGATTTGAGTAGGAACTCTGGACTCCCTCCTCCTGGATATTGTATGTAAATTTGACAATTACCCGAGCTCTCTAAATCCCAATTTCCTCCTCTTTAACGTGTGAATAGTAAATGGGATTTTTTTAATGCCTTGAGATGATACATGCAAAGTACTTAGCAGAGTGCCTGAAACAGACTAAATGGTCAATAAATATGCCTGGTATCAGTCACTGTGCCCTTTTTAAAGAGGACTAGGAGCTTTCTGGGAAAAACTAGAGGTGGGATTATAAGCCAAGGGAAAAGTTTATGCAAACAAACAGGATTAAGAAAACATACCATGTGTTAAGGGAACAAGACAGTTCAGTTTGGTGATTGTGTAGAATGTGTGGTTGAGGGGAGTGGCAAGTGATGAGATTGGAAAGATAAGTTGGGTCCAGATTGTGAAAGACTTTATAAACTGTATGAACGAGTCTGAACTTTATCCTGCTGGCAAGCAGGAGACAATGGACATCTTTAAGGAGGGAAACAACATTATGGTTTTTTTGTTTTTTGTATTTTTGGTTTTTTTAGGAAAAGAATTCTGGCAGCAGAATATGTCAGGGATTGGTGAGAGGAGCATGGGAGGCAGGGATAGTAGTGGGAAATGTTTGCAATAATCCTGGCAAGAAAAATCCAGGGAGGTGGTAATGAGTGGGAAATGAAGTAGAAGAATTGGATTTGAGGGATATTTCTTTTTTTTTTTTATTCTTATGTTAATCCCCATACATTACATCATTAGTTTTAGATGTAGTGTTCCATGATTCATTGTTTGTGCATAACACCCAGTGCTCCATGCAGAATGTGCCCTCCTCAATACCCACCACCAGGCTAACCCATCCTCCCACCCCCCTCCCCTCTAGAACCCTCAGTTTGTTTTTCAGAGTCCATCATCTCTCATGGTTCATCTACCCCTCCGATTTCCCCCGCTTCATTCTTCCCCTCCTGCTACCTTCTTCTTCTGTTTTTTTTTTTTCTTAACATATATTGCATTATTTGTTTCAGAGGTACAGATCTGAGATTCAACAGTCTTGCACAATTCACAGCGCTTACCAGAGCACATACCCTCCCCAGTGTCTATCACCCAGTCACCCCCTCCCTCCCACCCCACCCCCCACTCCAGCGACCCTCAGTTTGTTTCCTGCGATTAAGAATTTTGAGGGATATTTCTAAGGTAGGATTAGCATAACACAATGATTGATCAAATGTAAGAAACAAGAGAGAAGGAAGTCTAGAATGACTTTAGCTAGAATTACAAAAGACAAGAAAACAGAGGCACAGTAGATTTTGTTGGTCAGATAAGTAGTATGTGTATGCCAGACATGTTAGTGGAACTGTTGAACAGGCAGTTGAAAATTGGGTCTGGAGTTCATTGCAGAGCTCTGAGCTAAAGAAATAAATTTGGGAGTCATCAGAGAATAGTGAGCAGTGAAAGCTCTGGGAATGATTCCAGGAAGAGGAGTTCAACATGCTATCTTCTTAGTCTATTGCATTACTTTCCCTGGTATTCACTCTTCTAAAATGAAGTGAAGCATAATCCATGTCACATGGTCTCCAAAAATAAGGTCTTCCAGTCATCCTAGAGCTATTCAACTTTCACCACATTTTATTTCACAAATTGCAACCATAGTTAAGTCACCTCACTTTCTAATGCAGAGGAAGTGTCCTATGGCATTGAATTAATCAAAAGATACACGCTTCTTGGACTTTGTTACTTCATGATGGTGGACAGAAACCATGGCCACACATTGCCTCAACTTGGCTCAGCCACAAAATGTTGGAGAACTAAATTGCTCATTTCTTACAAGGCAAGAATTAGCTCATCTTCAGAAAGTAACTGCATACGCATTGACCAAGAAGCCCAACTTTTTATGACAGAAATCAAGGTTCAAAAGCCTTCTACCCCTTTACCATTTGTCTTCCTCACAAATCTTTGAAGGGTCATTCTTCTCTGTAGATAAGTCTACACTCTTAATTGTGTCTCAGATCTATAATGACTTTGTATGACTCTTCCAGGACAAGAAATTTGGATTGTAGTTGTTTCTAAAAGGTTTGTGATGATCCTGGTTCCATCTTAAACATCAGCCCTAGGCCAGTTATTTGAAGCAAATGAATGCCTAAAACACTATCATTTTTTAAAATAGTTCACCATTTACCTTGGTTGAGTGTGGAGAATTTATGGGCGGAAGCATTATTAGGAACCATCATGCTTCATCACTCCCAAGCAAAATGCTGGGCAAAAAAAAGTTACGGACTACCAAGGATGCCCACAAGCTGACTGATGGACAAGAATTAACCAGAATGGCTTAGCAGTTTCCTCATTGCTCAATATAACATGTCTTGTCAACAGCAAAGCCAGTTATACCAAATCACCAATGAAAGAATGTAGAATGGAAATTTAGAAACCCTGGGTTCACATTCCAGCTCCCATCTCAAGCAAATCAATTACATTTTCTAGGGGGTCAGTGTCTCTCTTTGTAAAAAAAAAAAAAAAAAAGCTTGCATGTTTTTTTAAGGCATTAACACGATAATATGAGTGAAAACACTCAGCATGGTGCCAACTAAATAAAGATCCAATACTGGATTTGAGTAAGAGTTTGAGATCTAAATGAGATCATGGTCTGCTTATGCCAGGTGTTGAGTCTTTGCTGTAATGAGTTAGTGAGCTAGAACTATTGAGGCCACAGATCATGGGTCACATTAATTAGTTGGAGAACGTAGATGACTCATCTTCATATTAACTGTCAACAGATACATTCCTATTTGGGTGACTGAAAAATTCAACTTTTAGGAAGTAGTTGCTCTTCTGATTGTGATTTTTCAGGTACTCTGCAATTGAACATACCCTTACCACAACATAAAAAAAGCTGTAATCAGCTTCACTGCTGAAGTGAAAAAAAAAAAAGTTGGTTTTCTACACTTACAGAACTTGACACAGAAAAGGTAGAACATGCCCAATTTGGTAAAGCTTAGTGTAGAGAACTAGCTGCCTCTGAGACCCTAAACTAGAGTTGCCTTAATATTGTAGCATAGTATGCATGACCAATATCATGCATAATTTGCAAACCTATTTCTATTCCCTAGGGAATTTGACTATGTATATTTCCTGCCCCAGTATAAAACTGGGGGGAGAGGGGATTCCAAAGGAGTTAAACGGAATACAAAGAACTGAAGAGACCAAACTTAGCAAATAAACCAGTTTTTAAAATGTCAAAGGATATTTAAGGGAACTTGCCAAGATAAATAGCATAGGTTCAAAGAAAAAAAAAAACACTTATAATGAATTAATATTTTAGAGCTCAATCTCATAGCCCAGTATATGGCATTCTCCTTATATATAATAATGAAATAAGCTCATATTTAGCAGATACTCACCAATGGGAAATTGATTTCTGGAGCCCACCTGACAT
Source organism: Mirounga leonina (assembly GCF_011800145.1). Taxonomy (NCBI): domain Eukaryota; kingdom Metazoa; phylum Chordata; class Mammalia; order Carnivora; family Phocidae; genus Mirounga; species Mirounga leonina. The sequence goes on along the minus strand of NW_023270433.1, from coordinate 25,263,751 downwards.
TCAGCCTACAGCTTGTTACTGATACAAAGAAAGATTAATGTACCTGCTCATAAAGAATCAGGGGAGGAGGTTTGAGGTTGCATCTTATTCATGACCAAATCCTCTCCAGCCAACCATGCGACTTCCTGGAACCATCTGTGAGAAGCTGTGGACTTTGTCATCCTGGGCCATTTATCCAGGCATGATGTTTAATTAGTGCACACAAAGTTGATGTGAAAGGCTTGGCAGCTCATCCCCTCACCCCTGTTGGGTTCATTGCCTCATTAGAAAAGCCCTGGATGGCTGACCAGCCAGATAAAATTAACAAGCACATTTTTCTAACCATCCACAATAGCAGTAACTAACATTTTCATAAAGATTTCAGGTTTACAAAATGCTGTTATGTATGTAATGCTCTTTGTTGCAGTGTAGTAGACAGAGCACCAGACCTTGGGTTTGGAAATCCCAAGTCTAAATCTCCATCCTGCTATTGTATGACATTGGAAAAAGTATTCTGTCCTCTTTATGTCTCAGTTTTCTGCTCTGTGAAATGCCTGCACAGGAGTTGTTTGGATTAACGAAGATGGTACATATGAGAATAACTACACCTTTGCTGGTATTCAGTGATTATTGTCATGACCCAGTCTACTGCCTTCCATCTTCTGCATCCACCTAGTTTAAAGAGCAAAAAGCTCTGCCATACATCTGAAGAGATGGTGGCCCCAGACAGACCCTCTGAATAGTCTGAATAGATTGGACAACCACTGACTATAGAGGTTAACTGAGAAGACTATAATAGGAGATTCAGGCAGGGAGAGTGGAGTGGAAGATAGTGTCAAATAGGTTTACACATCTTCAGATAAGATCTCATTGGCAATCCAGACTTCTTAGAAATTATTTTCTAGCTAAAGCAAGATTCTTGTTTGTTGCTGACCCAACATGGTTATGCTGTGTCCATGTGACCAAAGGGAACACTTTGGACAAAATACAGAAGACTGTTAAAGTTTGACTCCAGAATAGAGATCTAGCCTCTTGCATCTTCCCCCCCTCCCCCACGTTCTGTTTCGAAATTCCACAACTGAGTCCTGAGCTCCCTCAAGAGAAGGGGGCTGGAGCTCATGTAGGAACTGCATTTGAAGGAAAGCAGTGATTACCTCTCCTATCTTGCACAGTCAAATAAATATTTACTAAGTAAGGACACACAGCATACATTAAAATTAATGCTTTGCACAGCTTTGGAAATGTCTGTCATTTCTGTCAATGTTTCAATAGCTCCATGATTGTGAATGGCTCTGCTGTCTCTCAGTGAGAGCTGCCATTTTCCTGACGGTGCTCAGCAGGAGATCGGGGCTGATTATATACTCAGAGCCAAAGGACGAGCAGCTAAGCAGAGGAAAGCTCAAGGGAGAGAGGACAAGCTTACGTGCAGTGAGGTCTGCAGCCATTCTGCAGTATTTTGGGAGAGTAATTTAATGGTGATTTCAAATAAAGAAAAGGAGCTGCACCTAATAGGGACATCGTGTTTATAGACTATTAGCAAAAGAACACTGGAGGAAACTGACAGTCATCTTTCCTTGGTTAAATAGCCTATGCAGAGCTATGTCTTCTGTATGTCAAGTTGTCACCAGCCCAAGGGTTTAAGAAGGGACAGTTGGCACTTAAAAGATATTGATGCACGTGTTTACCCAAGTGTCATTCATCCAACGCCTGTGTAGTGTGGAGATATTTGGACTCAAGTAATTTTATTTTAGAGCTTTCCCCTCCTGTAGGAATAATGTCAACTCCTGACACTAATCTGGATGCTGAAGTGATGGCTCACAGTTTCATTAATGGTATATTTATGATCTCTTTAAAATGCCAGTGATCTCCTCCTCTTGGAAAATATACACAACCATTAAGAAAGCCACTTTTTTAAGGCATTGCTCTTTCCATTGGCACCTTGGGTCCTACTGCAGCTGTGGTCACCAGAAAATGGAAGAAAATATGACCAGCTATTTTTGGGACAGTGAGAGAAACAAATCTGGAGAGCTGTAGAAATGGAGAAAGTAAGAGGTGAAACGGGAAATAGCAAACAGAGAGGTATGTGTTACACAGTTGACTACATTTTCCAAGTATTCAGCAATGAATTAGTGACATTCCTGAATGTGCTGGAATGTCTTGCTTCATTCCAGCTGTGTTTTCTCTGTGACTCATCCATCAGGGTCCCATCTCCTCAGTTCTAATACACGAGTGGTCCTATTTAACATCAGCGCTGCCTTCTTGCACTTCTTTTTTATTAGGAGGAGAGCCAGTCCTCTCTACCAATATATTTATCAATGAAAATGCTTCCCCATAAGAGGGATTTTATACCATAAAAATGGATTAGAAACTCACTACAGGAGCTCCATCTCTAATGCTTCTTGAAGTTACCTGGGTGTTGGAAACATTTTTATTATTTCAGCATAAATTGCAAAGCAACTTGAATGTGTAATTCCAACATCCGGAATCAATGTAGGTTTTAGTCTGAGTTTCCTAAAAGCAAAACCTGAGATGAGGGTTCTTGCAGGGGTGATTTATTGAAGAAAGGTTCTCTGTGTTCTAAGGATGGCAAAGGGAAAGAAGCCAAACACAGTCTAAGTTCAGGTGAAGTCCAGGCTCAGTCTGAACCTCTGGGGAGCTCTGGAGGATAAATAATGCCACAGAGTTTTTTCCACTTTGAGGCAAGGGAGCTAGAATTTCATACTTCAGAACCAGTAAACCACTAGTTCCAGGATGCCCAAGAGGAATGTAAACTACCAAGCACTTTTGGCTCTTTGAAGATCGAGGCAAAGAATGTCCAGTGGCCCAAGGGAAGTCCTCTCAAGAAGGTATGAGCTGTTAGGAGCAAAACATTCAGGAGCTAAGGGATGGTGTTTGAGGGGATCTGTGTGGAGTACCAACTGTCTTTACTATGACATATGATCATATGTCATTTATTCACTAAGTAATCATTTAGTGCTTAGTGTGTGCCAGGTACTGGGCCAGGTGTTGGACATATAAAAATGAACAAGAAATGATTTACTGAAAAACTTCAACAGCTAGAGGAAAGGCCAGATATATAAATGAGATCACAAAATATAATGTGGTTGGTATTTTCAAAAATAAAAGTGCTATGAAATCACAATGAATAAGTACCTAGCAGCAGGGGTGGATGTCATACAAAACTTCAGAAAGAACATACTCTTAAATATCTGAAACTTTTGAATAAGTAGAACTTGAAATCTTTGTGAAAGGATGAAGTTCTGCATACTCAGCTTAGCTGAGCTCTGCTCACACCCTGCATTATTGTTGTTGTTTTTCTGAGACATTCATTAAATATTCACCCAGAAAACATTTAGTGAGAACCTGATATGTTCCAGGAACAACAGTGGGCACTGGGGAGACAAAGAAAAAGAACAGTCCCAACCCCTAGAGGAACTTACATCCTGAGCTCATCATTTCCCATGTGGAAATTCAGATTTTCCATCTAAAAAATAGGGTTTATAAACTCTTGATACCTATCTATACCCAAGAATAGTTCATGAAATGTATGAGCTCAATGGAAATGCTTCCAATAATTAAGATCTCAAACCCCCCCGAGGGGGGGGGGGCGGGAAACAAGCAATTTTTCTTTTTTTCATCATTGTGAAAGATGTGGATAAAGTCAGCCACAAACTTAAATTCAACTCTTAGAATAAGTGACTGTTATCCCCAGTGAAATATCTAAAATGTCTTAATATATGGTCAAAAAATAAAAGTAAAAAGTAGATGAACCTTAAGCCCCCTGTGATAGTTACTACCATAGGCAGCCAAGCAAAACCACATACGAAAAAGCGTCAGAATGAGGGATGGTGACACCCAGGACCCAAATCTGGATGTGACTGTCAACAGAAAATGAAGAAGGGAAGCAAATAATGTGGAGGAAAAGCAAGTCCTAAGTGATTCTTGCCCCACATCATCTGCTGCAGCCCACTGACTGTGATGCCCTCCTCTGGCCTGTCCAAATCTTGCCCACACTTTCCCAGACAGCCGGGTTCTATCTCTTTAATGAAATAATCCAAACCTTTCTCCTAATTCTAACAGTTCTTGTGTCTATACCACTTATTGAGCTCTTTGCAAATCATCTAGTCTTTCTTAATTGTCTCTTATATCCCCAACAAGTTTGTAAACTGGAAGATAAAAAAATTCTTATTCTTTTTCGTTTCTCCAAGCTGAGTACAAGGCAAATGGAAGTAGGCAAAACTCATGCTTGCTAATGGAGGAATAGACAGTGTCCCCAAACTCCCAAGTGTGTCCTCAAATTCTGACGGACAAAGCACAACGTGGGTGCAGGAAGAGATTGTATATTGGCAACAATGCAGATGAGTCATCAAGCTTAGCAAGATTAGCCTGGAAACAAAACAGAGAACTGGGTGAGATCAGGATCTGTGTCTAGTGAAAAGCATGACAACCCTAATCAAAGGGTTGACAAAAGCAAAGGGCAAGAATCAATTTAAGGAATAAGTCAGGATCAGAGCTGTCAGGGGCTGAAAGTAAAGAACTCAGAGAAATAAAATTTGAAAAGTTAGGTCTGGGCCATACTGTATAGAGAACTCTGCTGAGATCAACCTCCTTTTTTTATTTTTTTACTTACAAAAAGCTGTACATAATTAATGTATATAACTTGATAAGTTTGGACATAAATATACAGCCGCCAATCCATCACCACAATATATGCCATAAACCTACCCATCATCTCCATGGTTCCTTTTGTCCTCTTCTTCTTTCCTTTTTCTCCTCTTCCTCCTCCTCCTCCTCGTCCTTCTTCTTCTTCTCCTCATTATTATTATTACTTTATGATAAGAACACTTAACAAAAGATCTACTCTTTTAGCAAAATTGTAATATACAATACAGAATTGTTGTGGTTTTTTTTTTAAAGATTTTATTTATTTATTTGAGAGAGAGAGAATGAGAGAGAGCGAGTACATGAGAGGGGGGAGGGTCAGAGGGAGAAGCAGACTCCCTGCCAAGCAGGGAGCCCGATGCGGGACTCGATCCAGGGACTCCAGGATCATGACCTGAGCCGAAGGCAGTCGCTTAACCAACTGAGCCACCCAGGCGCCCTACAATACAGAATTGTTAATGCTACGGTGTACAGTAGATCTCTAGGACTTACTGATCTTATATAACCCAAACTTTATTCCCTTTGATTCATAACTCCTCATTTTTGCCTCCCCCTCACCCAGCCCTTGACAAGCATATTTCACTCTCTGCTTCTATGATTTGATGATTTTATATTACCATGTATTAGTATCATGTAGTATTTGTTCTCCTGTGTCTGGCTTATTTCACTTAGCATAATATCCTACAGGTTCATCCATGTTATTGAAAATGCCAGGGGTTCCTTCTTCTTTAAGGCTGAAAATACTCCATTGTGGATAGATAGATAGATGATAGATAGATAGATAGATAGATAGATACACACACATATATATACAACATTTTTAAAATCCATCGTTGGACCTTTAGGTTGCTTCCATGTCTTATCTGCTGTGAATAGTGCTGCACAGGGAAGTGCAGATGTGTCTTTAAGATCCTGATTTCAATTCCTTTGATACATATTCAGACATGGGATTGCTGGAGCATATGATTGTTCTATTTTCAGTTTTTTTGAGGAACCCCTCCCATACTGTTTTCTGTAGTGAGTCACCAATTTACTTTCTCACAAACAGTATGCAAGGGTTCCCTTTTCTCCACATCCTCACCAACATTTGTTACATTTTGTTTTTTTGATAAAAGCCATCCTAACAGATGTGAAGTAAGTGACTGTCCTCTTCTGATGACTGAGTCTCCACTTAGTGATTATTGTCAAACTGTGTTGATGGCTGCTTCAGAGGATAAGGAGTTACATGTCTTCACAGCTTATATGAAATTCCATCTTTGAGACTAAATTCTTAAAGACTACCATGATTCTCTGTTCTTCAGTTTAATCTGCTGAAAAGATTACAGAAACTCTGAAAGGGCTATGCCCAAAGGAAAGAACATGTGCTCCAGGTAACAATTTATCAAGACACTTCTGTTGTTTCAAACAAGTATCTTTGACTTTTTATAGGCATAAAGGTAAAAATAGGTAGAAATCATCTGAAAGTAGTGTGGGGGGGGGAAGCCCTCAAGGAAGCAGCAAAACTGAATGCCTAGATCAGCACTGTCTGTAGGACTTTCAGTGATAATGGAAGACTTCTGTATCTGCAGTGTCCAATCAATATGGGGGCCACTAGGTATTAAGCAGTTGAAATGTGACTGAATTTTTTTATTTTCATGAATTCTAATTAATGTAAATTAAGATAAGCACATGGGGCCAATGGCTGCCTCACTGCAGTGCGACCTAACCTAGACCCTCACCTTAGATTGATGAAGAGAAAATAATAAAATAAGGTGGTTAAAGGAAGAGAATAAAAGAGATAATGATTAAAATTGAGAAAATGATGAGAATGGGCTGTGACAATGTTGGTCAATAGAAGGAAAGAGTGAACAAGACCATCTGGGAGATCTGATTTTATTTAGGAGAAGATGTGTTGCTAGGAGATATATCAGCCTAAGACCAGAGTTAAAATAGTTTAGCTAGGGGCACCTGGGTGGCTCAGTTGGTTAAGCGACTGCCTTTGGCTCAGGTCATGATCCTGGAGTCCCAGGATCGAGTCCCGCATCGGGCTCCCTGCTCAGCAGGGAGTCTGCTTCTCCCTCTGACCTTCCTCCTTCTCATGCTCTCTGTCTCTCATTCTCTCTCTCAAATAAATAAATAATCTTAAAAAAAAAAAATAAAAAAAAATAAAAAATAATAATAATAAAATAGTTTAGCTAGGAGAGGTTAGACTGGCAAGAGGCCTTGTCAGGAAATATCAACCAGTTTCTACAATCTCAATAAATGTTGAACTAAGAACTCCTTCAACTTCCAGGATCCTAAATAAAGCCATGTGCAGTATCTGTTTCGGTTTTAGAGTAGGCCACAGAACATCCCTAAAAGCCACTTTGTTTGATGCTACTTTTCAAGGAATGATAGCTCTCATTATTTGAAAGACAGCTCTGACTGGTTCAGTCCTGAACCCCAGAAAAGACCACTGTAGAAAATGACACTAATCCTTAAGTGTGTTTCATTGATTTACCAAATGTGTAGATATTTGTAGCGCTTTGTCCATCAATCCATAGAAAAGCAGATGACTTTCCTTCTCATTGGTGAAATGGAGAACTTTCTACATAGACCATATGACAAACATAGACCAAACAAACCAATCCACCTTGTTCATGTTCCATTAGAGACAGTTTCTGAATACTGGGAGACTCTACTGAGGTCATTAAAAATGTCAAGGGAGGGGAAGTTCCTGGAGAAGGAGAACAAAAATAAACATGCTTTCTTTTTCCCTTAAACATAGGAAGATGCTCCCAAATCAGGTCATTTGCATTGTGTGTTTTACACCTTCCCCTTGAGTAGGCTATGCCCATCTGACCATCATGTTTATATGTCACACTAAAAGGCTATCCAGTGGGGGAGAATAACTAGTATCTTCAGAGAGCTAAACTGTTTAGGAAGCCTTTCTAAACCATTATCTCCTTGATCATCAGATCATCTTTATTTTGCAAAAGAGACAACAGAGACTCACAAGAAAGGGTAGGCTGCACAAGGTGGCTGAGCTAGTAAATGGGACAAACCTAGTAGCCCAGGTTTCCTTCAGCCAAATCTTAAATGAAAGCACCTACCTCAGGAGGCACCTGCGTGGTATAGCTGGTTAAGCGTCTGACTCTTGGTTTTGGCTCAGGTTGTGATCTCATGAGGTCATGATCACAGGGTCATGAGATCAAGCCCTGCCTCAGGTTCCACGGTCAGTGCAGAGTCTGCTTGAGATTATCTTTCCTTCTCATTCTGCCCCTCCCACTTGTGCTCTCTCTCTCTAAAATATATAAATAAATCTTTTTTAAAAAGAAAGGAAGGAGGGAAGGAAGAGAGAGGGGAGGGAGGGAGGAAAAAAGAAAAAGAAAGCACCTACCTTAGGATCTGACTCTTGGTCCTAGGAATTATCTCCTTCCTTCTTCAAGAACATGAACGCACACACACACACACACACACACACACCGAAATCCATACTTCTCAGGCCAAAGAGTGTTTCCAGACTACAATATCTAAAAATCATTAGCAGGCAAATGAAGAGGCATCAGCACATTAAGATATTCACTGTTAGTTCCACTGTATGTGAGACACAGACCTGGCAAACCTTGACCAGAAGTGAGAAGAAGAATTTAGAGGGGGAAAAAATGATTTTCAAGTAAAGAAAGAGAAAGGTGCAAGAAATATTGTTACAAATCAGAAATATGAGGTGGACATTTTAGGTTGGGATTAATAGCTCGTTGATAAAAAGAGCTACTCTATTCCTGTGTTCCAAACAATGAGCTAAGAGTTTTGCAAATAGTTTCCTTTAAAACAAACAAACAAACTTGTTTCTGTAGTGGCGGTGTTGACTATTCAGCATTTATTCCTCCTGAGATGATTGGTCTGTGCCAGTCATGATAATTCCATCCTTGTACACCAGCCATTACTTTGGGAATAAGCTGCTAATCCAGTGGTCTTCTCCATCACTCTTATGCAAGAGACATGGAATATATGGCCTCTGTTTCCCCTTAGAGATTAGTGAACCTTAAAAATATAATATGATGAAGGATGGAAAGAATATTACTGAGTCACTGAATCTCACAATCCTGGAATCCACTGTGCCTTCAACCTTCTTGCAATGTGAAATAACCAATTATCTTATTGCCAGAATGTCTGTTACTTGCAGCCAATATTATCCCAATTGATATAGTCTGTTAGCCTCATTTAAAGATAAGGAACCTGAGGCTTGGAGACGTGAAGCAACAAAATCACACAAGTAGTAAACAAAAAACTTGAGATTTGAGCACAAGTCCATCTTATTTCAAAGCCCAAGATCTTAACCACAAAACAAATTGAACTCATTTTCTTAAGTTTCTAAAAAATGTTGGCCACTGACAATCACTTTATCAAAAATCTCTTTATTTCACATTAGAAAAGTGCTAGACTTGAGTTACCAAAAAATTACTTGACCAATTACCATTTTAGATCTACCAGCCCTGATTCTTATGTATTACATAAATTAAATGTAATTTTAAAAATTATGTATTTTTTTTCATTCAGATATAGATGCACACCCTCATGGAACTGAACATCAAGTATAGCAGTGCTTGATTTCTTTTTTCATTTGTCATACGCTTCTAAATATTAGAAATCTGAGTGTGCATTTGAAGGGTTTAAGTTTTCTCCATCAATCACAAAGTACTTTCACTGCTGTGGTAGAACTAGGGACTGGCTTAACATAAAGTTGTCATCTTTATTTATTCCTGGACTTCTGTTGACAATTCTTACCTTTCCTTGCAGCAAATAACACCCTGCTTTATACCACGTTGCACAACTTGCTCAGTTTATCTGTACCTTATGACAGAAGTCACTGTAATACATGCATATACTAAGCTCTAACAAAAATAAACCTTATGCTTAGATCAAATGTTGGTAGTACACCAGGGAAAGTTCCATGATATACCAGTCAACCTTGACAAAACAGTCAAGAAACACTTATCTGGTTAAAAAGAGAGATTTGTAAACAACTAATTACAATGCAGTCTAAGGGAATTCTAGAAAAGGAGGTCAACACAGAGGATGGAACAATTAATTCTTCTTGAGGGGTTACCAGAGAAGGCTTCACAGAGGTATAGTCTGATGAGCTGGACTTTGAATGATGAGTAGATTTATGCCCATTTGAGAAGGCAAGTTGGGAGGATTGTAGGGAGAGGATTCTAAGTGGAGAGAACATGGGCAAGGTCATGGTGGCATGACATTTCTTTCTTTTTTTTTTTTTTTTTTTTTTTTTTTTTTGGCATGACATCTCTGGCTGTAGTCACAGAAGAAAGGGTGGACCAGAGAAGCTGGGCATGACTTGTACTAGAAGGGGGTCTCAGTCTGTCCATGTCCAACAATGAGGAGAAGAGAGCTTTGTAAGGATATCTATGAACTTTATGATAGATATAATAATTATTATTCCTAGACATATAAACACCCACATTTTATTTTTTTTAAGATTTTATTTACTTAGAGAAAGAGAGAGAGAGAACACGAGCAGGGTTAGGGGCAGAGGGGGAGGAAGAGGGAGAAGCAGACTCCCTGATGAGTAAGAAGCCCAATATGGGGCTCAATCCCAGGACCCTGAGATCATGACCTGAGCTGAAGGTAGGCACCTAACTGACTGAGCCACCCAGGTGCCCCAACACCCCACACTTTAAAAGAAATTTTAGATATATAATCTAGGTTGGCATTTATAATGACTCTTTATTATTTGCACTATACTGATGAGGAAACCAAATTTCAGAAAGGATGGATGTCTTGTTGATAATCACACAGCAAATATTTAGCTTATGTAAAATGATCTCTCTATCAGAACAATGGCATCCCACCTTGAGCATCTCATAAACTAAAGGTCATAGGAAATTAATGTGCATATTTACATTGATGCCAATGAGCATAGGACAATTACTAAGTAAATCAAGGAACTCGGAAAGATAGTACATTTTTTATTCTTTCTTGTCTATATTCTCCAAAATTGTACTTTCTAGTTTCAAAACAAAAATTAGGAGCATTGTGAGTGCATTTAAGATAAAAACAGTGGTATTTTTTTTTAATTTCAAAATTGGTCCTTGTTTTAATATATGAGTATTGATTTCATGATTATAAAATAACATTTTATAAAATTTGAGAGGAACAAGCTCACTTTAATTCAATCATTTATTAATATTTTTATTCATTTTTTTCTATATATGTATGCATGTATATACTTCATGGGCCCCCAATTTTTTCTCAGATTGCTCATCCACAGAGATGATAGAGAAGACAAGCAGACAATGTGAATTATGTAAAACTATTCATGCTGAACAAGTCACAAAATGGGATTGCTAGGATTTCTCTAAGCCTCACTATTGGAGCAAATAGAGTATAACAAGGAGACCTTGACCCAGTTCAACTGAAGATACCTGAACATTGAGAGCATATTTAAATTGCTGGTCTTTCTCAAACCCAGAAATCCCAATTGGATATACCAAAGTGAAAGGATGTCACTTTGAGACATGACCCAGTAAGATGTCACAGTTTTATGGTCCTAATAAGGATGGACTCATTTTATGAGTCTAAAACCCAAAAGGCATTACTACTACTTGCTAGTCCCCATGACATAATCTGAATGTTATGTCCATTTTGCCAAAAACATACAGTCAGAATGTGTTAAGATAGAACAGGGAACAATGAAATCTAGGAACATGAAGTTGGTTGTCTGCACTAAGATAGCAGTAGGGAAGTCAGAAACCAGGAAGACATTTTTAGGATCTGAAAAGAGAGAGGGCTAACTTGCCCTCTCATTCACGTTTCCTATGAAGTATAAGATCTTAGAAGAAGACCATCCAAGATGATGTTCTGAAAAGTACATGATCACAACTTGAAATAAAGAAGTTAATCCATGAATCGTCTCATCGACCCCATCTGGAAATACCATACCTCCAATCACACCTGAATGGAAATAACTGCTACATATGCCTCATCTCTGTGCTTGTGCCACCACTAAGCATCACCTAACTGCAGTTAATTAAGCATCCAGGCTCGGGATCTGGCTCCCATTCATAATGAGTAAAGGGTCACATCTCCACACTTCACAGCGAAAACTCCCTTTTACCAGTAGGTTATAAAATCAAACTACTTTCATGGAGTTTCTCTGTTCAGGGAATGTTCATCTTTTGTAGATGTCAACTTTGAAAACCTCTGAGGTTCTTCATTCATCCCTACATGATATGTTCAATCATTTAAACAATATGCAGAAATGTGTTGATCACTTACATATCAATCTTTGTGTATGTGCTAGGAGGAACTACAAATTAAAAGGAATTTTACTCTTTCTGCTTTCCACAAGCTTGCATACAGGAGCCAAGTATATAAGTCAAGGGAATGTGTAATTAAATAGTGCATGGTGAGGAGGCCACTCTGATATACTAGAAGAGGATAGGACCCTGTGGGTTATAGGCAGAGTTGTCTAGTGGAAAACATACTGAAGTCAGAACCTAAGTTCAAGTCCTGGCAGCACTATTTTCCAGCTGAGTGATCTTAGGCAACCTCTTTGAGCCTTTGAACTAGATGGCTTTGTCCTCTTCCTGCCATAAAATGCTATAACTTTCCATGACTCATCTTGAGTTACAATGAAGGTGGAGTAAACTTTGTGTAAGTAGAGTGGAACAAAAGGGCACTTAAGATGGGAACAATGTAAATCAGTAGAGCAATGGATTGTGTCTGGAAAGGAAGACCCTAAGGCGATGACAGTAATGCTTTCTGGATTGAGAGTTAACAAAAATAGACTAATGTCAACACCAGGGCTGCCATTTGCTCTCTTCTCCCAACCCAGGGCCCTCCCTTAAGATTACCAGATCCAGATATCAGAAACCTTACCCAGCCATACCTAAAAAGCCACCCAGATAGGCAAAAAGGCAAGTTCAGAAGGGCTCTGGTCTGAGAAATATAGCTTTGTCAGGAATCATTTTGTTGTTTATAACAGAAACCCATTCAAACTAGTTTAAGTAGAAAAGGGTTTGTTGAAATATTACAGGAGGATCCTATGAGATCCAACTGTAGAATATAACAACAAGGCCTCACATGATCTAGAAGGTCATCATGCAGCTTCTTGGTCCATCTGACTCTAAGCCTCATGGTTTCTTTCTCTGCTGGGCATCTACTTCACTCTCCTCTTCCTATATACCTGTATTCTTGCCCCAACCAAAACATGGCCATAGCATAACTCCATGACTGGAATCTCTCAGGATCCAACATAGTTAGGCTGCAGCTTTTATGACTCATTTCAAATTCTAAGGAGAGCATTGAATTGTCCAATGGCCAGCTGATGGGTTTATCATTTCTCTAAAATTCCTCTACTTAGCCAATGGATAGATTTATAAGTTCTCTAAAATTTCTCTAATTATGAGAGGCTAGTAGAACTTGTAGTACCTGATTCTGGCTCTTCCAGGGCTTTGAGTGGGATAGGGTAAACCAGAAGGAGAATTTAGTTATGCTGAGCAAATCAACTACTGTTTTTGCTACCAGCTACTGTTATGGCTTAGACGTCTTATGGGCTAAAAAAGATTTGTGTGAACAAACCTAATGACCTAACTATCATTTATAATATATAACATAATTTTTATGAGAAAACGTGCCTCCAGTTCCAAATTTCAACAAACTCTGGGGACAAAATCTATTTCTAAGTTGGGGCTATCTCCATACAATGTCTACCAACTAAACATGACATGAAATGAAGGCATTGGTTAGACTGTGTCTCAACTTACTCCACAAGAACATTCCTTCATACCACAAAATCTCTAACACTCATGAGCACAGATCTATGCCTTCATGTAGAGAACAAAGGCCAATCACTTAGGAAAAGAATTTATTTTTAGAATGGTAGATGAATGACTGAGAAGAAGGTAAGATGGCCAACCTTCCTCCATGACATTAGGCAGATCTTCAAACAAAGGAAACAAGCCTTTGTTTTACGGCAGTCATATGCCAAAAACTGTACCCAGAGCTGGACATGCTTTTTCTTATTTAACCCTCGTAAGATTTTAAAAGAAGGCTATTGTTAACCCCACTCTCCAGATAAAGGAACTGAGACTCAATGAGGTCAACTAACTTATACAAAGTCATAAAAGTTGTGATAGAGTCAATACTCAATACAGAGTGCATCTGACTCCAAAGGACATGCACACTCACTTTCTTCACACTCTAATCAGCATAGTGGTTATGAGCATGGGCTCTGAAGCCAGACTACTGGAGTCCTACCCATCTCCATCCCAGACCAGTCCTATGACAGAGGCCAAGTGAACCTGCATCTCAGTTTCCTCAGTAAAATGAGTTATTTAGAACCCATTCCAAAAGCTGTGAGAAGGATTGAGTGAACTTTGAACAATGTGGTAAAATGTTGTTACGGTGGGTGAGCACTTGAGAAAATATTTTACAATGTAAAATGTTTAAATCTGTGAAGTGTTTAGAAAAAATCCTGATACAGCTTAAGCTCCTCACCATTCACTTTGGTGGATCCAATTGGGACTCCTGGGCTCAAGGAGGACCAGCAACTTAGATATGCTCTCAAGGTGCAGATATCTTCAGCGGAACTGAATCAAGGTCCCCTTGAATACCCTATTTGCTCCAAAAATCAGATTTGGAGCAATCCTATTTTGTGGCTCATTCAGCATGCAGAATTTTACATAACTCAGATGACCTGCTTGTCTTTTCTTCAGCCTTGGTTGATGAGCAATCTGAGAAAGAAGTTGGTGGCCAATGAGGTGTATACAGACATATATACATACATGCGTAGAAGTGAAAAATCCATCAAAGATGTTGTTGTTATTGCCCCCAGGTTGCTTTGGAGGCTATAATCCATGAGCAGATGATTAATACCATGAAAATCATTTGCCTAGATCTGATGACAAGCACACAACATATTTGCAAACTAGAAAATATATCTAAATGTTGAAGAAATGTAAGGAAATCCAGGAGAATATACTTAACCCAAGGAAACAAGGTGAAAAGCCTGTCAGCACAGACATTTTGGAATGAGGGTGGACCGAATACAGAAGAAGTAGAAGAAGGAATAAAATATGCTATCAGAGTAATCTTCCATGCTGGCCCTAGGGGGATAAACTAAGTAACCTAATAGGTGTTTTCCATCTTTGAATTCTCTGACTAGAATAGCAATGAAGGTTTTAGCTCAGAATTGGGATGCTACAGCGAACTTAGGAGGTCTGCAGAAAGAGGCTTTTATATTACCTACCCACACCATGCCTGGCTTAAACTCGTGCTGACTGATTTCTGTTTTCATAAGTGCTCACCCACCATAACAACATTTCTACACACTATGTGCAATCATTGTGCACACATGCATACAATTATGGCTCGAGATACATGAGCGTTTGTGTATAGATAGATTTTGAAAGGTAATGTTCATCCCTGATGCATTGGTTCTCTGATTTACATTCAATACATAGAGAATGAAAGCATATTTCTTTCAGAAGGGAAAGGGGAAAAAAACAGTAGCTGATGTAGTTTGGAATTTATGGGTCAAATATTAATTCCCTGAATATTTCCATAAATGAGTATTATACATGTAAGTTGCAATGCTTATCAAAAATGATAGTGTGTGTTTGGGGGAAAGAGGCTGGCGGGGAGAGAAAGCTATAACCTCCTTCAGACTTCATTATCTACATTACTTGGCCTACCTATTAAAATTATTATGATTATGTCTTTAATGGTAAAAATATGCTCATACCGATCACATTAATTTCCTTATGGTGGCAATGAGTTTGAATTACAATGTAAAAATATCAAAATCAAATAACCACTAGTGCTCTTGCAAAGGTTATTAAGAACAGAAGATTTCTCCAGATGGTCTAGAAATGATGCCAGTTAAATCATAGTTAAATAATGTATGGGTCAAATTCCATGATCTCAAATTCAATAAAAGTATTTTTTGTTATACTACTTTTTATGATATTATATGAGATAGGTAAATATAATATTAAATGAACAGATTTTATGTTGTCAAATGAACAGATTATTACCTGGGGCTTTTTTTTTATCTTTTGCAAACAGGTATTTGTTGAAGTGGAATCTGACCCACATAAACAAATTTATCTTTATGGATGTGAATCTGATATGACAGAAACCCTTTCAAAGTTCTATGCCACATGTTCTTTCCATTACTAAACACTTACAAGGATATGTTCTAAGTGCATGTAAAAGTTATTTCCATTGAATAAGGCATTAAATTCTATATGAATCTCAAAATGTAGTAAATTATAATAAAATACTAACTCAAACTGTTACATGTAAAGACACTCATTGTAAAATATATGGGCACATGGAAAAATGTCTGAACAACTATTTCAGCATTTAACTCCCTCAGATTAGAACCCTTAATTTTCAGGAGATGATTATTGCATACTCAGACTTTTTTCACTTTTTCCTCTTCCAAGGTAGTCTAATGACATTAAAAATAACTTTCTTGCTTAGAGTCTCCCACCTTGGATTTTCCCCCAAGGTACTTGAGTTTACAAAAAAAGTCTTAGGGCATTTTTTACCAGGGGACTATCATTGTACAGTTTATAACCAGCTAGCATCCTCTTCTGTAGGCACCAGCCAAATGCTGTATTTAGAGTTTGTGCAACCCTCATTCATTCATACATTTTTTTTCGACTGATAGTTATTCATTGTGCCAGACACTGTTCTGAGTGTTTCATGTGGCTAGAGAGAGAATAACAGTCAAGTAAGGAGCAGAGAAGAAATCCTACATTCTTGAAGCAAGGCTCTGATTATACAGTACTTCCTTTGTTAACAATAATTGCTTGTTACCTTATGACACTATCCTTTAATTAAAAATGCCAATACAGGAAAACGTTAACTAGGTCTCGCACCTATTATCAAATGTAAGATACGTCAAAATTACAAGAAGTTGTAGAAATGCACACTCATAATAATAATGATAATAATATTATAATAATAGTAACATCTACCACTTATTAGTGCTGAGCGTGTACTTGACACCATGACAAACACTTCACATTTAACCACCAGACTGTCAAAGCTCTTAGGGCAGGAACCTTGTATGTGTCTTGCTCGTGACTTCATCCCCAGTGTCATGCAAATTGTAAATATTCAAAAAGTACTTTTGTCAAAGGAATGAATAGATGAAGGAATGAGTCTATTATCTCATTAAGTGCCTAAGAGATAGGTAGTATTACCTATCTTTACAGATGAGTAAACTCAGGGACTCACGAGAGAGATGAATTGTGTGTGGCAAAAACTAGGATTTCAATCCAGTTCTGATTGACTCCAGGGTCTGTGGTTACAACTGCTCTGCAGAGTGCCTCCTGGCATTGTGGGTCCTGTGTCTCAATTCCTCATTAAATTAAACATATTCTTGATCAGACTGACCATATAATTCTCTTTCATTTGATAAATCGTTTAGATCACCTACTATTTTTTTAAGTTTTTTGTATCATCCCTCTATAAACACTAATTCAGACTTTATGCACAATACCTACAATTAACTTTCAAAATAAATGTTTCTAAGAACAAGTCTTCTCCCTGCCACCCCCAAAATTTAGTGTTTGCATTACCAAAAGCAAGAGAGCCTCTCAGAGAGGCACATATGGTTTCAGTAATCCAAATCACGCTTCTTTGAATTGAAACCTGGTGTAGTGAAGGTAACATGAGTCTGCGTGAGGCAAACTTGGGCTCAAGGGCTCCCTCCACTACTTCACCAGGTGCGTGACCTTAATACTTTAACTGCACGTGAACCTCAATTCCTCCAGTATAAAACAGGGGAAATCGGAAGAAATAATGATACGGTATCTGCAAAGCTCTGAGTACAGTGTGACATAGAAGAGGCAAATTAAATATCAGATTCCTTCAGAGAACATGTTGAAAGGAAGGAAACTACAACAGCCAGGAGCAGATAGAAAACACTGGTCTGTGGTAGTTATGCCACTCCTGGAGAACACCACCAAGGAGGCAGGCAGGGGAGCTAACCTGGGGAACTCTCTCGAGTGGCACCTGCTGGCCCTGGCCAACTGATGGGTCAAATGGATGCTTTTCTCCAGGAAAGGTGCCCGGAGTTCAGTCCTTCAGGATGCAGGGTGGAAAGGGAGAATTGTCCCCTGATGCTGGGGCTGAGTTATTCTTTTTGAGAGGTCAGTGCCATCCCAAGTAGGGAAAGTGTCTGGAGTAGAAGCTGGTGGAGGGTCTAAGGTTTGAGACTAGATGATCTCTGAGTTCAATCCAGCAACTACATATTAGGATTCAAACTTCTGACCAATTCGCAAAAGTCATCTAAATGATCTCAAATGGCCTCTAAGTGCATCAAAGCAGAATGCCACAGTGTTGAGGAAAAGAAGGGAAAAAGAGAAACTTCACATCACCCAGAGTGTAAAACCTCTCATGCTGATGAAATTATCTTAAATGAAACTAGGAAGCAGAGCCAAACAGACTTCAGAAAGGTCAGTTCTCTCTTCCTCTTCTCAGCACCCCAAGAAAAATGCATTCTGTGCTCATTGAATCTTCCTAAATATATGTGAGTGCAGCCTCAGATAGAATATTCTAAAAGCATACAGGAAGAATAACCTATCAAATTTCACATTGAGAAGGGAAGGCTCTGCTCTCTAGCTTGGCAAGGAATACCAACAATATACTGAATATCTGATTTGTGCCTTTTACTAGAGAGAGTTTAAAAAAAAATAAGAAAAGGTTTTTACCCCCAAAACCTTGTCATTAAGTGGGAGAAGATAGCAACCAACATGGCAGAGTAAACCGATCACTAAGAGGAGGTACAAATAATGTGCTACAGAAAAACAAAGATTCAAACTAAGACACTAGAAGGAAGTTTCATGGAGAAATTGTGTCTTAAATTGAACTTTGAAGAATAAGCAGGATTAATAATAATAATAAAAAAACACAGAAAAAACAACCTCCCTAATTAAAAAATGGACAATGGCCATTGACAAGCAATTTCCTCTAAAATGCAACATAAATGACCAATAAACATGAAAAAATACCCCAAAGTGCACATGAAAATAATGCAAAACCATTTTTCATCTATCAGACTGGCAAATATTTTGTAAATGACAATATCCATACTGGCACAAATAGGGATGTTATGTATAGTTTTTATGAGGAATAAGCAATATTTATCAAGGCCCTTAAAAATGTTAATATAATTTCACCCAGTAAATCCAAATCTAATATATGTTCAAAGGGAGAAAAAATCAGAGACACACACAAAGACCTATATCAAGGCATAATTTATGAAAATAAAGTATTTGAAACTTTTAAACGTTCAACAATATCTATATAATAAAATGTAATGTATCCATTACATGTATTTTAGAAGAATATTTAAAGACATTGGAAATTTTTCCTTATACATTAAGTGAAAAAGAAGTGTTCTAAATACATGTGTTTCTGTACATAAAATATGTACATGTGCTTTGAAATAAACACTGGAAGATACATATAAAGATATGATACTATTTCTGGATTATGGGATTGTGTGAGTTTATTTTATACCCAGTAACCTCTCTCATATTCCAAAGTTTTAATCAGACAAATGTTATTTAAAAACAAATTCTTAATGAGTTGAATTTAAGCAAGTAGAGAAGTGAAAATGACATCCTAGGCCAAAGAAATATGAGAGGCACTTTTGGAAAAGATAGAGTAGACCAATAAGGAAGAATGTAACAGTAAATGAGACTGGAAAAGTTGTTGGAAGCAGATGCTGAAGACCTTGACCATCATGCTAATGCATTTTTCCTATAAGTAGCAGAGATCCTTAAGGAGGGTGATTGTGTGATCACATTGGTTTGTAGGAAGACTATTTAAATGGCCATTTGGGGGATGGAGGATGGATCAAAGGGGGAAAATCAGAAGCAGAGAGAGACTGTTGTCTATATGGTCTAACCTAACAGTGGCTTCCAAACTTTTTTAGACCATGACCCACACAGTAAGAAATATGTTTTATACTGTGACCTAATACAGTTATATTCACACACAATTATTCTACATATGACTGAAACAAAGGTTTCATGAAAAAGTGATACCCTTACCTTATGAAATCTACTCTAATACTTTCTGGTCTGTTGTGTTCTATTCCTTTACAGTCTGTAACACTTTTTTTTTTTTTTAAATGCTGGTCACAACCCACAAAAATAATTTCAAGATTCATATGTGGCAACACTACTCTGGGATAAATCCAAGTCTCCCTCTCCTCTCCCCAGCTCCATTCCTGAGGAGTGGACCAAGCTCCAGTAATGGGTTAAAACCAAGAACCCAGAGCTGGGCCATAATACTAGGAGCTGAAGATTTTGGGGGAAAGAGCAAGGGGGAAATAGCTTTTGATCTCCTGATGAGAAATATTTTGGGATATCTTGCTCCCTTGGCCTCCCTTTTCTTCCTAGGAATGCTTCTTCCTGTAAATCACTTCCCATATAGCCAGTAAGATAAGAAGTCTTAGGCCTTGTCATCACTTCTGCCAACCTACTCCACCCACAGAAAGCCAACAGAATACAAAGGTTAGCCCAGAAGAAAAGGAGCCTGAAGCAGATGAGCAGCTAGCCCAGAGATAAGCAATCCTTTCAGCTGGCATGTCATCCAACCTAATTCCTAATATAGGAATTTGGAACAGAAACCCAAGCCAACAGGAAAATATGGTAAATTGGTGGGTTACTTTTGGTACAACTTTCCTTTGGACACAAGTTCCGAGTGACTGTGGATGGAAGTTGTGCTTCTACCTATCCTGACAGAAAAGAATTCCCCAGTCTTAGTAAGGAATGATCCAGGTCTTACCCAGAACAGTGGTTGTAAGGGAGGCAAATGGACGATACATCAAATAAACATATCTATGTTAAAATCTGCTGGATTTGAAGACCAGCTGGATGGGGAAGGGAGGAATGACAGAAAGAGAGAGAGAGCAAGAGAGAGGTTGGGGGGGGGGTTGGCAGGGAATAGCTCTTGGATTTCCAATTTGAGAGGTTGGGATGGAAGCTGAGTGTATTCTGACATCATTAACAAGGAGAGAAATACGAGAAGAGGAATAGGTTTTATGAAGAAAATAATGAGTTGTGTTTTGGTGGAGGTCCATATCAGAGAAAATTCAAATTAATGGGACAGAGGTACAGTATTCTCCTCCCTTGAAGTTGTCCTATTTCCTGTGGAAGAAGACAGACTATGAAGGGCAGTGGAACCAAATAATAAGTCAATTTATTATTACAAGCGTCTGGATTTGGAGCGAGCTAAGGTGTATCCCACTTCACATGTCAAATGCCAACAGCAGCATATATACTGAACCAAGTTTTCTTGTTTACCTGTTCGCCTATCTTCTCACAACAAACCTCACAACTGGGAGATACAGGGGTCATTACTTCCAGTTTGTAGATGAAAAGCTGAGACACAAAGAGTTTAAGGGGCTTGCCTGAAATCACATTTAGTTCTGGTACCTTTTTTTTTTTTTACTACTGCCTCTTTTCCCCTGCAGCCCCCTCTTATTCAACAGTGAGCCTGTAAATTTGATCATGAGAAGAGAGGGGGAAAACGCCAGCTGAAGAGGCCCAAGTGGAAGAGTCATCTCTAAAAGGAATTTGGAATATTCCAGAAGCCAGGAGGAAAAGACATGCCTGACTCAGGTTGTGAAATAGAATAAAATTGTTGAACATAAAATCCAGGCCATTAGAAAACATTTCCATAATTTGATGCTAGTTATGTTATGAAATACAGCCCCAATGAAATCAATCTTAGGGCTTTACAATCACTCAGGAAAATCATTTCAGATAGAGAAGGATAGTAAGGGAATTTAAATGTTTCCTGCTTAGAACACTCTGTTGTATTTTCTTAGGCAGAAAAGGGTTTTCTTTTTTTTTTTTTTTTTAAGATTTTATTTATTTATTTGACAGAGAGAGAGACAGCGAGAGCAGGAACACAAGCAGGGGGAGTGGGAGAGGGAGAAGCAGGCTTCCCGCTGAGCAGGGAGCCCGATGTGGGGCTCGATCCCAGGACCTGACCTGAGCTGAAGGCAGACACTTAACGGCTGAGCCACCCAGGCGCCCCAGAAAAGGGTTTTCAACCATTTTTGAAGCATGTTGACATAAATCATACATGTTTCAGCAATTTCAGCAAGTTTGTATATATGAATTATATTTTTATTAACAATTAGTTTAATCCTTTTGATCTAAAATGACTGAGTCATATTTTCTCTGGTAGACCAGTGCAGTGGAAAAAGAACTTCAACATTCAGAGAGGTCAGGATTTTAATTCTGGTTCCCCCACCTACTAGATTGGTGACTGCAACTGGACAAGTTATAGCAGAATATATCTGAGCCTCAATTCCATCACCTAGTAAATTAAAGTCACAGTACCCATCTTACAAAATAGGTGTAAGGATGAAAAGAGAGAAAAATGTATATAAAGCCCCGAGTCCAATGCCTGATATAACAGAAGCTCAATGAATAGTAGCTATGATGATGAAAAACAATGAAGAAAAAAAAGCACTATACATCAGCTTTGGAAAGATGTAGTAATTTTTTTAGTAACTAGGGTAAAATTCTTTCTGCGGGTTTCAAACTTTTAATAAAAAACAATATACCCTTGCAAAATACATGTTTAGTTCAAACACTCGTATTTTGGGTGACCCTGGAAAAGACACCTTGTCTTCTTGGGCTCAGATTTTGCAAAACACCAGGATGAGAACACTTAGCTCTGACCTTTCCAGAAATATGGCGAATATTTGCTTTTCAAAGATCAGTCATGGTTAGAGGTTTCCTATATCAGAAGTTAGTCCAGCTCTTTTCCTCCAGTAAACACATACCAACTCATAATCATGCATACAAAACCAAACCATTTCAGGCAGATAAGAGGTAAGGCTTTTTGTTCTAGGTTTTCAGAAAGGAAATATGGCCATCTTCCTAGGGAACCCTTCAATGTATTTAGAAATATACACTCTTGGGAAATTCTTCCTTAAAAATAAACAAAATGTTCACGTTTTGAATGTATTTCCTCATGTTCTAGCCTTAACAGAGTTGAAGTATGATTGGTTGCTACTCTCTGAACAACACCTCTTTAAATGCTGGAGGATTTATAACAGCTCCCTCTCACTCTTCTCTTCTCCAGGACAAATCATCTTAGTGCCTTTCAGCTCTGCAGAGCATGCTAGAATGCCCTGACTCTATTAAAGTGCTTGGCACCCCATAGACCTTAATAAAATACTCTGGACAAACTGGCTAATGGGTTGACTTTTGCCATAGACCTTATTTCCCAAAGTTCTAAACGTGCTTGTAGCTTTCCTGTCCAAGTTCAAATATAGTCTAACACATCACAAGTGCCGAGAAGCAGGAAGTCCATCACTGAATCTGGCACTAGAGTCCTGGGTGGAAAATACCATTTGTTTCCTTGACAATCTCTCCCTGGTAAACTGGACAATGTGGGGAGCAAAGGGTTAATAATGCTCCTATGGAAGAGCCTCTACACCCTGCCAGTTCTCTGAGGACAGGGAAGGGTGATAGTGCCTGGAAACAGGTGGAATTCCTGGTGCTGTTCAACAGGAAGTTGGGGAAAAGGTCTAAAGGTCTAACGGCCTCATAATTAAGGGCTTCTTCTCCACGAGAAGTTTATAATCAGGAGTTGTCCTGCAGAAAGAAAAGGAAAGGACAACAAGTGGGAAAGTCACTTTTGCATTGAGAATTGGCTAGCACAGAGGATGGAAGGCAGAAGACCTTTCCAACATGTTAAGAGCCAAAAGAGTACCTTTTAGTGTTTGTTTTGATTATATTTGCCTGTAACCCAGCAACTGGGCCCAGATGCCAGGAGCCCAAAGAGAACACTGCTGAGGACTGGTGTACAGAAAGAAAAAGAATTCCTTTTGTTTTCTTTTATGGTTTTTCTCAAGGTGAGTGAAAAGGGCTAGTCAGGACCTTTTGAAACTGTTTAGAACCCTTACTCATTTTCTAACAACAGTCAGGATGATTTATAACACCACATGTTCTCATTGGTGGTTTCCTCTTTTTTATTTTTGAAGACAAGACACAAGTGGGAAATGTGAATCTTGAGCCAGAGTTAAGCTGATCTTTTAAGCAACCAAATGAATTTTCCAGTCACTATCCCCCCATCTTGAGGCTTTCCTCCCTGAATCACTGAGCTCTCCCTCTTACAAGGGCAATCATTCCTATGCTCAGTGTCACTCTAAACTTTTGGATTTCAAGAACTCCATGTTGCTCAATATTCTAATTTGGTTTTGCCTAATAGATTCTCCTTCTGTGTACTGAAAAGAAAAAGTAGCATAGTCAATGTCTGAAATGTATTAGATCTATTATAAAATCACACCAAAATGATCTCAAACAGCATTATATTATTTCAACAGATATACAGAAAAAGGACAACACAAAACCAAGTCATTCTTGATAATTTTTGCAACCAGTTGAGTCTTCTCTCTTCTGGCTAAATCCCTCCTCTGTTACTATTTTCCCTTGTTACTAACTTTATAGAAATAGGGAAGAGAGTGAGAGAGAGAGTGTGTGTGTGTGTGTGTGTGTATGTGTGTGGGGTGGTGGTAATAATGGTTTTATTCTTATTTAACCATCATCACTCAGACATTCGAAGATAATTATTAATACAATCATTGACCTCTTCTTTTCTAGATGAATCAATACAAGTTTTATGATCCTGCCCTCACCCCCACCATGGGTCTTATTTATATATTAGAAAATAACTTGGAATTAAAATACTTCATTATTTCCTAGTTAATGTAAAGGTCCTATAATTTCCCATAATGTGTTAATTTAAATGGAAAAATTACAAGTAAATTTCATTTGGCTGACATATTTGGAGAATGTGGTTTTCTGATTAATCAAATATTCTCTATATGTTAATGTTCAAAAATTTGGAAATATATCTAACGATAAAACTATGTGCTACAGAATTTAACCGCTAATGATTCAGATGGCATTTTAGAATCCTGTACTGCTTCCATACCCGTTTTCAAGACTCTGTCATGCAACTTGGTAACCTGAAATCAGCCATGATGGGAGTATTTATAATATAGAAAGCAGTCAATTCTACAAGGAGGCTCAGTTGTGGTTTTTTTTTTTTTAAGATTTTATTTATTTATTTGAGAGAGAGAATGAGAGAGAGAGGCACATGAGAGGGGGGAGGGTCAGAGGGAGAAGCAGACTCCCCGCCGAGCAGGGAGCCCGATGTGGGACTCGATCCAGGGACTCCAGGATCATGACCTGAGCCAAAGGCAGTCGCTTAACCAACTGAGCCACCCAGGCGCCCAAGGAGGCTCAGTTGTTAAACATTCACTAGCACAACACTGGCTTCTGGTCATTATTACAAATATAATAATCATCACTTATAAAATACTACTTCTAAAACCTGTGCCCTCAAATATACCACAGCATAGTAGAATAAACAGAGAAAAAGTGAATAACCAAAGTCTATAATTTTCACTCATGCTTAAAGTCTCAAAAATGCAACCTGATTTTATGTATCTTTACTAATCATTTTCTAAGTTTTTATAACAAAAAAAATTTCCTCATGAACTTAAAAGTGAGCAAAACAGTGATACATGCTGAAATGACAGAATTTTTTAACCTATTTAAAAAGTTAAAGGAGCATATTCTTTACATAGCAATATGTAAAGACTCCTTGAAAATCAATAAGTAAAAGATGTGCACCCAATAAAATTTTGGCAAAGAAATACAAATGGCTACTAATTTTGAAAAAAAAAAAAAAAACCCTACATGTTGTAATAGACAAAATCAAAATAATAATAAGATTCTATTTTACTACAAGATCAGTAAACCTTAATTTCTTAATAAAACATCCAGTGTTGGTACAAGTATGGAGAAACAAGCATTCCTACACTGCTAGTGGAATATAAAATACCAGAACTTTCTAGAAAATTTAGTATTGTGTGTCAAAAGCCTTAGAAATATATATATACTCTATAACCCAGAAATTATCTCTCTAGGAATTTATCCTAAGAAACTAACCAAAGTTTGAAAACAATTAAATATTCAACAATATTAGATTGCTAAAGTAAATTAGATTATTAATATTCCATTGAATTGCATCAAGGAGCTCATATAGCATTTCACATTTATGCAATCGAGGTAAAGGATAGGGGGTTAGTCTGATGTCAACAATTTTAAGGAACCAAGTTCAGGGCACATTTGAGACTAGCATAGAACCAATTTATGACTCCAGATTCTTTACATAAAAATTAATATAATTCATTTTAACTAAGAGCCTTCATTATCAAAAATGAAACAACTAAAATGTGTTGCTCTGTTTACCAAGGCAGGAAACCATGCCTTGGTCTTAAAGGTTCTAAATTCTATTCTTCACATTATATACAGTCTTTCCTTCTACAGTGTTTCCAATAAACAGTATGTTTGTCACCCTTTTTTTTTTTTTTAAGATTTTATTTATTTATCTGAGAGAGAGAATGGGAGACAGAGAGCATGAGAGGGGAAGGGTCAGAGGGAGAAGCAGACCCCCCGCTGAGCAGGGAGCCCGATGTGGGACTTGATCCTGGGACTCGAGAATCATGACCTGAGCCGAAGGCAGTTGCTTAACCAACTGAGCCACCCAGGCGCCCTGTTTGTCACCCTTTTAACATGTTTTTATTAAACATATTTAGAGATCTTGCCATGACCCAGACTCTGCTATCATCATCTCTTGCTCATCACGGCAGTAGCCTCCTTAATTTGTTCTGTATTGCCCTTGCCCCTCCACAATGCAGACACTTGCCACTCTTAAATACTCAATCCTTAATGCAACCCAACGGGATCAAGTTTACTTGCTTGGCCCATAAATACCGCTCTGACCTTTTTCATCTTTCTCACTCCAGTCCAGCATCCTTCCTTCAGCTTCTCCAAGGCACGATGCACATTCTCTTTACACAAGCTGCTCGCTGTGCAGTGAATGGGCTTCTCACTGCCCTCCCCACCCACTGTTGCCACCATCTCTCTTGATCCTTTTTTTAAGTCTTTTTTCTTCAGATCTCACTTCACTGGTTATGCTTTCCTCCACGAAAACTTCCTTGACCTCTCCCAACGGCTGTAAGCTCTCTTGGACTCTTTCTTCAGGGCCCCTGTTAGCCCACCTTTGTGAAAATAACAAAAATTTATCACTCTTCCAGATGCCTGCAGGGAACTCAGCAGCCTGGTTGGTGCTCAGGTACCATGAACCCCTTGGCCTGGTGTTTTGGGTGAGGCCCAGCCTAAGAAACTGTCCTCCTTAACATGTCTCATGGCTGCAATGGAACACTTTTCACGTGGAGCCATATTTCTTCCTACTCCAGCCCCTCCTGCTCTGCCCTATTAGAATATAACTCCCAAAGGTCGGTGATACTGTCTGGATTTGCTTACCGTTGTATTCCCACTGTCTAACACATTGCCTGGCACCCAACGAGCACTTAATCAGTATTTACATTTTCAGTGATGGAATCTAATTTTCCTTTCCCTCACCGTCACTGTTCTTTCCTCCACTTACCCTTGCCACTTCCACCTGCTGATAATTCACAAACAAAGATCATCAAAACCTTCCTGGAGGTCTCCACACGCGACTTTTTACAGCAAAATCACACCAGGAATGGAGAGACGTGGAGATCCTCAAAAAAAAAAAACCCAGAACCACAGTTTTCACAAAAGATCCAATACATGCATTATCATTATTCAGAGTTCCTTTGTTTTTAACGTGTATTTAGTTTTTGTCATTTCTACATTTTAAGTGTGAAATGAATCATGGGATATTTAGAAAATGATAAGGATCAACAAGATCTCAGTTCGGCTTGGCAAATAATCATAAAATACTTCTGAACTACAAAAAAGGGGGGGGGATTTACAAAAGAAATGACTAGGTCAAAATCATACTAAGAAAAGGAAGATCCTAAAAAATGAAGTTTAGTAGTCAGTCACCAGGTGCACTTAGGGTTGAAGGGGGATTTATGAAAGAATAAAATCTAGTCTGCATCCTGGCAGATTTCCTGGCAGATTTTCATGTTCTGGTAAATATAAAAAAACCTGGATTTCAGCTTTAAGCAAAGAATGAAAAGAATAATGACGTGTCTATAAGCTTTAGATAGATATGTTATAATTTTATAAATTTCTCAGATGAGAAATGAAACAGTAATTAGTTAAGATAGATGGAGAAAATATAAGGCAATAAGTACATATCGGTTTATGCACTTTAATAGACATTCCCCAATGAATGGAGAAATGTGAGAAAGGCAACTTTTGGAGATTAATAAAGATAGTGAAAAGTCTTCCCTCTGATGAACAAGTTATAGCATGTCTTTTTATCCTTTCATAGTCAACTTAAGATCATGTGGCATTTGAGTGAAAGGGAAATGAGAGGTCTTGTAGGCCAGCCTCTCCCAATTTACAGCTGGCTTCTTACATCATTCACCACATAGGTGTTGGGTTTAGACAGCCAAAGGAAGGAGTGTGGGGACTGAGCTTAGATCTCTCCAAGAGATCACACTGGGAAGATGATGAGGGTCCAGCAAAGAAGACAGAGTATATGGCTTGTGATATTGGAGGAGAATCAAGAGAATCAGAGGTCAACTAAATAGTATGTTCAAAGAGAAAGCAGAAGAAGACTGAGTTTGAGAGGGACTGAGATTTGAGTAGAGGTCATAGGTTAGATGTTCTGGTTCTAACTTCCATGTTTTTTCCATAACGCCATCTTCCCTCCACTCCATTGTTACCTTACCTGAGCTACAGATATGATTCCCCCTCTCACTCTGGGGAGCGGCTTACTTATAATCAAGTTCACTGAAATTTCATTAGAAATGGTGAAAGAGGATGTCTTACTTTGTGTTTTTTTGAGACAGGGATAATCAAGTTCACTGAAATTTCAATAGGAATGGTGAAAGCGGACGTCTTACTTTGTGTTTTTTTTGAGACAAGGATTTGAGGGAGACAGATAGAGGGTGTACTAATAAGCATGTTATTGCTATGGGCAACTGGCTCAGTTTCATAGCGACCCTCTGAGGAAGCATGAAGGATATGCTTCAGCATTGTCAGGAGGTCATGCTGGGTAGATATTCACAGACTCACTGGTTGAGAGTTCCCACCTGGGGGAATAAATACTTAGCATGTCCTAAGTTGCCTTGTGCATGTTCTTCAGTGCTAGCAAAAGTCTCCAGGCAGAGAAACAGAGAAGCATGGGTACTTAAGGTGGGAAGCTGTCTGCATGCCAAGGAATTTTCATCACTGCTGCAGGTGAACCCAGAGGTAGGCTGCGTAAATATGGGCATCTGCTATTGAAGACAATGCACATCTGATTGTGGTAGCACTGTTCATGCACTTGGTAGATTGGCTGGACTTTGTTTCTGTTTAAACTATAAGCTGTTTGGGCAGGTGACCAAGTAATATTCTTCTTTCTTTTTAAATTTTTATTTTATTTTATTTTATTTTTTAGAGGGATAGAGGGGGACGTGGGGTCGAGTGAGAATCTTAAGCAGGCTCCATGCCCAGCATGGAGCTGGAGGCAGGGCTCAATCTTACAACCCTGAGACCAAGAGTTGAGTCAGACGCCCAACCGACTGAGCCACCCAGGTGCCCCACGTGGTACTATTCTTAAGCACTTGCTAAACTAGGAGAAAATATATACTAGGTGAGAGATTATTTTTTAACAATATTTATCATGTCTTGAGAGTAATAAAATACGGCTTGATAAATATTAGAAAGAATAACACTCTGCTCCCTTTTTTGTATTCAGAAATTTCTGGAAAATCAGTTTCTGCTGAAACTGAAAACAGAACAAACAGAAAACAAAGAAAAATATTGAAATATAAATATTATAAATAACATTCTATTCTTTTTATTTTAAAATGTATTATTTAGATCACCTAGTACCAAAAGGATTACATCTGGCTAAAATAAATATTAATATTTTTGTGTGTTTTAATAATGTGCAAGTCTATGTAAATAGCTCATTAAAATGAAATCATTCCTAAGTTCATCTAGTGAACTACTGTCGTTGTCTCAAGAAGCTATACTTCTAACCATGATAACCAATGGATCTTAATTAAATAGATGATAAACCATTTCTTAGTATAGTTTCTTAATTTTCTATAGAGAACTTATTCACACAGATATACCTTTAATTGGTGACACAGACGATCTGAACTAGGTTCTCACTAGAGGGCCCAGCTATTCCAAACAAATAAAAAACATGGTTGCGAGCAATGCCATTAATAGAGGATTGCCTGAAGCACAAGCAATATATCCTACCCTCTGGTTCTCTGGGTTGTCCTGAATGAGGTCAGAGCATGGGAAACATGCCCACACAGACAGCATTGCTTTGGCCCTTCTAGAACTACTCTTATCCAATCAGGATTTGATATTATCCCACTGCCCTACTGAGGGGCTGCAGATAAAGCCACAAATGGAAAGGCTCTCTTAAATGTTTAAAAACAAACATAAACAGACAAAACCTTGCCTTTATCTTCTGAGTGCCTTGTCACTAATACTGTGTTTCACCTGCTCTGGCCTGCCCCAAACACACATGTAGGAAGGAGTCTATGTCATGCATTACTCTATGTTAATTTACCTCTGCTGTGATTACCTGTCTACTCCTTTTTACCCTTGTTCCCATTTCTTTAACTATTTTCCCCTTTTTGTTGAATTTATTTTTATAATTTGACCTGAATCCTTTGTATAACTTGAAGAGAAATAAAAAAGAAAGAGGGTAGGTCGGTAGGTGGCTGGGATAAATGATTTGTGAGCATTTAGGAAAGAATACAGTGATTATTGGATCTAGTATGGGTTCAATAAGAATAAATCAGGCCAAATTAACAAGTACAGGAAAATACCATGCATGTAATGTATCCTAATTTCAAGAACATATTTTCTGTTTCTCATAATATAATACATCAGATGCTAACTTAGCTAAGTGAATTCAACCCTGATTGAACAATGATAACAAAGGAAGATTGATTTAACAATGATAACAAAGAAGGATTGATTAATGAAACCTATTCCAACTTGGAAGAGGTCATTAGTAACACAATTCAAAACTCCCTCCTTTGCCTTGAATCTTCAAAGAGATCGCAAAAACATTGGGCTTTGAGGATTGAGGATTCCATAAAGCTGGGTGAAATATCTAATAAAATGGAAAACAATATCAAGCCTGAAAAACAGTCTGGCAATCTGAAATGGTAGACCAATTATTGCTTTAAAGACTGTATTTAACAAAGATAATAATAAAATCTTGATTTCAGAATTAAATGTAAAAGATAAAAATTCTATTTCACAAATTCAAGACCTGGATGGGCGAATATTTGTTAAAATAAAAATGTGGGGGAACTGAGTGGTATTAAGTTGGCTTAATATAAGTATGTAACATTATTGCTATCAAAAGCTAGAACCATTATTGCAAATACTAATTGAAGTCAATATTCAAATGAAAGTCAGTTAAACTCCCTCTGTACTACCATTAGCATTACACTGTTTAGGTTCAATACCCCATCTTTTAAGGACAGGATCAAATACACAGTTGGAGAAAGAAAATTGCGATGGAGAGCCTCTGGAAATCCAGCAACAGGTGAGGGAACCAAGGATATTTAGTGTGGAATAACAACAAATTCAGTCAGAAGTTGAGTAGCTTTTATTTAGATGAGTTGGGGGATGGATTTGTTTTCAGACTTTTGGAAGGCGCTCTGGTAAAAGAGAACAGACATTTTGTGCTTTTCTAAACAGAAAAAGCAAGATTATAAGCTGTTTGAGGGTAGAAACCATGTCCGAAGGATTTTAATATTCTTGGCAAGTCCAATTATACTGCAGGTGTTATCTGATACTCACTGAAGTAAGGAACTGATGTTATTAAAAGACAGATTCCATAGGCACCTGGGTGGTTCAGTCGGTTGAGTTGCTGCCTTTGACTCAGGTCATGAGCCCAGAGTCCTGGGATCGGGCCCCATGTTGGGCTGCCTGTTCAGCGGGGAATCTGTTTCTCCCTCTCTTTCTGCCCCTCCCTCCCCCCCCTGCTTGTTAGCTCTCTCACTCTATCTCTCATATAAATAATATCTTTAAAAAAAAAGAAGAAAAAGGAGAGATTCCAGCACTATATAGAGAAGAACTGTATAAGAAGTAGAACAACAGACTTTCCATATATTGAGTTTCATATCACTGGAAATATCTCAGCTGTAAAAACAGTAGGGTGTAGTGGCTCAGATTAAGAACACAGGGTTCTGGGGTAGGGCTGACTTGGGTTCAAATTTCAGTCCTGTGAATTAGCTGTGTGACCTCAGACAAATTACTTAACCTCTCTGGGTCTTAGTTTCTGTCTGTAAATTATGTATACTGTTAACTAGCTTTCAGTTTTGTTGTGATGTTTAAATCAAGACTACGTTTATGAAGAGTTAGGACGGTATCTGGGACAGTAGTAAACATTCAATAAATCATTATTTTTCTGGCAGAAACTTATAGTCTTCTAAGAATGTTGTGGAAGGAATTCCTGCATTGGATGGGAAGTTGAATAAATGATCTCTTGGTTTTGCTCAGTTCAAACATTCTCTGATTCTGTGATATCTCAGCACTATTCTTTTCTATATCTTTAGCATTAATAAATGTCTCTAGAATTTCATTTATCTCTCTAAACTGAAAACATTAAATTAAGGCAAACTTCAAGCTCCTCAATAGAAAGTATTGGCTCTTGTTCATCTTTATACCCCAAGTGCCTAGCACACTGACATATAGTAAATAACACCATACTCACTTTATAAATGAATGAATGATCAAACAAATGAATATTTAATTCATCTCAAAACGTAGATTTGCCATCTTTCAATGAAAATTTCAAGTACAAATGCTTGAAAATATCTGCTTGATCCAACATGCTTCCTTTAAGGCCAAATAAGAAAAGCAAATGATAAAGATTACAATTTATTTATCTCTAACCTTAGCCATTTAAGAAACCACATTTTGAGCACCTACTATGGGCCAGGTATTTTCCTATATAATCTCATGGGATCTGCTAACCCATCCAGGAAGTAAGTATTATTTTACCTAATTTGTAGATAAGGAAATTGAATCTCTGAGAACTTAAAAATATTCAAGTCATACAACGATTAGGTGATATATACCTAGATTTGAAATTCAGTGTATTTCATTCAAATACTAAGTTGTCCCTTTTAAAACATTTTTAATTGCAAAAGCACATGCTACATGCTTATTTTGAAATTTTTGAATTTAGCAATACACAGATTAAAATATTAAAGCTCCTTTATAGCTTTTTCCCCAACCCTGCCAATCTCTGCATTAATATGCTCCGATCCATAAGAAATCATGTATAAAAGCATCCTTTTAAATACTGTTCTATGCATTTACATACTTATATACTTATATGGTGTATAAACATAACAATACTATAATACGTAATATTAAAAATGTAGCATTTAAAAATAAATACAATTTTTAATGTAATGATGCAAATAGGTCTATCTTAATTGTAATGAAAACATAAAAACTTGTAAGAGTGTAAATTTATATGCTACAATTTATAAAATAATTCCACTATTGTTGGGTATTTAAGTAGCTTCAGATTTTCTGTGATTAGAAACAATACTACACAAACCATGTGAGACTCTTGACTCCGGGAAACAAACAGGGTTGTGGAAAGGAAGGTGGTTGGGAGGGATGGGGTAACTGGGTGATAGGAGGGCACGTGATATGATGAGCACTGGGTGTTATATTCAACTAATGAATCATTGAACATTATATCAAAAACTAATGATGCACTATACCTTAGCTAATAGAATTTAAATTAAAAAATTTAGGGGCGCCTGGGTGGCTCAGTCGTTAAGCATCTGCCTTTGGCTCAGGTCATGATCCCGGGGTCCTGGGATCGAGCCCCACATCAGGCTCTCTGCTCAGCGGGAAACCTGCTTCTCTCTCTCCCACTCCCCCTGCTTGTGTTCCTTCTCTCGCTTTGTCTCTCTCTGTCAAATAAATAAAATCTTAAAAAAAAAATTTTTTTTTAATTTAAAAAAAGAATACTACAATAAATACCTTTGTACACATATGCAAATATTCTTATAGGATGAATTCTTAGAAATATAGATTTTGGGCCAGAAAGCTATGACTATTTTAAATTTTGTTAGATATCACCCCATTGTCCACCAAACCGCTATACAGATTTACATTTCCACAAACTCAGTACTTGTATATCCATGTCAACACTGGACAGCACAAGTTGAAAAGATGTTTGACAATCTGATGAATGAAATTATGGTTATTGTAAGTTTCACTTCCATGATTATTAGAGGTGTAATGTCTTTTTAATATGTATTTTGCCCATTTTGTATGCCTTCTGTGAATTGTTTGATGATATTCTATGTCCATTTTTAAAACAGATTATCTTTTTCTTTTCTTTATTTTTTAAAGATTTTATTTATTTATTTGAGAGAGAGAAAGAGAGAGAGAGCACAAGCAGGGGGAAGGGACAGAGGGAGAAGCAGACTCCCCACTGAGCAGGGAGCCCGATGCAATGTGTGAGATGCAGGGCTCAATCCCAGGACCCTGGGATCATGACCTGAGCAGAAAGCAGATACTTAACTGACTGAGCCACCCAGGTGCCCCTAGATTGTCTTTTTCTTAATGAATCATTGGAACTCTTTGCAAATAATATTTATTTTTGTCATATAT
Organism: Mirounga leonina; assembly: GCF_011800145.1. Taxonomy (NCBI): domain Eukaryota; kingdom Metazoa; phylum Chordata; class Mammalia; order Carnivora; family Phocidae; genus Mirounga; species Mirounga leonina. Next base: position 25,229,459 of record NW_023270433.1, on the reverse strand, counting down.
GTTGAAAATGTCTTCGGCAGGTCTGTCATTTGTCTTTTAACTTTCTTCACCTATAAAATTTATTATGTAAATTAACCGGACAATCTATGACATTTTAGAAAATCTTTTCACACCCAAGATTATAAAAATATTTCCCCATAAGTCCCAGTATGTTACAGTTTTGTTTTTTCATGTTTATAATTTTAATCCATCTGGAATTTATTTTTGTACATGGTGTGAGAAGGGAATATAACTATTTCTTCTCAAGTGGAGACGTGTTTCCAAAATTAAATCTGAAACAATCGATTATTCCCAACTGATCTGAAATACTGTATTTATTATATACTAACCCTCACATGTACATAGGCTGGTTTTGGATTTTGCATTCTTTATTGTGTTCCATTCTGTATTCAATTTGTATTCAACACTTGTCACTGTATCTGTATGATAAATTTTATGATATATGATGAGGCATTAGGCTTCATACTAGTCTTATTTTTTAAAATGATAATTTCTTCTTACAGATAAGCTTTAGAATCAGTTATCAAGGTGAAAAAGAAAAGACCATTTTGGTTGGGACTACTATGGATTTGTAGATAATTATAAAGGGAATCAACAATATTGAGGCTTTTCATGTAAGAACGTGATGTGTCTCTCCCTTTTCATGTCGTAAGTCTTAAGTTCTTTTAGTAAAATTTTTAAATATAATCATGTGGGTTTTGCACATTTCATTGTTTGCTTATTTTAGCTACATTATAGATGTTTTAAAAATTGCCATCTGTGTGATTGGGATCTTCTATCCCCATTGTATTTCTAAATGGTACAGTGACATACAGTGTGAGTCATCTACCAAGTAGCCCTCTGATCATTCCTTTCTTGCTCATTTTATTTGGGGTCTGCAATATGCCCACTCCCAGAGGATGAATCATGATAAGGTCTAAACCAGCTATGGCTAATCTAAATGATTGTGCTTTTACTACATGCTCACTTTCTCTAGCACTTTCGCCACCAATGCTGGCCATATTAGCTACTATTATACAATGTGTGAGGAGAGAAATTCTGATAATATTTACTGTGTGAGGAGAGAAATTCTGATAATATTTACTCCCTGATACAAGTAAAATCCCCTTTGCTCCCGCCCGCATTCTTTCTTCTAACTTTCAATGCTGATGAGCAGGTATATGACACCTGGTTGTGATAAACCATAATGTTGCCATGTGAAGACAAAAAAAAAAGCAGCATGTTGAGATGATGTAGCAGAAAGATAAAGTGTCTGTCTCGGTCCCTGAATACGTTACTGAGTCACTGAACATACCAATGAACTGATTCCCTTTTCAGGAAATAAGATTTAAACCTTAACTCAGCATTCTCTAACTGAAGCTGAATGCATCCAAATCTATTTAGATATTACTGGCATATGGGAAAATTAATAGATTTTTTTGTGTTTCCCTTGTCCTCGCTTCCTTTCTTGAACTCTGAGTTCCACTCATTTTTAAGAAGATTGTTTGAGAGTTTCTAATTTGCATTCACAAATGATGACGGTTTGGTCTCAATCTTTTTCACATTTATTCTTAAAATTTCTTGAATTATCCCAAAGACCAAGACCTCAGTGAAATGTTGAATTGTATTGGTGAATAATAGGTATTTTCCTTTTTAATTCCTGACCTTAATGAGAATGCTTCTAATATTTCAGTAGTAAGTTTTGCTGTAATTTCTTGGTAGATATCCTGATAATGAAAAAAGTACCCTTCTAGTTGTGAATTACTGAAAATTCAATTTTGTTTTGTTTTGTTTGTAATCAGAAATGGATATTAAATTTTATTAACAACTTGTTTTGGCATCTATCAAGATGCTCACATGGTAATTCTACTGTGTTCAGTTAATGTAATGAGCTACCTCAATGGATTTCCTGGTTTTGAGCGTCCTTGCTTTTCTGGGATAACCTTATTTAGTCATGGTGAATTATTTCTTTGATACACTGTTGGATTTTTATATGAAATATGTTTTTCAGAAGTTTTGCATTTATATTTACAAGTCATATTGATATAAGCTTTCATTTCTGTATATGGTTTGCTTTTTTGGATTGTGGGTTTATAGAGTAACACTAAGACATAAAGAATGAGTATAAAATCTTTAAACAGCATAAGACTTATACTTTGATGTCTAAAACTTTCCGTATTCTTTAAATTTTTCCATGAATGTCTATTACTTTCTAATAAAAAGAATTTAAGGATAAACAAATAAGTACATACATATATTTTACAAACAGGAATTATCATTTCTATAAGGTGTAATAGTTTACCTGGTGCCTCTGCAGTGTCAGTTGGGGATTTAACTATGCTTTCTGTTTTTCTGTGGTAATTGGTTTATTTTTCTTTTCTTCTTTCTCTTGAGTCAATTTTCATTAATATATAGATTTTTGGAAAATTAACCTTTTCACCTAAGAAATTCAATTTTATTGATATAATATTCTCATAACTTTTTAATCTCCTCTGTAGTTATGTTTCTTTCCTTATCTTAATGTTATATGTTTGTGTCGTTTTATCAGACTTATCTGAATTTTCTGTTGATAGTTTAATTGATAAAGTTTACTTCTTAATTTTCATAGAGTTCTGCTTTTACCACTCAATACATTCTACTTAAAAAAAATTGGTGGAGGATTTTTAACTCCTTCAATTCAAAGTGTTTGTGTATTTTAAATATGTTCTGCTTCTAATAATGCACTTGAAGATATTAACTTTTATTTGACTAAAACTGGGTCACATCACATAAGTTTTCATATGTAGTATTCTCAGTGTTGTTTCTATTTAAATAGTCTGTAATTTCAGCTTGAGTTTTTTTTAACCAAAGATTATTATGAAAGGAATTTTAAAAGGCGAAAGATTTATGCGATCTGAAGAGAAACCAGAGTGTATGAAAGGTATTTTAAAGTTTTTCAGTAGTGTGTGTGTGTATGTGTGTGTGTGTGTGTGTGTGTGTCTGTTCTTCGGCAGTTTATTTATAGTTTTCTTGCACTCTGTATTCTGCTTTCAATATTTATTGAGATTATAGAGCTTTTATTTTTGTGGCTGAATGACTGGTCATTTTTAATAACTGCTCCATGGGTATTGAAAAAGAATATCAGGAACACAGTTCTACACATATATCTACAATCCAGTTTAATGAGTGTGTTATTTTCCTCCATATCCTTTTGTATTTGAGGGCCACTTAATTTGTCTCTTTTTGGTGAGGCATGTCAAAAATCTACAATTATCGTTACAGTTTTGTAAACTTCTCCTTGTAGATATAACAAATTGTACTTTATCTATTTAGAACTATATTATTAGGTACAAAAGTGATGAATTACTCCTTTTACCAATTAAAATGTTTTTTTCATTTTAATGTTTTAACTTTGAATTTTATTTTGTCTGGTATTGCTATATTTTCTCCTAATTCCTTTCTGATAGTACTTGTCTGATTTCTGGTTACTCCCTTTTATTTCCAAAAATTCCTGGTCATTTACTTTTACTTATGACCTATTTAAATAGCGGTTTGCATTTTTTGTTTCTTAGACCATCATGTTACTTAACACATCTCCTTCTGGAAACTGACAGATTCTGTGACCCCCAGATAACAAACAGGATATAGAGGAATTGTACAACGCATTTAATCAACCTCAATAAAGTTTATGGTTATTAATTTGCTTTAACAGTATGAGATTCTTTATATCTCAATAGAGAAGCTTCATCCATTAATATTTATTCTAAAAGTTGACACAAACATATTAACTACACAATTTGATTTCTGACTTATTTTTATTTCTGACATTGTGTTTGTGTTTTCTATTGTCAAATCCTCTTGTTTATTTAAATCTTTTATTTTCTTTCACTGTATTAACTGATTTTCTCCTTTCTCTTTCCTTCCTCAATTTTCTTTTTTTTTTCTTCCTGAATTTTCAAGTCACTGCTCTAACACCTTAACTACTTTCTTAGTGAGATGAAAGAAATTTGAACAGTGAATATTCGTATAAGATAGTAGACTCAGACCTGAATCTATTTTAAGAGCCAAAAAAACAAAACAAAAGAAAACAAAAGAAAAGCAAAAAACAAAAAGCTGATGTAAAGTTTTGAATGGACTGGTAACCCAGTAATGGGTCTACAGTTTTGTAAAATGATAAAGGGGCCATATATGAAACAATAACCTGTGTATACTGAAGGAATTTGGACTAAGTTAAATCACATATAAATTTACACAAATATGTATAAATATGCACATACATATTACACTTATACATTTATACATATAAATATGCATATAAACATTGCATTTATGTACACTTATACATATATACATATAAATTATTACATATTATATAAATTTACACATATATGTATAAATTACTACTTATATATATGGAGAGAGAAATTCTGCTCAAATATTTAATAAAACCTAAACAATATTGTAATCTTTTCCAGTTTACAGGGATAAATCTGATAATAAGAGAGAAAATTAGAACCAAGAATAAAACAGACATGTTTGCTAGAGTAGACAGATAAATGGAAACAAATGGGGAGTCCAGGAACTTATTTTACTACATACAAAACTATAGTGTGTGATGAAGGTAATCCTTCATAAGTGGGTAAAGAAAGGGTATTTTTAGCAATGCTGTGACAATTAGTTAATGGTTTGGGAAACAGTTGTTTGATCCCTACCTCATACCACATATTAAAATAAATTACACAGAGGTTGTACAATTAAATGTGAAAATAAAAATCTTGAAATTTATGGGGGAAAAACACCCAGGTAGATAAGTAGTTGTCCCATTAGGGATTTTGAAGGCTTTCCAATATCATACCAATGGTAGAAAGCCAAAAGAAAATGAGTGATAAATTTGAACACAAAATATTTTAACTTCAGTATGTTAAAAAAGCAGTATTATCAAAGTTAAAAGCAAAAACTAAAAAATATTTTATTCCATATTATAAGGGGTTAATATCCTTATTCTATAAAGTGCTATCACAAGTCATTGTAAAAACACAGACACACAATCATACCAATAAAAAATAAGCAAAGGAAGGAGCGCCTGGGTGGCTCAGTCAGTTAAGTGTCTGCCCTGGGCTCAGGTCATGATCCCAGGGTCCTGAGATTGAGCCCCACGTCGGGCTCCCTGCTCAGCGGGAAGCCTGCTTCTCCCTCTCCCACTCTCCCTGCTTGTGTTCCCTCTCTCACTGTCTCTCTCTGTCAAAAAATAAAAAAAAATTAAAAATCTTAAAAAAATAAGCAAAGGATATAAACTATCAAATCACAAAGGGAAAAATACAGAGGAAAGAGTAAACGGTAGGTCTCTCTGTATTTTCAGACTAGGTATTATCTTATTTTTCCTTTTGTTTAACTTTTCTGTATTTGCTAAGTTTGCCACAATACATAATTACTTTTATAATCAGGAAATATATCAAGAGGTATATATATAGACATAATGCAAAAAAAATATTACTATGTTATATTGGGAGTTTAATAGTTGGCAGTGAGGAAAGATGGTGCTATCTGAAATCAGAAGTGCTGAGTTCAAGTCCCAGGGCTCATTGAATGATCTTGAGCAAATCACTGAAGTTTGAACCTTGGTTTCTCCAAATAGAAAACAGAAGAAATAATACTCATGTCATAAATTATTATGAAGAATAGATTTTTAAAAATGTATGAGATAAATGTTTTGTGAGGATCACTTACAGATGTCAGAGATTCCCATCACTGATCCAGTGTTAGGGCTTTTCCCAGCCTCCAGACAAAATCTGTGCATCTTCTCTTACAAACACCATATCCCTTTGCCTGATGAGGGCTTAGGTTCTTAAACTAAGGCGGTGACACCTGGACATGTCTTGGATTTTGCAATCTCAGTGAATGGGACAGGAGCACCTACTAGAGCCTGGCTATATGCAGGTTTATAGTTAAATGAAACTGTAATAATAATCACTATTGCTTTCCTTTTTCCATGTCATTCAGTTTTATCATTCAGTTCTAGTATCCACAGAGTTAATTCAGTTACCAAACTGATACTACAATTCCATTTATGGAATTCCACATATGGAATTAAACGTTTACGACGTTTAAAAAGTCTTCACTGGGGTACCTGGGTGGCTCAGTCAGTTAAGCGTCTGACAATTTCAGCTCAGCTCAGGGTTGTGAGATTTCTCTCGATTCTCTCCCTCCCTCCCCCTCAACCTCCCTCTTTCTCTCCCTCTCTAAAAAAAAAAAAAAAAAAAAAAAAAAGTCTCTACTAATTTCAAATTCAATCCTCTGTCATAAATCAGATGAGAGAGCACTGGCCAATCTCCTTTTTCAGTAACAGGAATAAGTCCTTTGTGAATGTTGCACGATATAGAGGTATAGAGGCAATGCAAAAGGACCAGAAGAAGCAACTTTTCCAAGATCCCTAATATGCAGAACAGCGCTTATTCTCCATTTATATCTCTATGTGAAATAAAAGCAGAATTATAATTTTCCAGGTGAAAAGCCTTATGCCTCCTTGTCTTTTTTTCTTTCTTTCTTTCTTTTCTGAGTCTAAACCTCTGAAAACCCTTTTAGATTGAAAGATGATAAGGGAAAAGTGGAGAAAAACCTTAAACATTCTCAAGGAAGAGAACATGTTGATATATGGAGAACATAATTAACTGCTCTGCTAATCCTGAGTTTACAAATAGGATGAAATGGACTGAAAGGCATCAAAATAATTTAGAGAAAGTATAAAAATTATTTATTGGTTGACTAAGCTGTTAATTATTGTTGGTTATGTAAAGTATAAAATCTCATTTCTGGGAAACCTTATGAAGGAAGGGAAGGAGAGAGAGAGGGGGAGAGAAGGGACCGAGAAAAGGAGAAAACTGAGTTTTTGGTTCAATACCAGTTCAAGGAAATCTCTTTTGCTAGGATAGGCAAATTGGATGTAGTTGAAATAGTCATGAAGAGAAATGGAGTAGGTGTGGATCTTCAATAACTTTGATACGTAATCCCAAGCATTTTTTGTGAGACCATTTTCTCATCTGGAATAGATCAGTGGTTTTCAAATTGTGCTCCAGCAGAACATTGCTGATCCAGAAGCTAAACCAGAGAACAGTAGTGGTGTCTATGCAATTTACAGAAAAATGAAGGAAAATAAATCCCCCCCTTTGCTATAGTTTATTTATTTATATTTCCTCTAACAATTCCCACACTGTATGAATTTTTCTGAACATATACAACTGTCCCTTGGATTTGAGATAGCAACAAACAAAATATTCTTGATTTTAAGATTTTCTCTTCCATTTTTATTTATTTATTTTTTTTAAGATTTTGTTTATTTATTTGATAGAGAGAGACAACAGCGAGAGAGGGAACACAAGCAAGGGGAGTGGCAGGCGGAGGGAGAAGCAAGCTCCCTGCTGAGCAAGGAGCCTGATGCAGGGGCCCTGGGATCATGACCCTAGCCGAAGGCAGACGCTTAACAACTGAGCCACCCAGGCGCCCCTCTCTTCCATTTTTAAAAAACCTTTGGCACTAAGGTCCTATGTCTGGTAGCCGAGTTCTAGCAAATAAAACGGAACCAGCAAGCAGCAAGTAAATAGTAACAGGAGAATTTAAGTACAATTAATTTGCTTGGGTTTTTTATTAATAATTCTTGTTGATTTTTAAATTTTGTTTCAATAGTGAAGGATTGGTTTTTGACAGGGGTGTGTGTTTTGGTTTTGAATTTCTGGACTAGAGAACCGTCTTTTGACTTTAGAGCTTTCCCTTCAGCGGTGCCATCTCACAGTGAAGCTTTAAGGACTTGGATCATATTAGCTTACACTTAAAAACTCCCATGTTCTTGGGCGCCTGGGTGGCTCAGTTGGTTAAGCGACTGCCTTAGGCTCAGGTCATGATCCTGGAGTCCCGGGATCGAGTCCCGCATCGGGCTCCCTGCTCGGCAGGGAGTCTGCTTCTCCCTCTGACTCTCATGTTCTCTGTCTCTCATTCTCTGTCTCTCTCAAATAAATAAAATCTTTAAAAAAAAAAAAAAACTCCCATGTTCTTTATATGCATTTAAAAAGAGCTTCATAGCAATCTTATAAATATTTAATTGTTCTTCTTTTACAGATAGAGAAACTGATGCATGGAGTCCAAGGTCATCATTAGTAAGAGCAGGGGCTGGGAACTAGTAAGTAGATGTACATTGCTGGATTTGGTTTTGTCTTTCTTCTGAACATTAAATCAATAAATACTTAAAACATGCTCCTTGGAATGAGCAGATTTTCAGGATAAACATTAGAAGGATACTTAAGAGTAAACTTGTTCTGCATTTTAGACACTTAAAAAAACATACAACCAATACTCAACTTTTAAGAAACCTTGATCTTAGCAACTTGCTGGGAAATCAAACCTCAGCCCAGTAGATAGGAGAGAATATGTGTAGATTCCACCTTATGGTGAAAAGGGCAACTAATGTGAAATCTACAAGGGGTCAGTCAAGGGTTAGTGGTTAGTGGATGAAACAGTCAGGTCAATTTAATGCTGGTAGTTATTTTCCAAAACCTGAACAATGAACTCTTGAGTAAAGGCTGTTTAGGAAATCAAATGAATGTATGCAAGGACTTCAAGATGTGTATGTTTTAAAATTATGATTAATGAAACCTTAGATTAAAATTTACTTTATACATTAGACAAACATTTGGTTCGGTCAGTGATTATGATATAAGAGAATTCTGTGCTGGCAAAATTTACTTGCCAGTTCTAAATTTTCTCCTTTCTAACTGCAAAAAAGATATATTCATTGGAGAAATGTTTAAAAATCTGAGAAGTCGGGGCTCCTGGGTGGCTCAGCCGACTAAGCTTCCGACTCTTGATTTTAGCTCAGGTCATGATCTCAGGGTCATGGGATTGGGCCCCACATTGGGGTTCTGTGCTGGGTGTGGAGCCTGCTTAAAATTCTCCCTCTCCCAGGGAGACAAACCATGAGAGACTCTTAACTGTAGGAAACAAACTGAGGGTTGCTAGGGGAGGTGGGTAGGGGGATGGGGTAAGAGGGTGATGGGCATTAGGAGGGCACTGATGTGATGAGCACTGGGTGTAATATACAACTGATGAATAACTGAATTCTACATCTGAAACTAATGATGTACTATATGTTGGCTAATGGAATTTAAAAAAAAAAAGATTCTCCCTCTTCCCTCGGCCCCACCCATCCTGCTCTAAAAAAAAAAAAAAATCTGAGAAGCCACAGTGAAAAAAAAAATATATATATACCCATAATTACATCCCCTAGAAAAATTATATCACCTGGAAAAAACTACTAACACTTTGATTATACTTTCCTAATCCTTTTTCAATGTTCAATACACACATAAACACACATACTCACATACACATGTGGAATAATGCTATATATATTGTTTTGAAATCTGGTTTTCTCTTATCAAAAAATCATGTAAATATTTCAATGTCATTTAATATTTCTTATAGAATTTGATAGCTATATATATATATTGTTTTACATAGATGAACATATTTTCTTTAACCAATCACTTGTTGGGTATTAATGCCACAATGAACCTCCTTGTACATAAATTTTTGATGATAGTCATGAATATTTAAGTCAGTTTCTAAAAGTTAAGTTTCTGGGTTAAAGACTTTTAATATATCCAGAAAGATTGAAACTTGCCATAGTCGCACCAACAGAGAACTAAAGGGTCTATTTTTCCATATCCTTCTCAACTGGGAATTATGTATACTCTTAACAATTGGTAAATGTAAATACACACACAATGCAGTATATATTTCTGCCAACTTGTAAGTATAAAAGTATCATAGCTTTCATTTTCACAACTGATGAAGTTGAACTTTATTCATATTAGCCATTAGTAACTTTATTTTTGATAATATTTGGTAATGTTTTGAGAGTATAGTGGAATTCTAGATTTCAAAATGCAAGAGTAAGAAGTTAGGAGACCTGGATTTTAGTTTTCTTTACACCACTAGCTTTGGAAGACCTTAGGTTAAATCATTCAATCTCTTTCGTCTTAAATTTCCTGTTGCATATAAAATATACTCAAAATGCCCATTCAAATCTTCCTATTGTCCCTGTGAAAAGCAAATTTGATTATTTTTATTAAAAACAGTTACTGCGCTGTGAATTATGCAAGACTGTTGAATCACAGATCTGTACCTCTGAAACAAATAATGCAATATATGTTAAGGGAAAAAAAAGAAGAAGATAGCAGGAGGGGAAGAATGAAGGGGGGCAAATCGGAGGGGGAGACGAACCATGAGAGACGATGGACTCTGAAAAACAAACTGAGGGTTCTAGAGGGGAGGGGGGGTGGATGGGTTAGCCTGGTGATGGGTATTAAAGAGGGCACGTTCTGCATGGGTGTTACGCACAAACAATGAATCATGGAACACTACATCAAAAACTAATGATGTAATGTATGGTGATTAACATAACAATAAAAAATTAAACACTGTACCACTATTTTATTAACAATATTAATTAGCTCTTTGAAACTCATTTATAAATTACAAGACACATAAAAGGAGGTTCTACCATTTAACTTTAAAATGTTTTTAAATACTTAAACAGATAACTGACAATTCAGTTCAAACAAAGCAGTCAACTCCATAGCAGTATATGTGTGTGTGTGTATGTATATACATATATGTATATATGGTTTATATATAATTATATAACATATAGATTATATATGTTCCACGTTTTCTAAATTTTTAATGAGAAGTCAACTTACTATTGACACATTGGTATATTTCAAGGTAATTTGCATGTGTGTGCATGTTATAAAAAATAACCAGTGATCCTAATTTTGTATCTGGGTCTTTTATCTAGCAGGAGGCCATTTTTCTATTTAATTACAAAATCTTCCTAACAATTTTAAGCTGCCTAATGCATCATAGTGGGAATATATTCTTATTTATTTACCATTCCTCTTCTCTTAATCACAAGTTATTTTCAGTTACTTACTTTACCTACCATTTTTTTGTATAAGTTTTTTCTCCATTTCTGATTGGTCCCTTAGGATAGATTCTGAGGGGACAAAAAGTGTGACCATTTTAAGACTTTAAATATATATTGTTAATTGTGCTAAAATGACTTGTGCCAATTTTTAATTCCTAGTAGGAATATATAATGGCAGGGCTTAATTTGGGGGTATAGTAGTCACCGCCATATTATTATTATTATTTTACTTTTTAAATTGTAAAAGTGATTCATGTTTGTATACACAAAAATAGCTCAAACGTTTTCCTTTCCACTTCTCTCACCTCTTACGTTTACAATTTGGCATGTATACTATCAGACTGCACTTTAATCCAAAAGTTTTTTGTTACTTTAATTTTAATAATATATTTACTTTGATATGTATTGAAAATGTATATATAAAATAGCCATCAGACCTGTGATATCATGGGTATTATTTTGATAAAGCTAAATTATTTTAAAGTTGATTTAAAAATAATATATATTAAGTAAATAACATGGCAATATGTAAAAAAAAAAAATCTTGAAAGTGATCTGAGAACAGTGACTTCAGGAAAATGCCACAGAAGCATAGCTTCTAGAGTTGACTGCCTCTGACCAGCTCTGTGGTCCTGACTAAGTCATGTCCCCTCTCTGAGCTTTAGTTTCAGGCAAGTAGCAGGAATCTGGAAATACTGGTCTTTCTGCTAGACCCCAGTGGAGTTATAAACTGGAATTTTTTTGGTTTTTTGTATAGTTTTCAGTAAGGAGGATTTTTCCTTTTTTATATGATATACTGTAAATGGGCAATCTTTCAGTTGAGTCTTTTTCTTCTGAATTTTGGTTAATCTAATCATAGCTGAGCTAAGGTTGCTCTCTTTCCTAAAAAGATCTCTATTAAGAAATTCATGTAAAAATATGAGTTAGGCTATTGGCTTTAAAATGAAGTCCCAAAATTTACCTTAACAAAAATTACTTCTCAATAACTCCATAATAGCAGAAATGTTCAAGTTAATCATGGTCTCCAAATTGGCTAAATTCCTGTAGTGCTTTTGAGAAAGTAAAAAAAAACAAAAACAAAAAACAAAACAAAGTTCTATAACCAAGTAATGTGATTTCAAAGCTAGTGGTTCAACAAGTAGATCATGCATTGAGACTCTAACCTATTGTCTCCTATTCATCGTTGCATCCCTAATATTCAGCTTTGAGTGTGGCACTTTGTAGCTGCTAAACAGATATTCAACGATTGAATGATATTACATATGAATGTTCCATATTACGGTAACTAGTTTGATAGAACTGTAAGTTTAACTTGTACTTATGGGAAAAAGACATTTTTTCCTTTTTGGAATTTTAGAACATTGCTATTGAAACATCCTCTCTGGTATCCAAAGGTATATATACAAATATTCATACAGAGTAAGATTAATATAAGTTATTGCAATTTCTCTTCCTTTGAGAGCTGTTCAGAATCATGAATTATCCACCTTTGTCTCCTTTTCATCACTCCTCCCTAGGCATGGACACTAGTCAACTAGTTATACATATTTGGATATGGGTTTATGAGAATATATTGATTTTTCTGTAAGGGCTCAGAAAGAAGGTGTTAGTGACTTAACTTTTTGGATATTTGGTGGATCCATAATTACTGAATTTGAAGTTTAAAAAAAAACTTTTTAAAGACGAAGTAATTTCCAACGACAGTAAAAGATCTCAAGGATTTAGAATAACCCTTTGAAAATCAGAAATTCAAATAGTAAAAGACTATATTGAACTGCACAGAAAAGGAGTTTTACATAGGCAGGAAAATACCAAGTTCAAGAGGCCTATCACAATATGGTCAAATGTTTAAAGATGGAATAATTGAGACTTCTGAAAAAGCTATACTCAATTCATTTGCTCTTTGTTTTGCTAAAATCCTCAGCATGAACTGTTTTCCAGCTGGAATTTAGAAAGTGGGGTTATAAACTGGAATTTTTTGAGGTTTTTTTTGTATAGTTTTCAGTAAGGACTTTTCCTTTTTTATATGATATAATGTAAATATCATAACAATGACAGAATAAGAACAGGAGTGAATAACTCTTGTTTCAGTTGGAATTCTGTCTTTTTAATGTAGCCTCTGGACCAACTCTTCTTTCCATGATTCCTTCCTGCAGGTAACAGAAGGCCCTTTTCTTCCCATAAACAATTTTGTTTGAGAGATCTGAGTGCCTTCCTTTCCTAAACCTTTAAAACCCCAAATGATTTATAGGCTACCCCTATCCTGCTGGAGGTGGGCACATTTCCATGGGTCACTCTGATTATAGGACTCCACTGTTTCTTGAACTAAAATTCCAAGATTTATTATTCTGTTAATGCTCATAAAGTCACTCTTTTGATGAGCCATAATTTCCCTTTATGAAGAGCCTGCATGCCAGTCACCCATGATAAGGGAGAAGAAAGTCCAGACTTCCAACATGTTCATATTTCCTTATGAACATTAATAAAGTCTTGAAATCCCATATGACCCCGGGGCATAATGGCATGGGACACAGCAACAAAAGGCAAATTTCATGCAGTCAACATGTCCCCATGAGACTTCCCTCACATTGTTGGCTGTGTACAAAACCTAAGCTTTTCCATCTTTAATGCAAAAAATTTAGAAATTAACCTTCCTGGGGAGAAGATACCCCACCAACTAGGCTTGTGTTATCCTTGTGAATATTCTTAAGGAATGACATAGCAGGAGGTGCGAACTTTCTCCTGTTATCTTAATTGTCCGCTAATGGCAATGCATAATTACAGTTACTTAAGTGCCAACTTTATCAAGGTTTTCACTAAAACCTTCAGCCACAGGGCTTTCCTTGACTGACCCAGCTTTTATTTATCCGGTTGCTTTACTATCATTTGAAAGAAAACTGCCCCCAATAAAAACAATCAAACAAAAAGCCTAATCCCCAACCATGTTAAATTTCTTTGTTATTTTAGTTGGAGAGTTACGGCACTTGTGACTCCAAAAAAAGTCGAAAAAATTGTGAATGGCATCATTATTTGAAAATTTATCCTTCCTCCATTCAAAAAGCAGGGCTTTGCGGGAGTTTTGGAATAGTTCGCTTCACGGCTTGGGGAGGTCAATTCGCTGCTCAACCAGAAGATGGTCTTCTAAAGACTGTCCTGTATTTGGAATGGAAACTTAAGCCATTTTACCATTCCCCCAAAGCACCCACATGAGAAGCCCGAAAGCCACCCATCGGTCTCTGGATCTCCTCGCTCCCTTTGTCCCTTCTAGACGTGGAGGCTTGGAGAGGAGGTTTAGTTTCCAAGGATTGGAGCGTTTGAAGGGCGGGGCCACCTCCAAGTCCATCTCTCCTTTTTGTCCTCTTCTCCTGGGACGGGAGGGAGGAGCCAGGTCCCCCCGCGGCCGGTTCGGGAGCTCTCTGTTTCGGTCGCTGGAGGTGAGTCTGAAAGGGCGGCAGCCCGTTTAATTGTAGCGCAGGTTAATTTCTCGAGTTCGCCGCAGTCGGTCGGCCAGCCGCTTCCCGGGTCTTTGCCAAGTGGGTTTATGAGGTCTGAGGCGTGTTGGGGCGCGCTCGCATTCTCGCAAAAGGCTCCTCCCAGGGCTCATTCCCCGACTGCGGGCAGCCCTTTGGTGCCCCAGGAGCCTTGGGTTTCCTCTGACCTCGGCGCTTCCTCCTCCCTCCCCACCGCCTGGTTCCGTGCGACCCTGCCCCCGGGGAAGGGCGGCCCCCATCTTAGGACTTCCGACCCAAGCCAACCCAGAAGGTACCTTCACGTCGAGGAAGATTTTTATCACAGCCTCCAAAACCCAGCGGTAATAGGGGCTTTCAACCTGAAATACGGTTGTTATTTTCCCGGTGCAGGGCTTGACAGAGAAAGTCAGCTTTTTATTAAAGACAAAGAGGTAAATTATCAGCTGGGGCACTGAAGGGACGGCGGAGACCTGGCGCGCTTCCTCTCGTTGCCACGAGGAATTTTGTGGGGGAGCGGCAGCCGGCGCTCAGACACCCCTGGGGTCCCGGGGGAGGAGCTCGGGGCAGGAGGACTTCCCCCGGTCCCTCCGGGCACCTGGAAGGGGGAGTTCTCCCAGTTCTGCACAAAGCCAGGGGCATTTCACTTGTGAGCAAGCCTTACCGTCCTCCTCTCTCCTTTCTTCTTTCTCTTCTCTTTCTTTGACTCCCGTCTCCCTTTCGCCTCTGTGCTTTCTCCTCCTTGTTCTCCTCTCCCTACTTTTTCTCTTCCCTCTCCTCGCCCTCCCCCCCCCTTCCCCACCGCACGCGTAGAGTGTCATTTATTTATTTATTTATCACCCCCGCCATCAACACCCTTTTAGGGCTCCCAAGCTTTTCAATGTGAGTGGGAGGAGAAAAGGGCAGGAAGTGTTGACTGCAAGGGGGTGAAATCGTGCCTCTCGGTGATAGATTCTGCCCCGGAATAAACGATTGGGAAAAATCTTGGAAAATGAGGATTCGGATCTGTTTATGAAAGCCCGCTATCCGATGGGAACCAACTCCGCGCGCGTCTCCTCCTCCCCTTTATTGTATGGGTTTATGGGTATATCTTCCCGGACTGTTGTTTGGGGGGGGGGGGGAGTATTAAAGAGGACGATCTGATCTGGATCTTCTACACCGCGCCTTCTCCACCGGATGCGCGCCCCCCAATGCAAAGGAATCCAGCAACATCCCCCAATTCAGACGCGGACAAAAGAAACTTTAATTAAGGTCTTTGCCCCGCGCGCTGTGTTTCTCTCTCCCGATGCTGGTGATGTCCAACTCGAGGATGCGAGAAATAGAAATGATACAACCAGCCCGTGCCCTTGAACTCCAATTGCTCCTGACTTGCTGTATTGATTTTTCTTTTTTATAGTGTAGGCATTCCCCCCCCCCCCATCAAATTAAAGCCTTAGGAGACATTCGACCTGGTGAGGGGTGAGGGGGGAACCCATTCCTTTGCAAAAGAGATAGTTCAGAACCATTTGGGGGGAAATTACACTAAATAAAAATTCAAGGTGTGAAAGCCTCATCTTGGTTCTCTTGTCTTCAACACCATGACACCTTATCATTAGAAGCGCTGATTGTTACTTTCCGAGACTTTAGATGATCAGCCAGAAAGTGCAAACAACGCGGGGCTGGAGGTGTAAAGTTATTTAAGTAGGCTTTTTTTTTTTTTTTTCCCCTTTTGGTGCTCCGTCAAAACATTTCACAAGTTAGGAAAATAAAGTGGTTGTTCCGAAGCTCGGAATGATGGGTTCCTTCCCTCCCCCCAACCCCCGTTTCCATATCAGAAAAGAAATAAAATTCACAATGAGCCTTTATTTCGGGGGAGAAGACTTCAAAATACGTGCCAGTAATGGACAATTTGAGCTTTTCACTGGAGATACTCACACCGCAAGCTGGAAAGGGATTAAAAAGCCCCACGTGGTTGATCTGGGTTTAGACTTGCAACCTCTAGTTCCCCATGTATGTTCTTTGCAAAGATTGGCCTCTAGATGGATGCGTGTGAGGGACTCTCTGGGGCCGGGGCTCGGCGCCTCGGGCTGGGCTGATGGTGGGAGAGCTATGAGCCGCGGGGCAGGGTCCTCACTGGGGGCTTCCTCTGCCGGCCGAGGCGGCCGGGCGCCTCCGGGACGCGAGCGCGCACGCCTCAGCCCGGCCGCCGCGCTCCTCGCACCGCCTTCTCCGCAGGTCTTTATTCATCTCATCTCCCTCTTCCCCTTCTCCTCCTCCTTTGCCTCCTTCTCCTCCTCTTCCTCCTCCTCCTCCTCCACCACCACCACCACCACCACCTCCTCCTCCGCCACCGCCACCTCCTCCTCGTGCATCTCACTGGCCTGGCTCTGTGTTGCTCAGAGTGACAAAGACAATGTCCCAGCCTTAACTTTGCAACCACCTTGCCTCCTTCTGGGGTTCAGCCGGGGGGAGGGGGGACAGCAGCCGCAGCCTCAGCATCTCCTCCAGCTTCTCCTTCTGCTCTTCTTCAGCTCTTGGATAATTCTCCCCTTCCCCCCCCCCAGCCCTTTTCTCATTTCTTTCTTTCTTTCTTTTTTCTTCCTGTCTCCTGCACGTTGTTGTTGTTATTAGAAAGGCTTCGCGCACCCCCTGGTGCTCCGGCGTTTTGTGTGGCAGGAGAAGATTGTCTTCCTTCTCTCTTTCTGTCTTGCTTTCTCTCTCCCTCTGGTTGCTCATTATTCAGAGAGAGACACAGAGGGAGGGAGAGAGAGAGCGCGCGAGGGAGAGGGAGGAGAGGAGAGAGAAGAGGAGAGAGAGGGGAGAGAGAGAGTGAGAGGGAGAGGGAGGGAGGGAGAGAGAGGGAGAGGGAGAGAGAGAGACGGATATCTCAGGTCATCTGCAGCTGCAGCGAGTCTGAGGAGCCGAGGAAGGCAGGGAAGATGGCGATCCTCCATTGCTGAGACCCGGCAGAAGCACATGAGACTCCCAAACAACTTCCACAACAATAACCCGAGCAGGAAGAGGAGAAAGAGAAAGAGGATAAGGAGGCGGTGGGGCTGGAGAACCCGAAACACCTCCCGGCGCCGGGACGCTTCTTCTGTAAGTTACTGCAATTAACCACCACCTCGAGGTGGTCCGAGTGCTCCGGGGAGGAGAGCGCGGGGCGGTGGAGGCACAAACGCGCTCATTCATTCGGCCAAGGAGGGTTGGTGGAGCCGGGAGGAGAGGAAGTCCCCTGCATGGACTGGCTGTTGGAAGAGGAGAAGAAGCGAGAGAGAAGAGGAGGAGGAGGAGGAGGAGGAGGAGGAGGGGGAGGAGGGAGAGCAGGAGGGGGAGGAGGAAGAGGAGGAGGAGGAGAAGCGAGGGAGGAAGAGGAGGAGGAGAAGGTGGTGGTGGTGGCAGTGGAGGTGGCTGTGCTTTTCCTGCTGGCTGCTCCTTCTGCTGGGGGGAGCGGAGCGCTGTGGCTTAATTAATTTCGTGTAGTTCTATGGAGAGAAGAGAAAATGAAAGATGAGTGAGAAGAGAGCTGGAGGCTTAGGACGGATGCTCCGAGTGTGGGGACAGGAGTAGGGACAGAGAGGGGGGCGGAGGGCGGGAGGCGAGGGGACCTGAGCCGAGAGCCAGAGGGAGCGAGCGCTCCGAGCCGCCCCGACCTGAGCGGGTTGACCTCTTTCTTTCTCTGTCCCTCTCCTTCCTTTCCCCCTCTCTGTCTGCCTGTCCCCAGCCCGATGGCAAAGCCGTGCGGATTGGCACCCCCCTCTTCCTCAGGTATTTGGCTCTCTCTCTCTCCCCGAAGTTGGGATGCGGGGTCGGGATGTGTCGGGGGGTGGCTGCTGCCGCTGCTGGTGTTGCTGGTGCTGCTGGTGAGGAGAGAGGCGAGGAGCGGGGGGTGCGGGCCGGGTGGGGGGCGCAGGTTCAGGAGCAGCTGAGGAGCTGTCTCCAGGCTGGGGGTTCAGAAGCGTCTGGTGGAGGAGGACAACGGTTTCTGGAGAGGAGAAGCCATTACACACGCTTGGCTCTCTGAGGACGGGAGAAAAGAAGGCAGGGGCCTGGGGGTCGCCTCACTCCTGGTGCAGGTCCCAGGGGTCTGCCCTCCTTCCAGGCACGCGGGGAAGCCGCAGCCGCCCCCCATTGGAGCAGCCCCTCTCTTTCCCTTTCTTTATCTCCCTGTCCTCCATTTGCAAGCTGTCTGCTTTGGTTCCAGTCCAGACTCCAAAACACAAAGCTCCTTCTCACGTTCATTCTCCAGGCTTTTCACCATTCCTGAAGGAACCCTCATTTTCTTTTCATTGTAGCTTCTAACCTACAGAGAGGGAGGGAGGCTGCCTGGAGTTCCTTTTATATTCCTCCTCTACCCAAAGGGGAAAAAAAAAAGTTTTATTTTTCAGCACGCGTCTGGGATGGGAAAAGACCAACCAGTTGGGGCTTTCTCCCAGGGCTCCCGGGGGTTGTGTCTGAGTGTCTGTGTTGGTTGTTTGGTTTGCTTTGGTTTTGTTTCTGGAGGTGGCTTGCAGGTTTTTGGAGGAAGTGACTAGTTTGGTTGAGAGCTGGGAACTGAGTCAGGTAAGCCGTGTCATGTTGTAACTCCACCAGAAAATGGAGGAGAGCGGGTTTCCAGGAGACAAAGCTGAGATGAGAAGTGTTTATAAAATTATGGATGTCTCCATTTTGAAGCTCTGTTGGTGATGCTGGAGGAGGAGGCTTGCCTGCCTACTCCTTCTTTTCCAGGGTGAAATCTTGTGGTGGTTCCTCACCATCTATTCATTATGCAAGGAAATGAGGGACTTGTAAGGGCTGCTCAGATTTTTCTCCCACCAAAGGAGTGCTTTCACAAGTTATTGAGGCATTTGTTTCCATTTTAAAGTAAACTTTGGAAATTTTTTTTTTCTTCTTTTGAGTGGACCTGAAGGGTTTTGACCTCCTTCAGGAAAGGCAAGGCAAAACCTTAAACGTTTTCCACCGAGGTCCTCACCCAACTTTTAAGCTGCTCCAGGTCTCCTGAAAGTCACCAGGAATTGTTATTTCCTCATTGTGAAGATGGTGATGGCCCTAAAGCTGAGATTTTGGAGTTCTGGGGCTTGGTTATCATCATGATTTGATGCATGGCAAGACTTTATTGTCTGGTTTGGGCTGATTTCTGCAAAAAGGGAAAACAACAACAACAACAACAACAACAACAAACCCTGCAAGATCTCAGAGGAACTCTAAGACTGACTGACCCCAGTTTCTCCAGAGTCCACATTTCTCTTCAGGTTGTTCCATTTGTGTATAAGGCCTTCTTTTAGTTCCTTTGTTTTCCCTCTTCCCTTTCATTCTGCTCTTTTTCTCTGTGTTCTCAAGTACTGTAAGTCTTCAGAAATATCAGATGTCTTCTTAACAATGTCACTATGGAAACAAATTTTTAAAAGATTATGTCTGTGGAGAAAACCTTATGTCCAGGTATCTTCACCTTTTTAATTGGGAAGAATGTAGTAGTCCTACAGGAAGACATTTTGTAAGGATGATTTGAAGGAAGGACCCAATACTACCCCAGTCCACACACATTGATTGGAGTTCTTCACAGATTAGTTCTAGAGAATGTATGTAATTGATCCAGGTAAAGAACAAAATCCTGAAATGCTTGAGGAATTTATAAAAGCCACCCATGAAGATGTTGCTTTACCATTAGGTAAGGTAGCCATCTTGAGGGTGAGGGAAGATGTTGGAAGAATTTTAGGTGGACTATTGATAAGATAGGTGAGGAAGCCTCCACGATGGAATGAAAACTTGGAGGAGATTCAGAACCAATTAATATATTGTAAGGAGGCTGACTGGACCTTGTTTTCAACTAAGGAGAGACATAGAAAGGTACCAGCTTCAACAGAAATAAGGAACACATTGGTGAGCGACTTACACCAGCTTTTTTCTTGCTCTGCTTTCTCATTGTGTGTCAGATTTGTGTGTGTGTGTGTAAAGTTCCTATGTCTACAGTATTAGTGTGCATATTGAAGTGGTTTTAGATTCCAGATGTAATTATATTCTGTTGAGTAGTTTGTAGCATTGTCATTCAGTAAATGCCCAATGCTGTATATGACAACATCACATTTTTCAAACCAAACTGTTGTGTCATTAATTGAGGGTTATTGTTCTTCTGAGGAGTGTGAAAGGAAAGGAGAAATACATGGTTCTTTAGCTGGTAATTGTCCATGGTCAATGAAGTAAAACCCTGTTTTTGCAGACGAAGATGTATGGTTTTCAAGATTTTCAGTTGATGTGTGTGCTCATTTAAAAATACTCCTCTTCAGGTCTCTGCTTCTTTATTAAAAACCTGGGCTTCCCCAGGAGCACTTGAAAAATCTTACTTCTTTTATAATTCAGTTTTGAATGTTATCTTTTGATACCATTACTTTTGCTCTTAAGTGGAATGTTGTCAGTGTTAATACTTACAAAATTTGCTAATGCGTGTATGGATGCTACTTGTTCAAACTCAGAAGTTCAAATGCAATGGAATAAAAAGAGTTATTTGGGAAAGTAATTACCAGGTAATTTTGCATCTAATTAACCATATTTGTGTATGTAAACAAATACATTATAGGTTGATCTTGAAGCAAACTTCCATATCTTTGTTGTTGTTGTTGATACCAGGACAACCGGTTAATTACTTATTTCAGCGGGGGGGAAAAAAATCTGACAAACTGGTTGCTGGTCCAGCAGTTTGACTCACCACATTTTTTACTTTGTGACCAAATGTTTTGGTGTCTTTATAGACAGTCTTAGAGTTGAGCTTTCCTGGAGGGAAAAAATTAGGTATCTAAGAGGCATTTTGGAGTTTGAGAATATGTTCTACTGGTTACCTAAGAAACATATTCATCTCTGATGCCCTTCATCAACATGGGAAGCACCTAATATTAAAGATGTGGTTTCTTGCATTTTTCCAAACGTACACATTAGACATGGGACACGTATTTTGGGTAAAGTGCTATGAGAGAAATACAAAGAGTGTCAAATTGAACCTTTTCATTTGATACCAAGGCTCAGAGATTTTTTTGTTGTTGTTTTTGAGACATCAAGTTGATGAGGCTCGTTATGCAAATTTTTTTCCTTAGCTCTAATATATCACATTCTGGAGAAATACATGTGAGCTATGAGGCACATTGCCATAGAAAAGATTCTTGTTGGATCTTTGTATTCCATAATATTTCTCATATTAGATTTATGTCCATCTAATTTATTGACCATATTCCCTGAGGACTTTTTTCCATACTCCTTGGAGTTGGAAACAACTTTTAGATAGAAAGAAAAAAAACATGTACACACACAAACACACACACCCCACACACACATACACACACACACGTGTGTGTGTATGTGTGTGTGTGTTCTTTCTTTCTAATGAGTCTTTTGGAAGATAGTAGGAGAAAAGAAATCCAACCCTACTAATGGACTTTAGAGTATTTGTGGTCAGTTTTCCTGAAAGAAAAGAATGGTAAAATTGCCTCAGGAAGAGTTCTGCTTTCTGTATGATGGAGTTTAATAGGGTCTAGTCTGTCTTGAATTCTTTCCTGGTGTTGTGAGTTCTTGGTTAAGGTAACCTTACTCGTCTTCTTTGTGCTATATGCCTTTATCAGAATTAGCACTCACCGCCTCATGGGACAGAGCATTGACAAAGCTGTATTGACTGTTTCAAGTTGCTGTTACACAATGCCACACTCACAAATTAGGAAATATATAAATAATGAACTCAGATTGCAAAGGATCTGACATGAGTATATGATTGGATGATTGGTATGTGGAAATTAAGGAAATTCAAAAGAAGTGGAGGAAAATATTTCTAGGGTCTATCATTACAATCCCACAAACTGAAAAAAAAAAAAAGCCTGTGTGTGTGTGGAGGGGGGGCAAGTATCTTTTGAGGTTCATACAGTTAGGAAGTTGGTGGCTTTGAGAGAAACATTAGCTTGTTGTTGGTGACCTATTAATTGATTATGAGAAAATACAGAGGAGAGTAGATAATGGTAGAAGAAAATTCCTCTTGTGTGATATGCCAAGACATCTGGCAGATGTTATGTTGGGCCCTAAGGAATGGACAGTTTAATTTTAGCCCTAGCAAGGAAATGGGAAGTTCTGAGCTCTTTTAATAGCACAAGCCTTAGTTTGGGGAAGGTTGCTTAAAAAAAATAAGAAAGGAAAAGAAAAGAGGCATTTATTGTAATATTGAAGAACTCCACGGAGCACCAAGATTAAGCTGAAGTTTTGGGGTGAGGGACAGAAATCTTACTTCCTAAGTAGAAATGAATATAAAAATCACTTAAAAGTTGACTAATAGGTACACCATAAATGGTGACTATGAAGAACTTCTAATTGAGAAGCTACTTGTTTTGTGCCTTGGAGAGATCATCTACCTCAGATCTCCCCTTCCCCCGGCATTTTATTGAAGAGGAAACTGGCAAGGAGACAGGCAGTGACTTGCCCAAGGTCAGAAGGTTCAGTTGTAACAAAGCCAGGCCTAGCACTCAGGTCGGCTGACTCCCAACCCAGTGCCCTTTCCACCACCCCACTGCCTCTGGTTGTAGGGGTTTGTGAAACACCAGCTCTCCTCTCCAGAGTCCAAGCTTCTCTGAGAAACTCTGTAATCAAACCCTAGTGGGGCAGGAGTATTGGTTTTTGTTAGTTGAATTTACCATGTTGGGGCTGAGCATGGTTTCATTCATAGAAGTGATACAGTCCGGAGGCCAGTTTTGTTCATGGGCCTTTCAGTCAAGTTGTAGCCAATGGGTTTGAGACTGTGCGTTTCTTTCAGTTGGCCTACTCTCTTCTATAGTTCTGTCACCCAGGGCTTGGGAGTCCTTTTCAAATGCCCTTCTTTGGAGGTTTGTCTGGGTCTCTTGCAACTTACCAAAGTGCCCACGATTGGACTCAGAGGATCTGTTTTGCAACATGGTACAGATTTAAATTGGCTTCTCTCAGAGATGCCATTTTGTAATACTGATGAATGGCCAAGGGAGTGAAATCCAGTCTAAAACAATTACTGGTGATTTTCCAGTATTCCAGACTCATCCGAAAATGTGCCCTCCATATTTCTTCTTGGAGCCTGATTCTCTCTTGCAGACCAATAGCTAGCTATTTACCATTCCCCAATGAAGTCATGAAGTCATCCCTGAAGCAGGTTTTTAACAACACGGGGAACATTTAACCAGAGAGAGCTAGAGAGATAGGACAGTACTTTGGGAAGGGTGCAGTGGGTTCCATGTCGGATTCCTCTTGGACAAGCGAAAGTCATTTTGTATAAAAAGAAGAGTGATGTTTGGAAGTTTCCACATTTTCTAAGCTTCTTCCAAACTAAAGCATAAATTCTTAATCCAGGAGGCAGTCTGGAGAAGGTAGTGCTGGATGTGGACTTCTGGCAGAAACACAGTTAACGCTATAAACAGTTGAACCTCAGTGTGGCACTCCTCCAAATGAGTTGACTGTCGAAAATAAAATGTTCCAGAAGAACTGGGAGAACAGGAAAGAAGTTAAAACAGCATGGTTTGCATGCCAGTACTAAAGGAAGAAAAAAAAAAAGTTGGGGTTGGGGGGTGGGGGCATTGGAGAGAAGATGATCCCAAATTGAACTGTCTCCTGGATTTAGAAGACCTGGGAATAGAAGTTTCCAAGGGAGGGAAAATGGATTTTTATGAATTTAGATTGTATTTGCAGTTTACTAGGAAGCTCTTTTGAATCTTTTGTCCCCTTGAACTTTGTCTCTGGAGAACTGCACGCACTGATAAATAGAAAGTCAATCGGAAGTGCTTTGGACTTACATTTTCTGCTTAGAAATACTATCCTCAAATTTGACTACTTTCTAAGGGCTCCTGCCCTTATCGGTTGAAGCATACGTAAGCTTTTTAGCCTTTGGAAGTGCGGCTTCGACTCCAGGTTGGTTTTTTCAGGCCTTGGAAAGACCAGAGGTAAGGTAGGGAGAGTGAATGGGGTAGGAGAGGGTATGAGTATGGTCACCTGCAAATGCATTGTCTTTTAATCCTGGTTGAGCAGATTACGGGGAGTCTTCAAAGCGTTCTTGCCTGATTCCTAGCTGGAGACATTTTTTCATGAGTTATTCTTGGAGGAAAGGTTTCTTTTTGTGCCAGGTCATGGGTATTTTGATATTGATTTCCTTGCTTTCATGTGTTTGCTTGTTCAGTTGCCTGCATGTTGCTTCTGGATATTAATAAAATACTTCTGCTGTGCCTATCCACATCTTAGCCCCAACTTCATTCAGAGAACACAGTACTGCTCTTGGGGGTGAAGGGAAGGTTGGGAGGCACTTACTTGTTCAAAAAAGAAATCCTTGAAGATGAAGACGGCTTAATTCAGGGAAGGATTTGCCAGGCTTTCAACTAACTAGACTTTTAACAAAGACCACGCAAGGAAAGATGGGGAAAATTCTACCAGGGACCAGTAGATCCTGATTAAAATGTTTTAGGATCGCTTCGTAGGAAATTAAGCATTTGTCCAAGATGAGTAAGCAAAGACTTACCTTTGGATTCAGATTGGCTAGAGCACAAAAGGAGCTGGAGGCCCAGACGAGACAACTGTGTCAGAAGTAATTAAGCCCGGGATTTGTGGAGAGGCTTATCTGCCCCAGAGCCCAGCTGGGGAAGGCCAACCTCGCTCCCTAAGCCCTCATCTGGCCAGTTGAACCAGAACAGGAGCTAAGGCCTTCAAATTTTGGAGTTTCTCTCTTCCCTGTTCAGATTTAGGAAGGTAAAGTTGCCATTATTCAGTTTTGCTCACGTCAGCTGAGTACTCGCTTCTCTCTTGAGCTGGGAAATGCCAGAGGCTTGCGGGGGGGGGGGGGGGGGGGGGGGCACTGATTTCCTCTGAGGGAACATTCTCCCTTTTGACACTATAAATGTGCCTATAACATTGTACTTATTACTCAGAAAATAATTGTGCGGTGGCACAATATGGGATACTTGAAAGATGTTTGCTGCACAAAGGTTCCCATACTCACCTGCAGATTAAGAAATGGGTTTCTAAACCATCTCATTTCTATTGCTAATGAAAAGCTTTGGAAGGCACCTGTGAATTAGAGCTCCAGCTGCTATCATGGTAGGGGAAGTTAGGCCTTGAAAGGATACACGGATTAGCCCGTCAGAAAAGCAAACAGTAGCATCAGCACAAGTAGGAAATAGACAGGGTTGTTAAGCTAACAGAAAAGTAGGCTAAAGCATTGCCATAATTATGTGGTGGAAATTTGCTGGGAAGGAGAGACGGCTTTGGATGGGAGAAGGGAAAGCAGAAGAGAGGCAGGGGAATGATTGGCAAGTCCCAAGTAAAAGAGGTCTATCCACTGGGAAGAGCCTACAGGAAGAAGAAGGGCGTTCCTTTAAAGAAAACAATAAAGCAAGTGGGAAAAGCCCTGGTAATTTGGAACCTATTGCACGTGAGAAATGAAGACCAGTGCTCAGACCCACAGTCTTTGGTCAGTTCTTACTGTAAGAAAAAAAAAAAAAGAATTGAACTTGGAAGACCGTTTATGTGACTTCAGGGCTACACATCGGCCTTTCTGATAGAGGACAGATGGACACTTAAAGGAACTGGTTAAGTAGGCCTAGGTGGAGCGTTTCCTGGAAAATGAACGAAGTAGAGAATAGAGCACAGCAGAAAATTCAGAAAATCGCTGCATTATTAATGGGCAGGCAGTGCGATAGTCCTTTCTACACTTACCCATAGAGCTTCTCTACCTACGCTGTGGGGGTTAGAAGGAATGAAGGAAGAACAAAGACACGCTTCTTTCCGAGGGAAAAATAGTGGACTGTGACAGCTACCTGGAGTCCGGTTTGGGATTAAGCCATTTGCTAGAGCCAGGAGTCGCAGGCCAGTCTGTCCATCCGATCCTGGCATTTAAAAATCCAAAATAAGGCCTTTGTGGCCCAGAGTGGTTAGCCGTTCTAATCCCTAATTACGTCATCCCTCTGTGTTGTGACCAATTAGTCAGCAATTGAGTATCAGTCACTCAACCCAGATGGGGCCTGGTCTAGGGGTCCTTCCTGTGGGGTAAAATTTGAACACTGGGCTAACGCCCGAAGATGGCCAGAGATAGATGCCAGCTAGAGATTACGTAAGGATTTCACTAACAAGTACTTATCACCCAGAAACTTTTCCTCTTCAGTGGTTTCTGTTTTATACGGTCTTCTCTGAAGACTGGTAATTGGTACTGAGTGTTGCTAGCTGAGGAGGGATGCTGCGTGGAAGAGACCATTTTGATCTGAACGTCAGAGTTCAGCTTTCAGAACTTCTCCCCCTTCTGCTGTCAACTGAATATCATCCCTTTGGATACTGGGTAAGAATACCATCTATAAGGAGAATAAATATGATGGCTTCATCAAAAAAATGCTGCCAGCTCATCTAGAGTAGGAACATCACACAGACCTTCCACAAAATGCTCTTTCTCCTCCTGGAGAGACTCAGTTATTACCAATACTAGGTAGCATTTGTTTAACATTTCATCTGAACCAGGGACTGTTCATATGGTAGAGAAAACTGAGGTTTGGGGAGGTAAGGTCATACACCCAAGGTCGTAGAGCTGGAAAATGGGGAGCCGGGATTCACACCCAGGGGTACTACCTTCTGGCCCTCAGCTGGTGGAAACTGGCCTTGGGTAGTACTTAGTATGCTAATAGCTTATAATCCTGATGGTTTATCTCTTCCAATTGCTTACGCCAGTAGTATATCCTGGCGTTCTAGAAGGGAAATTTGAGCATAATGGAAAATTAATTGTAATATATTAGTTGATATGAGAGATATAACTTACTGTAATAGCTTGACAAAGTGTGTTTAACTAAAGAGTACCCTGTTTCTGTTCTTCTGAGTTATAGAGGATGGTGAAAAACAGCAAGAGACCATGTGTGAGGAAATTTAGAGAATCAGTATTTTTAAACTGTACTGTGCGAAGCTCAGAATTGTAGTTATACATGTGGATATTTAAAAAGGAACACCTACCTGTTACAGCAGAAAGATACGCTGTGTGACTTTTTCCTTTTTTTTTTTTTTTTAAGTAAAGAAGGTGTCTTACTTTTTTCCTTCTGAGGGCTCGTGTTAAAAAGTCTCAGTGTCCCGTATTGGCTCTGGTTTACTGTAAGCACGAGACCTGTTTCCAAAAGCCACACGGACGTATTTGAAAAGTAGTTGCGCTAATGGTCACTTTTGGAAAACAGCACAGATACTCTTCAAAGCATGGGTGCTAGTATCCCCCACGCCTCAGATATTTAGATATTTAGATCATAGAGACATGATGAATGTTTGGGTTTTATTTGCCTCTCCCTGAAACATGACAGTACAGTAAGGAAGCTGCTGTTCATGATGACCACAAATGCCCTTAATAGAGTAACAAGCTGTACTAAGGGAGATGGAGCAGGTCCAAATATCCCGAAGATCCCCAGGACAGTAGCTTTACTGTAAGACAGGCAGTTGGGATATTAATTGCTGAGTAGACTCTTTAACCTCAAAACAACTAGTCGTGGTTTTTAAAATCTTAACTTTGCTGTGGATCTGTTCAGGTGATCTCCTCTTCCCAAACCAGACTCATACCCAGAATCTTTATAGGAGGATAAGCATGTGTCCTGTTTGTAAAGTGTGCTGAGGAGGCCACACAGCCACCCTTTTTTTTTTTTTTTAACCTGCCCTGCGTATCATCTACCAAACTTATCACCACCTTTGTTTTCTTAGATAAAGGCCCTTCATGGGGGGAACGACCTCAGAAGTAAATAACTACATAGTGGAAGAGAATAACGCTGAGCTATACCAAAGCATGTGGTTCTCCAGGTGGAATTTCTGATTTAAGAGCCTTAAGTAGCATCTGTTGGGACCCTAATCAGTAGCACCCAGCCTTCTAAGATACTCCCTCAAACCAGCTTGTCTCAGAGACCAGTTCTTAACGTGGTTCCCCAATTTTCCTCTTACTTCCACGAGGAGAAATCTACCCAGGTTACCCTCAGGAGCTTTGCAGAAAGCACAGGTGAATTGAGCCAACATATCTTTGCAGGCGCAGTGACATCCAATTGGGACGAGGACTTTGAATTTGAGAAAACACTCCACCTGAGAGGCGGGGTGGCAGAGGGACCCTTGGAGCATGTCCACGGAGGTAACTGTAGAAAGTCTTATGTATTTAGGCCTAGTGGAGGACTCTCCCATTATACTGAACACAAAAGAAAAGAGCCTCTTCAAAGGCATATCCCACTGTAATATGAAAAAGCACATTGTAGAGATCACATAAAATGGCATGCATTCAGGAAAGCGGAATTGTTATCCTTCCTTCCACTTGCATGGAAGTTCTCATCATGCATTCCATCTTCTTCTGTGGTTTTGCCTCTGATTAGTAATTTGCCGGGGGGGAGGGGTGCTGAGAAGTGACGTGATTTTGAAGAACAGATGTCAGCTGTCCCTGACATTCCTCCCGACTCCTTGGTTGACTCAAGTGTTTTGAGTACTTCACCCATTCTTTCTCTGACCAGTGGCTGTAGCTTGTTAATAATGAAGGAACATCACCCATAGGTCCTGAAATTAGCAAGTGTTAAATGTTATGTGATTATTAGGGGAAAAACAAGGTAATCTAGTCAGTGGGCTTAATTAGGTTGTGATTGCCCAATTGCTGCTTCATGATAATTATATTCATAACCCCGTTTCTAGACGTCAACTACAGTTATCAAAATTGACCCCAGCACAGGTAAGCGTTAGCGATCTTAATTGAAACAGCTACTGAACGGTGAATTTCCAGTGTTCCCGGGTTCCTTTTGCCCCTACTTGCCACGTTCCCATCGTCTTTCAGCATTTTTAGCAGAAAGATCGGTGGTAACATTATTTTGTCTGTGACCGTGTACCTATTGCATAGCTAGTGTTGATGTCTACAGAACAATACTGAAGTTTTTAAGGGTCGGATATGAGTAAAAGAAAAAAAGAGTAAAACATTAATAAATCAGCAAATAGGAATCTTGAAGCATAAAGATCCGAAATGGGCTAGATTTTTTTTTTTCTTTTCAGCACGAGAAACCTGTTCAGTAGATTTAATGTGATTCATTTGAACAGAGCCTTTACTTTATAAGGCATAGTCCTAAAGTGTAAAAGAGTCCATCTGTGTTTGAGGTACTGTCTTATCAACGTGGTCATTAAGGTCTGAGGAACAGAGGGAGAACTTTTAACTTTGTATTAACCACACCCTCCTATCCCCCAAATTCATGACATTTGCCACTAGAGTATTCTAGTAGAAAAAGAACATGTCATTGCTGGGGACATTGTTTACTGTTTATCGCCCCCGTGAAGGCAATGATTTCTAGGAAATGCAAACAACAACCTGTATCAGAAGTGGGTATGTCAGTGTGACACCATGAATCATTGGGGCCAGATTGTCACTTGGCAGCTTTCCCTTTCTGATATTCAGTTATATGAAAAAATAAGGCCCTTAAAATTTGCACACCGTGGCTAAACTTCAATGCAGTTGAACTGTCTGAACAATAGGAACTTGGTTACTATATATATAGGTGTGTGTGTGTTTATAATATATACATGTATATATATATAAATATGTAAACATTTATGTGTATATTCTCTCTGGGAGAAGGTGCTTATTTTTTGCTGAAACATCAGGAGTGCAGATTTTGCAGAATTTCTGGGTGAACGTGCAGTTCTTTGTGCAGGGGTCTTCATTAAGAAAATGTTGTGTAGTGTGTAGAGCAAACTCCCTGGGACTACATGAGCACAGGATGAAATTTGTCTGTCCCTTCCTAGCTGTGTGACCTTGAATAAGTCACTTAACCTCTCTGTTCCCATGATTTCCTCCCCAATAAAAGGAAGATAATAATATGAGTCTGTAGAACTGACATAAGGACTACAAAATACTATGTGGGTAAGGGTCCTGGTTCATAATGGGCACTTGAAAAATGATAGTTTCTTCCTTCCTCACTGATAGAGAAACTGGGGCAGAGATCTCCCAGGGCTTTGCCAGATATGAATTATTTTGTCCTTGGTCTTAAACTCCATTTTTTGAGTCCCGCCTGATTCACTTTGTGCCATGCCTGCCTTAACTGATGAATGGTCCTCAATGCTGTTGCTCAGTCACAGGGAGGTTTCCCAGATTGTGAACCTCTGCTCTGTGGTCCCTGTGGTGCTCCGCATCCGTGTGGGGGTGTTCAGTAGGGATCCGTAAACTACCTGAGGATGACGCCGTGGCCTCGGAATAGTGTGTTTTCATGGTGGCAAAGGCTATCCCAACCTTGCAGAGATATATTCCCTAGAATGTTATAGGGGAACAATTTTTAATCAACGTGAACTTCCTTGAGCATTTTGGAAGCAAGATGTTACTACTGTTCCTATCGTTTGGCATCGTTCTGGCAAAAATGATTTTGTCTTTTTGAGAATGCAGAGTTTATTGTGATGAAAATCGTGCTATGGACACCTCTCTTGTAGCTTCACTCATATGGAGAGCTCTGAGCTAGTTCGACAACCGGCCGGTGGCCTTGCCTAGAATTGCTTTGGTCTTCTCTGTGCAAATGTTTATTTTGATAGTCCATGTGTACTTGGTCTTATTAATGTACTGTAATATCAGATGCTTTGAGATCTCAGGGGGAAGGAAGCTAATTTTAGAGTGCTGTAAGGGTAGATGATATTTCAAAGTGTAGAGTGGTAGGGCCTAACAAGACTTACCTAACCTTGTTTGCTCCAAGTCAGAAGAACATTTATTGGTGGCCTCCGTGGTGACAGCGTGGTGGTTGGTGGTGGCCGGGGCAGAAATGAAGAATGTTTGAGTGGTTCTTTGGTAAAACAGTACAAGGACTTTTCCCCCTTTAAAAGCAAATTACCTATGACGATTTATTATTTATCTTCTTTTAAAATTTTTACATTTCAAGAACTTCCAGAGAGACAAGGGTGTCAATGGACTATTTTTTTTTAATTATAAAAATTTATAGTTGCCGCTTTAAAATTGTGTCCAGAGATATTTGAGGAGAGAAGACGAGACCATGGATTTATTTACTGGTGTTCAGATCTCTAGAATGATCTCCAGTGAGAGATTTTGGGTCTCCAAGGGTGGAACCCAAGACTAAAGGGGTGGCGGTGTAGCTGGTTCTAATCATGTGGAATGCCCTCAGTAAAATAAGACATACAGGGAGAAACAGTAGAAACTGAAACTAGGACTTCTTAGGATGCCTGAAGAGCTGGGAGTGGAAAGATTTCTCCAAGTTCCTTGAGATTTTGGTCAGGGGTGTATTTGGGAGTGCCGTGTTCACACGGTTTGGGTTCTTCACAAGTTGTAAGATCCTTACTCAGCGGTGGCTACAAAGTAGTAGAATAATGATTGTTTTAACTTGGGTCAAGCTCCTAACCCGCCCCGAGCCTCCAGCTTATCTTTAAAATGGAATTCCGTCTATGGCGAAGGCTAAGGGGCATAATGTATGTAAAGCACCCAGCACCCCGCCAGGTACGCAATAAATGGCCACCTCTGCAGTTCATTTGCAATGATCAATTAGTAGCCATCCAGTGCATCTCGTGAAGATGGTTTGCTCCTTGCCGTTCATCTGCCGCCTGGCTTTGCACGCCTAGTTAGCAGTTGTGGGATGATGTAGAGTTGGAAAGAATGTAGTGTCTTCACCTACAGTGTGTTTTATGGATGCTCTTGTATATCAGAAATGGGTGCCCATCCGTCTCTCCGTTCATCAAACATTTATTGAGCACCTTTTGAGTACCCTTGGCACGCCTGCAGCATGCTTGGGTGGTCGAACCCAGGGCGGGTGTGGGATCTCTCAGCTCTCTCAGTCAAGTTGGGTTCTTTGTTTTGGTAATTGAAACGATTATGATGGAGATGGTGTCCTTCGCCACATTTAAATAGGTTGGAGCCAGGGGCTGGTGAACTGTGGCTTTAGCCAGTGGGAAATGGATTGCTGTTGAGATGCCTGCATTTCTGAGTCTTTGTGTGTGTGTGTTTACAATATCATTTGCTAACCGTGTAGTCAGTGCTGCTGGGGTACGTAATCTGGCAGATCATTTAAATATTTACTCCAAAATATCTTGTTCTCTGTTGGTGTGAAGTAGAGTTTCCAGATATTTTTAGGTCATTTTCATCTTAGCAACCCCGTTGGAGAGGAACCAGACACGCTGCTGTAAACTGTCCCCACATTTTGATAGAATTTAATAAAGTAAAGTTTAATGGTTTGGTCCCAAGAGGCCAGCGGACCATCTGGTTAGCAGAAGGTTAGGTCGAGTCCTGCACGGCTGCCGGGAGGGCCCACGGAGCAGCGCGGACGCACTGGTACCGTGTCTAGTTGCTGAATGCGTGAAGCATTGCAATGGTGCTTTCAGGTCTGCCGAGCCAGCCGCTCTGTTAGCACCGCTGTGACGCAGGAGATAATTCAGCTGGGCAAGCGGCAGCATGGGGGTGGGTCTCCAGTACAGGATGTGTAATGTCAACATGAAGGATGGGAGCTGGCGGAAGTAAGGGAAGCACTCATTTCATGCCAGTGCAGGAAGCCTAGAGAGGTGCTTCCCACCCCCTTGCATCTTGTCCTCTTCTGGAGCTTTCACATTATGTGTTAAATGATTACCTTGTGCAGGGCCCATGGCAAAACTTCAGCTGATTTTCTGCCTCTTTTGGAACCTGCCAGCATAAACAGAGTGAACCACATTCCACACACATGGAGGGCAGGCGAAGGCAAGAGTTAGCTGCACAGCCTGGGAGGAGGAGAGAGGGCCTCGTTAGGCAGGAGCATCTTTGTGCTTGAGATGGAATCCCATTGTCCGGCTCTTTGTGCTCAGATTTGAGACCGGCCCGGCCGTTCAAAGGCTGCAATCATCCCAGAACACTGGGCTGCAGCTGGAGCCCGTAGAAGCCCGCAGAATGGTCCCAGAGATTCTGCAGGAGCTTAGCAATTACATAATTGCCATGTAATTGGAGAGAGAGCCATCAGGACTGTCTAGTTCCCCTGGAAAGAAAGCTTCTACAATTTGAGGGATAGATTGTTTTCCCTTGTTCAACCTGAAAGCTGATGAGCAAGGACATCAAGCCACCAGGCTGGAACCGGCTCCTCTCACTGGTATGGGACAGGAGGATGTTCACAAGTACACTTGGCTGGACATTCAGTGGACTTCACAGCTGCACTCAAGGGAGGGGGGGGGGAGAGAGAGAGAGAGAGAGAGAGAGAGAGAGAGCGCACGCGCAACTCACCAGGTCTCAAAAAAGTGGATTCTTGTATTAGTTGAACACAGTATCTGACTTGTTTCTAATCTGTGAGGCGACATTCCGTATGCATTCAAGGCATGGAGTATTCCAGAGCTTTCCTAGGAATGGGATCAGCGGAGCTGCACTTCATCATGACCAAGAGCCCTCTCAAGTTCTGCTGCCTGCTCTGGAGGATTTTCACAGCCTCTCTTGAACGAGCACTTGCCCAGACGCTGCTCGGCGGACGCCCTGCAGGGCCTGACTGTCATCCGATGTTCCTAAATGCTGGAATCCCCTCAACATCAACCATGGTAATGCCTCGGCCACCCCAGGGGCTGGAGCAGACTGGACACTTTGTCTGTGAAGCCCTCACAGCGCAGGAATGAATTCCTTCTTTCAGCGACCTGACCACTTGTTTTCCATCGTTGAGGAAATTTTGAGGTGGAGTTGGTTAAACGCAGGCATGAGGGCTGCACTCAACTGGTGAGAAGTCCAGGCTCCATTTCTTCAGATACGAAACAGCCACGGAAAATTAGCTGCATCTCCTGACCCAAGCGTGGACTTGATGTTTGTTTATGTTAAGTAGCTCTGCCCTTCAGCGGTCCTGCCTTTCTGGGGTCGGTTCTGTGGGGCAGCTGGAGTAGAGAGTGGTTTTATCAATGGCTTTCAGTTGGGCCTTTGATCACTCTGATCTTCATCTGTATCTCTCAATTGAACTGTGTTTGTAGTCAGAACTTCGCAGAGGGCAAATAAAACATTTTGGCTCCTTCGTGAGTTAAAAAAGGAACGGCCGGCGGGCACTGTAAGGAGCTGGACCTCCAAGGTGGATTGGGTCCACAGACTCCTAGACCTTTTACCTTTAGACCTGCTTTATTCTTCACCTCCTAGGTTTAACTCTGAGGTTGATGGATGCAAACAGTTTCTTTTGAGAGTTTTGATTCCTGTGAAACAGTGTTGGTGGGTTTTCAAGGAGCTGGGCTGTCTCAGCACTGGGCTTTTATTTTGTAGCAATCTGAAGGGGGGTATAGGATCACCCATGGTGACCCTTTCCTGCGTCATTCCAGGCAGGCCTTGGCATGCTCCAGCAGATGAGTAAGGGTGAAGGCAATTGGCAGGAGGACCCGCTGAGTTCATCTTGCTTCGTATCTTAGAAACTGGCCTGACCTTGTTCCATCATCAGTGTTTGGGCACTCTGAGAAACACTGGACCATCTTTCAAGGGTCCTGGAGGTGGTGTTGGGAGCAGTGTGCTCTCATACTAGGAAGGGACACTTGACTCAAGTGCAGGACCACGTGTAAGGGAACCCTTTGCTATCAGCGTTGGGAGGTCTGTGAAGACCTTGGCAGTGAGGGCCATGGTATATAGTAGAAAGAACGGAGACCTCAGAGCCAGTGAGTAGCTGTGTGACCCTGAGTGAATGATTTCATCTTTCATCTTCAATTTTCTTATCTGGGGAAAAAAAAGTCTGCTTTGTAAGCTTCACATGGGGAATAAATGAGATTGTGAATGTAAATCTCTGGTGTGGAGCCTGACGTATAGTGAGCACATAAAAAATACTAATTCCTTTTTCTCCCATCCTTAAGTTTTCATAAAACACTTATTATAGGCAGAGCACTGCTAACAGTGACTATCTGATTAGGAGTCAGAATACACTTGAGTCCACATGAAATCCCTGTTAGGGGGCTTGTACTGGTGGGACTGATGAACATTTAACATCTCAGCTTTAGGGGCTGGAGCAATATGTTTTATTATATGGTGACTTTTATTTATTTATTTTTTTAAAAGATTTATTTATTTGAGAGAGAGAGAGAGAAAGAGCATGGGGGGAGGGGCAGAAGGAGAGAGAATCTCAAGCCAACTCCACACTGAGCACAGAGCCCGATACGGGGTTCCATCCCACGATCCTGAGATCATGACCTGAGTCGAAACCAAGTGTCAGATGCCCAAGTAACTGCACCACCCAGGTGCCCCATGTGGTGACTTTTAAAAGCCAGTGTGCTCCTCTATGAAACATGACTCTAAATCTGGTAAAGTGGGGAAAAAAGGTACCTTAACCTCTGTTTGCACTATCTTGAACATTCTGTAATAGATTATTTATTAAATTCCTCAGATGAGGTTCTATTTTTGTTTTTTGTTGTTGTTTTGACTATGGTTGCACAACTAACTCCTTTAAAAGAAAGATCTGATATTTCCCAAGAATAGCACAGATGGGAGATAGTTGGGTGTCCAGAACCCAATAGACGAATTAATGACCCTCACAGCCTCTTTTCTCTGACCTCTAGCCCAGTGTGCCGTTCCTTATGTTGTGTTCCATGAAGCCTTGTTGACTGTTTTCAGGGGAAAAGTTAAAATTTAGCCAAGTCAACTTCGAAGGCCAACCAGTGGTTTCTCATGATCAATTACTGGACAGGACTTGACTAGAAGCAACAGAAAGGCAGGTCCAGGCTCTCTTCTTTTCCTCCGTATCATCGGTGCCTCGCACCGTGCCTAGGACAGATGTACAGCGTCAATAAGTAAGTGTTGAGTCAGTAAACCAAATCCAACACTTTTTAAAAGGTCCTGTGCCTTTTAAATACCTGTTCCCTAATTACACCTAGATTTTTTCTAAAAAGACAGAACCGTATCTTAGTTTCTTCTAAACAATGATTGCTACTCCAGGTATCACTAGTATAAAGCATTCAACTTGAGTAAATGGAGATTTGGCCCTGACATTTTAATTTAAAAATGAGATTTAATGTAAGTTCTTAATCAAGGGGAAACCTCCCAACTCTGCAATGCGTATTAAATATATTCTGGAAGTTAAGAATGACTAGATTGCCATCTAAGGTAAAGAAGCCAAGGAGAGTTTGGGTATTGGTGGTTTGGGAAGGATACTAATTTGAGGATGACAGTTTACTGGTATGATTCTGAATGACCCCTCGGGACTTTGTAAAGTTAGATTTTTGTGGAACTGAGTCTGAGACATTGAGAGGAAAAGGTCAAACTCAGGAATACTCAACGGCTCAAGGTCGGTGGTTCTGGAGGAATCTCATTTGTAGTTTTATATGAAAAAGAAAGACACATCTTTTTCCAAGACTTTATTTGACCTATTAAGTCTACATGGATCATGGCATGTTTTTCACAGGGCAAGTGGGTGGTATGGAAGCCTCAAGGAATATAGAAAAAAATGTTAGAGAAAGAAAAGATGAGTATGGAGTGTTTCCTGTCAATTTAACATAATTGGAAGAATGAGGCAATGGAACTGGGATAAATAGTCATGCTCTTTGAAGATGGTCAAGCAGGTTCAGAAAACATGCTTCTCCACCTTTGACTTAAGTTCTTGAACATTTCAGTGGAATGATTTAGACCATTGAAAGTCTAGTATGTGCAGAAGCCTTCTAGGTATGAGGTGACCTTGCAGTATTAAAGAAACCCACGGATCCTGTTAGTTCCAACCTCACTGAAGGACATATTCTGAAGAGCCAGCTCATTAAGCAAGCTTTTGAAGGGTGTGCGCTGCAGAGCAGTTTCCTGTTATTTGGTTAATGGTTGACCTAGTTCTATTGCCATATGCTTCCTGGAACGCATTCTAATATAAAGTATGTGTTAAAGCAAGAGTAGGATAATAGCAGGAAAGTCAAAGCCTTTCTGAAGCAGAGACCATGTTAATGCTGGCCCAGTGAGAGCAGAATAGTGTATAGGTGGAAAATGAAAAGACTTTTCTCTTCACGGTCCTGTTTACTAATTCTTACAGGAGTCCTCACATTTCATCCCAGGGCATTCCAAGGAGTTGCCTTTTCCCAACGTACCTTGTATGTATATAGCCTGCATTGTTAGTTCATTGCTCCTGCGAGTTAGACCCAGTTAGATGTTGAAGTACCCTGAGTAAAATTATTACTGCAAGGAAAGATTAGATTAGATTTGGCTAATGGCAGGTGATTTTGTTTTTGTATTATTATTTTTGTATTGCCAACAAGGGATTAGTAAATCTTTTTGTCTGAAGTTTGGATGGAGTCCAGAGTCTAAGACTGAGGCTTCTTTGACTTATTTTTCATTCTACCTGGAATCGGCAGCCTTGGCTGTTCATTTAGATGGATAGGAGAGTCCACACAGTCATGGGGGTTGCTGAGCAAACTGTACCAGACACACGGTGTTTGTTTTAACACCTTCAGAATGTGAAGAATCTGTGGGTCTAGTCTGCTAATTGCTGGATATTTGGGTGGTGGTAGAGGAAGCTGTTCTCTTCGTTGCACATAAAGAAAACATTTGAGGAACCACGAGTGTGTGGGGTGGGGGTGGGACAGGGTGGACAGTTCCTTTTAAATTCGTTTTTTAAAAAATCCCCGTATTGTAGAATGGGACAATGATTCCTAAACCAGGCTGGTGTTCAGAATCATTCTGAGAACTTGGAAACAAAAAGGAGGTTATTAAAAATAGATTTTTAGGTTCTACCACAGGAGAGGGATTCAGTAGGTCTAGGGTGGGACCCTAGAATGTGTATTCTT
The DNA here is from genome assembly GCF_011800145.1 of Mirounga leonina. Taxonomy (NCBI): domain Eukaryota; kingdom Metazoa; phylum Chordata; class Mammalia; order Carnivora; family Phocidae; genus Mirounga; species Mirounga leonina. Next base: position 25,191,425 of record NW_023270433.1, on the reverse strand, counting down.
AGAAGCCTGATTTAGGAACCACTGGTCTTGGGAATTCAGTATCATTAGGCAGGCAAGGGAGGAGGAAGCAGCCACTGTGCTTTAATGTCTCCTATGCAGGAAGTAGGAAAAGGAAAAGAGATGCTGTCAGAACTTGATATTTGTAGCTGCTCATAATTTGAGCTATGGAATAGGCTTTCGTCTTTTCTTCCCCAGGAAGTCAGTACCTCCAGGGCACCTTAAGGGTACCGTATACTAAGTGATTGGGGTTTGGGAAATGTCATCTTAGTGGCATGCCACTCCACCACCGTCCCCAGCCTCCACTACCCTGTCCTCTCCCTCCCACCGTGGAGACAATGTTAGCAGAGTATCTGTCATTCATCAGTTAAATTGGATGGTGTTTTTTTCATAGTAATACCTTTGTCTGAAACAAAGGGAGATTACCTTATGTTGATTTCTGTATACAAAGAAATTGCTCCTGATCCACCCAAATTCCTGCTGCTGCTGCTTTTTTTTTTTTTTTTCCTCCTATTAACAATAAAGAGTCCACATGTTGACTGTGGACTTGCTCCATATAGCTGGCCTGGTTTGAAGCTATTGACTCTGATCCTGGGCCACAGCTCAAATCACCCATTTATGAATCAGAATGGCTTTGACGTCAGGATCACCCTGATTGGGGATCTCATAGTGTGCCTGATAAATAGTTGATCTCCAACGCACAGTTAATGGATGAATGAATGACTGAACCAGCTAAGTAAACGATGCCCCCAAGAGATAAGAAGTAACTTGGAAAGAAGAAGACTCTGCTTCAAAGCAATGTGTGTGGTCAACAGAACCTCTTTAAGGCTGTTCTCTGCATTCATCTCAACAAAAAGGAAAATGACCCTCTTTTAAAATTTGACAGACCAGACACTTTGGCTTCCTGAGAAAATGCAGGGAAATTATTTCTTTATGTGTTCTCTATCTCCTAAAACAACTGTCACCACTACTACCACCAAAAAAAAAAAAATCAAATCCCTGCACCACATTCAAGAGAGTGGCACAGAACAAATATCGTTAAGGCTATTTGATGTTCTTTCTCCCTTCTTTCGAGCTTGAAAGGTCTCATAAGGAGTCAGAAGAATGTTGTTTTGGAAGAGTAGAAGAGAAGAAACAATTGGGTAGAAAGAAGAGAGTTGAGGAAATTTCTCTCTCTTTTTTTTTTTTTTTTAAAGATTTTATTTATTTATTTGAGAGAGAATGAGAGACAGAGAGCATGAGAGGGAGGGGCGTCAGAGGGAGAAGCAGACTCCCTGCCGAGCAGGGAGCCCGATGCGGGACTCGATCCCGGGACTCCAGGATCATGACCTGAGCCGAAGGCAGTTGCTTAACCAACTGAGCCACCCAGGCGCCCCAGGAAATTTCTCTTCTTGATGACAATCTGTTGGTAACAGAAAACAGTGGTCATGGCCTAGGAACTCATAGTCATGTCCTTGGCATGCTTAGAAGCTCCAAGAATGGAAGATCGTCTTTTCAAAGTTATTTTGAGGAGTTGGACACTACCTACTAGGCTTCTAATGCTTACCCAAGTTAAGAGGTTGAAGTGCCTCCAAGGCTTTAAGTAGCAGCTGAACATGTGATCTTGTTAACCCCGAGATGTTGAATAGTGACTCAGATCACAGAGGCAAATGATCCTGCCCTGTTCCAGCTGCCCCAGCAGAAATCGGCGTTAGGGTCACCCTGTGGGCAGATGGTACAGAGTTCATATGAAAACTTTAGAAGAAGGGCAGCTTGAATTGGCTGTCCTGCACATGGGACTTAGGTTGAGTTGGTGGACTTCTGTTGCTTGGTGTTTTGGACCCGTCTGATTCATAAGTGTTGCCAGTTTCTCCCTCCATCCCTACCCCCATCCTCTCATGAACCACTTGAAGAGAAGGGGAGGATGCCAGAGAGAGTCATGAGTTCTCCTAATGATTTGCTCTTTGGATGTTTCCTCATCTAGATAGACGGAGGCTTTTGTTTTCCCCAAGAAAAGGTAAAGTATGCCCAACGTAGCCTAGAAAATGTGTGATGCCTATTTTGAATAAAACGACAGATGAATAGATTGCATTTTTACTAAATAATAATTAGGAGGTAACTTATACCCAAGAAGCTGGTTTGTTGGCCCTTCTATGAGAGGAGGTAGCTGCATAATGATTCGCTGAACATGACTGATTTAGTACAAAAGGAAAATGGGGGTGGGGTGGTAGGAAGGTGGTTGAGCTTGTTACCTCAACAGACCACTCTTTAAACTTTGTCTGTCTTTTCATGACTCCAGTATGTTTATGTAAATCCAAAATTATTTTAAAGCTTAAAATGTCTTTCTGTTCCGCTGAGTGAATGTGCTGCCTATTTCAAAAGTTGATAATGACTCAAGGGTATCCAGCTCTCAAGATTCAAGCCACTGCATGTTGGCAATGATACTGAATCCCAGTTTTATAAATAAAATGCCGGGGTGCCGCCTTGAAGATCCAGAGAGAGTCTGCAAGCACATTCTAAATCTTGATCCATGGGTACGCAGCATTGTCAACTCCCCAAAAAAAAAAAAAAAAAATTTCACCAAAAAACAAAACACACACACACACACCCAGAAGAGAGGGTCCAAAAGGGAAGGAGTTACTGTCATCTGCCCTGAACATAACGTTACTAGCTATATTCAAAGAAATGAAATCCCAAGCCAGAATGGATCTGTGAAATCATCCTGTCCAACTCCTTCATTTTGCATCTCTGGAAAGGCTAAAGTGATTTGTCCAGAGTCCACGACGTTAAGAAGTTAGTTAGGGAAGCCTGAAATGCAATTTCAATTTCCTGCCTCAGCCGTCTATGCTTATTCCACTAGAACGGTGTTGGCAAGGAGCTTGTATTTCTTGTGCCCGTTTTGATTGATTGGTGGAGACTGCCCGGAGCTCCGCTTTGAGGATTCTGCGCCTTGTCGAGGCTTGTTGGAGAGGAACGTGGAGATCAAGCAGAGAGGGCTGCAGTAGGCGGGAGAGGGTAAATGATAGGCGGTGGCACTTCCCCATACTTGCCGTCCCTTACAATTATGTGTTTTGAAATCATAGACTCACTCTCCACCAAAACACTTTCTCACTTGGTGTTCATGACGTCTTCCTATTTCCAAATGTTTTAAACCCAAGAAGAGGATATTCAGTCAGGAGGTGACTCTCAGGCAGAATAGCTTATCCAGGTGACTTATCCAGGGTCACTAAGTTGTTAGGTAGCAGTTGGAACCAATGATTGGGTGTTTGTGGTGGTTTTTATCAACTAGCCCGAGAGCCCTCTTTCTGCATTGTTCATATGGTCTCACCTTGATACTGGTGAGGGGTCACTCCTCTCCATTTCACTACCACCTTCTTGCCCGTTCCGCATGCTGTCCACAGTTTGCCTTTTATTGCCTACACGCTTTCTGGGCCCTCCTAGACCATCTGCTAAATCCTTGCCCTCTGTGGATGGTCAAAGAGGTCATCAACTTGCGCAGGGTCACGCAGTCAAGTTGTGGAAGGGAGCCAAGCTAGAACCCTGATCGTGACCGTCACTGTTCCCAGATATTTCCTTAGAGGTTTCCTACCTGCTACAGCACATGTGATTTTGAAACTAGAAGGAACCTTGGAGGTTATTTATTTAATCTGATTTTATAGCCAGAGAAATGGAATCCGAGAATATTTAAGGGACTTAGTTCAGGTAACTAAGTTGTCAGGGAGCACAAAACCCCTCTGGGTCTTGAGGAGCAAAGCCAAACCCATGGTATACTTTTTTTTTTAACTTTCTTTTTTTTAATTTAATGAGAAAAAGGAACATTCATCACAAAGTTCACAGAGGGCATGACTGCCTTGCAACATATTAGAATCTGTAGATGTCATATAGTTAGAAGGATGAAATTGGTTAGAAGAGGACTTTTTGGATTTTCCTTACATGATGTATGTAGTAAATTTAGAAGGAAAAACTTTGGTCATAAATTTCTTATCATAGGACCCTCACAGGCTTTTATGTATAATTTTGGAACCCTTTCAGCTTCCAAAGATAGGCTGATGTGAGGACATGTGAGGGGTATAAACGTGCCTAGCAATCTGAAGGGTGCTGTGAACTTGAGATTGTTGGGCGCGGTGCTAGGCGCATGAGGGTGGTTCTGTCACTGTGATTTTGTCTGTCTCTGGGACTTGGAACACCTACTGCCAGAGCTGTGTCCTGCTTACCGCCTGTATGAACTAATAATACTTTGCCCTGGATAGGATCAGTGTTTGGTGGGGAGGGAGCTATGTTTCACAGGCAGAACAATCTGTTCACGTCTCATGTGAGGTGAATGCCATTGGTAATATATAGAAAAGACTGGCAATTTCCCATGCAGGTGCAGCCATTTGCCCCTCTTGGCTCATCTGGAAAGCAGAATGGAAGGTCTTCCTATTTTTCTTGCATCTTCCGCAGCAGACGGTTCCTCTTGAGGATGCTCAATGCTACCTCCATCTGTTCCCACTGGACGAGTCATATCTACCCCTCTCCCAACCACATTAGCCCATGAGGAAGGAAAGCGATCTAGATTTTGAAGGGATCTTCGTGCTCAAAAGGGTGTCGACCCATGGACCTCTTAGCAAGGCGGCGAGGTGGCCCACCTTGGAGCCGTGGCCCTCTGCTGGAACATTTCCTTTTCAAGTGCCACCACTTACAGAATCATCAATAAAAACATTTCCCTTGCTCCTTGGGGAACCTCAATCTAACCTTGAGCCTTTTGTTTTGGAAGATAAGGGTATCAGTTCTACACAAACCTGAGAACAAGCCACTCTTAATTCCTTTTCCTCCCAGTCAGTTGTTTTAGCAGAATGATCCCCTTTCACTTTAACAAAAAGATTCTCTTTCTTGCTTAAAATATTCCGGATGTGCTTTCACTTGCCTTGGGGTCATAGCACATGTCTTCCAGGACTGATGAGTCTTGTCAGTTGCCCCAGGGTGAAAACTTTAATAAGCAAATGGCACACACCTGGTTTTGCAAAATATTGGCCTAATGGGGCACCTAGGTGGAAGTTCCTCCTTCCACTCTCTGTGTACACACCCTCCATCCCCGCCCCTTTTAAAAGAAGGCCTCCGAAATTGCTGCCTCTTCATTTATCTTGTAAAACTTTCCTCTTTGCTCGCCTGTTGTGATCGTTAAGGACTGTGGTTGTTGCTGTCACTGCTCTTGTCTTGGATTTGAAAGTAACAGCAGTGATGGCATGTGGTGTAGGTATGGGGGAGTCTGGTTAAAAGGGAGCAGGGCTGGCGAGCTCTCTTTGCCAGGCTGTGTATCCCCCTGCCCTGCTCTTTGATTTGCTGCTGCTGCCGTGGCCGTTTGCCCAGCCTTTCCCTGCTTGGACTCTTCTTGGTTAGTTGGAAAAAATGACAGCCTGTTCCTCTGTTTTTAGAGACTGGACACCGGGCTTACCTGTCTCTCACTTCTGTGCATTCATTTGATCATTCATTCAAACCTTTATGGAACATTTGACCCCCGGCCGGGCTTTGTGCTGAATATTGGGGGCTACAGAAGGGAACGACCCAGACCCTCACTGCCGTCTAGAAGCTCCTAATCTAGTATTTACATCTCCAGTCGTTGGCAGGCGAAACGCACTGACACACCTCACAGATGCATTATAATGCAGTTCTTTCAGATTCTGTGCTCTCTCATTGCCAAAGATCAGCTTCCCCAAATAAAGCTGTTTGGATGTCTCTCTTGTCACCCATTCCTTTGGATGTGTTGGGGTACCCAGGCGATCCGGATGCAGGATCCCTCCCTTCAAAAAAGCTGCAAGTGGCATTGATGTATATGTATATCCAGACCAACTAACGGGCTTGACCGTTTGAGTGCTTTGTGCTCCAGACTAGATTCCACATTGATCTCAGATTACATCCGCCATCCTTCCAAGATACGTACAGGATTCGTAGAGTAGGCATTTTCTGCACTGGTCAACCTGTGCATCAGTGGATGACATTCTGCCTAAAAGTTTATAAAATCTGGTGATGGCATTTAGCTCTTAGGCCATGAGAACGTATGGCTTTCCTGGCTTTGACTAGGCTGTGGATGACCTCACTCTTCAAATCTGTTCTCAGCGCCTGTTCCACCATGTATATTCCTCAGAAATTCCAGTCGTCAGCCTAGAAGCACCCGAAGTACTTTTTCCGGGAACACTGGTGATCTTCTAGTCTCTTGGTTTGGAAGAGTTGCCCAAACATCTTTAGAAAAATTCTTTCACGCACTCCTAGGGTCCCTTTTTGAGCATATAAAAAGCCAGCACAGGAAACCACTCAATCATGTCCTAGCATATCTACCTTTGGCAGTTCTTTTTTCATGTCCATAAGCATGGCTGTACATTGGTTGAATTACGCAGTTAGGCTCAACGCCATTTGTGATGAGACATTTTTGAGGCCTGTCCCTACCCAAGCTGACATTTAGGATGACCTTCCTAGTATGGGTAAATGACTCGGGTTAGCCAGATGTGTCTAGGTCAGAGGGCATATGCTTTGATATGGAATTCCAGAGGTCGTTCCCTGCCTTTGTCCTCTACACCAGAGCTCATGTCACTTGCATCATGCTGTGGCATGAAACAATATTGCATCGCAACGAGTGCATAATAGACTGTGTTGTCCAATTATCATGAGATTACTGAATACTTTTGCCTGGAAACTTGCCAGCAATAGTGAACAAAGAGATGCCCCAAGCCACTTTCTCACCTTTATTCTTGAAGACTAAATGGCATTCTTAATGTCTGATGGTTTCCTCTGTACCCTTCTTACTGAGTAAAGAATAAGGCAAGCTTTTTTTTTTTCTTTTGACAAAGAATGTGGCTAGTACAGGAAAAGAAGATTTTTAGCTAATTTGATGAGAAATGGTAAAAAGTCAAAGGTGGAACAGAGAATACATAGGCTGGAAAAGGAGATGACCAATTTCTAGGAAATGGGAGATTGTTTGATATATTTAGAGTAATAAAGAAAGGTTCTTCCTGGAACAAAAGTATTGCAGAAATAACAAAAAGAGGCAAAAAAAAAAAAAATGCATTTCCCTGGCCCACAAACTGTGAAGCCCATGCTTCTCATTATTGGAAGTTCTGACATTTCTTGAATTCTCCAACTTTCTTGATTTTCAAAATCTAACATTTAATTCCAAAATCTTTATTCATCTCTGTGTTTTCGTTCTCCCTAAGTTATCTGTGTCCTCTGAAAGTTTAAAAACAAGTGATTTTTTTTTTTCTCATCTCTGTTGGCGGAGACACACAATGAGCTGCCTTTCCCCTTCTCTGTGGAAAGAATGGAAATATGGTCAGGAGCCAGCGGAGCTCCATACGGATTGACATTCCTTGCTTCTGCTTTTGAAGTTAAGATGGTCACGAGAGAGAAAAATATTTTCAGTTCCAAGCCTAAGAAAAGGACATTCCTTTTCGTCTTGGCACTCTTGTTTTCATGGTGTCGATTTCCCCCGGAATCATCTTCAGTCCCGTTAATAAGTCACATCTGAAAATGAAATCACTTTTGTAAGTTCTTTTCCTCTCCACACCCTTGGTTATAGAGAAGGTGACGTTTTCTTAGACTTATCTGAAGTAGCTTAGGATATATTTTCCTGGCATTTTTTGCTCTGGGTGAGTTCCCATTGTTGATCAAGCATATTCAAGAGAGGTTTCCAGAGCCCTGAGAGACCCATCCATGCATTTTGTTCTGTTAAACAAAGAAAAAAATTAGTAAAAGGAAAGAGTTTAGTTTTCACCTTGCTTTAGAGAAGGAAATCTCAGAGGAATCATTTTCCTTTTAGGAAGATTGGGGTTTGTAGGTTAAATTCCACATTATACAAATTCCCTAATGACAAAGAAGCTTCGCAATCAACAATCTTTCTTCAAAATGCATTTCTGTATTGAAAGAGGGGATTCCATTCAAGGCTGTTGATTAAGACATGAAGATGAGGTCTGAAATTGGTGGTGGCCCAAGGTCATTGGTAGAACTAATGGACCATTTGAAAATTATTAGCAGCTGGTTTAATAGAGTTGTAATAACTACAGCTGTGTGAGAAAATCCAAGCACAAGGTACTTGGAATGTCCCCTTTGAGGTCCTTTCCTATTGTTCTAGAATAATCCTGGCATCCATTTAACAAAAGTGCAACTTGGACAAAAGATTAGGGAGCTGTGTACATGAGCGTGTAGTACAGGCTTTATTTGCTTTGGGTCTTTGACCATATTTAAAAAAAAAAATTTTTTTTTTTTTTGGGGGGGGCATCATTCAGCTTCTCCTGCAACTGGCACATCCCCATGTCCCCACCAGTAGCACCACAGTGTTGGATTGTTACAATGTTTGAGAATTTTAATGGTTTATCTAAGGAGTGCTCTTTCTTTCCAGTTTACATTTTTTATTAAAAATTTTAATCATGGGGCGCCTGGGTGGCTCAGTGGTTAAGCGTCTGCCTTCGGCTCAGGTCATGATCCCAGGGTCCTGGGATCGAGTCCCACATCGGGCTCCCCGCTCTGCGGGAAGCCTGCTTCTCCCTCTCCCACTCCCCCTGCTTGTGTTCCTGCTCTCGCTGTGTCTCTCTGTCAAATAAATAAATAAAATCTTAAAAAAAAAATTTTTTTAATCATATCAAAGGATTTATGGGGTTTAATTTGCCAAACTCCAGGGCAGTGGAGAAAAAGACAACTGAAAGAGATGCCATACTTTCTAAAACACACCTTTTCTTAAAACATAAATGTTTCCGGTTTTATACAACGCCATAGAGGAATAATTTGCTCAGATCATTGCTTTCATACCTAGAGGCACACATATGCACGCACGTAGGCACGTATGTATGCATATATAAATAACATTTGGTCTGTACAGAAATATGCCTATTTCCTCTGTCTGTCATCGGTACCTTGCTAACCCAGAGACTTGACATGGAAGGGAAATGCAGAGAGCATTCTACCCGTTAATGAGTTCCACAGCCATGAGTCACCCTGGCCCCAGGCTTCTCTGCCTCATCCTATTCCTGCTCTCAGAGTCAGAGGTCTGGATCTCCAGTTCCTCACTTTGGAACTGGGGAAGAAGATGGGAGATGACACAGCTAACATAAAGCAAGAGTCCTCTTCTGCATCTCAGAGCAAATTCCCCAAATATACTACCAAGACACAAAAGGGTGGAAGTCAGGCTTAGATAAATCCCTGCCTTACGTTGATTTGCAGAGCTTTTTATAAATTAGACCAAGGGCTTTCAGTATACATCATGTAAATGTGTTCTCCACAACAACTCCATGAAGCAGATGTGTTCTCTGTGACCCACAGAGGTCAAATGACTTCCCCAAAGCTACAGCTGGTTGAAAGCCAGGATAAAGTCCCAAATCTTGTCTTCTGACCAGCCCTTTCCAGTACACCATGGATGACTCACCCATGAATGACAAATGCTTTGTAGGTTTTTAAAGGAAGTGGGGGATATTCAGGAGACATCCTCTAACCTTGTGAGGATGTATCATCATGGAAGGAAATCACCATGCTCTTCATAGAATAGTCCTCCTCAGGGTCAGTGGCTGAGATGGCTTGCTATGGCTTATGTAGGATAGGTTGGACACAGTGAGGACACCGTAAAGATTTGATAAGATAGCAAATGTTCCCGAAACAGTAAACAAGACTGTCGTGGTAGTTTCCCTTTGCTTTGACTTCACTCATAAAGGATGTACTCCAGCTCATCCCCAAAGTAAATGTTCAAAGCAACAGGCTGTGCTGGAGAAGGGGAAGGGGAAATGCTCATGGTACTGAAGAGAGGACAGACACTCTATCTTCTAAGGGCCGAATTACCTACCAGGTTTGTTGTCAGATCTTAACTGTATTATTGTGCAGTGGATCCCATTTTATTGTGATTCCTAAAATGAGTATGAGAAAACAAAGGCTCAGACAGGTTAAGTAACTTGCACATGGTCACATCAGTTAGGTGTCCATGCAGGGATATGAACACAGGTCAGCCGTGATCTTTCCATTGCTCAATACTGCCCACGGACCTCTCAGATTGTTGAAAAACAGGATACTGGCATTGCTGGAGGAGGAGAGATGTCTATGCAAATAATGGCTAAAAATTACTGGCAGCAGACTATGTGCCCAAATAATTTTTATGTAGCACCTCATTTAACTCTTACTGTAATCCTATGAAATAGTGCTACCATTTTGAAACCTGGATTCACACTCAGGCAAGTGGGCTCCGAGCCCATGCTCTTAACTGCCATGCAGGTTACAGCTCTGCAGGCCAACTGCCAGGTTCAAAATAGCCCTTGTTGGCCCAAGGCGTTTTTCAGCTGGATCTTCTCTGGGGTGGGTACATTATGAAAACGACCCATTTAACAGTTCAGGTAAAGAAATTGTGGTTTGAGGAAGTCCTTTGTATCTCTCTTATTACCGAGCTAAGCTACCAAGATACTACTTCAATAATTCACAGAGCTTGATGGGACGCCTTCCTTGTTGAATGGAAGGGATCTCTAACTGGTTCATCTTTATCTTAAGGAAAATGTGAAGCTATTGCAGGGCTGTAAACCAGGGAACAGATGTGATTAGATTAGCATTTCTTAATCTCTCACTCCAGATGTTCAGCTGCAGTAGGTGACTACCTCAAGGTGAGTTCCGATGCAAACTCTATGGACTAAGTACTTTGTCCCAGTACTTGAAGTACCTGGCGGTTGTCTAAGTCTATGCTGTCCACTACAGTCGCTCTGAGCCACATGTGACTATTGAGCATTTGAAGAATGCCGGGTCCGAATGGAGATTTTGCTATAAGTCTAAAACATATTGAATTTTGAGACTTAGCAGATTAAAAAAAAAAAAGAATGTGTAAAGTATCTCATTAACATGTGTTTATATTGATTACATGTGAAAAAATAATAGTTTGGAATATATTAGGCTAAACAGAATATATTATTGAAATTATTATAGCTGTTTCTGGCCACTAGAAATATTTAATTTACATACATGGCTAGCAGGATATTTCTTTCTGGTCCAGGTAATTTCCTTGCTATCTAGTTAAATAGAAAATATCTAAGAAGGCCATTATCATAGGTTGATGTGCTATCTCTGAGTACCATCTGGCTAAAGTATTCCAACCTAAGGACTCTTTTGCTTCTTAAAGTTCTCGGTTGACATTCAGTGCTTTCATTGGCACTGTTCTTTTTAAAATACAGTTAAGAATATAATTTTTCGGGCGCCTGGGTGGCTCAGTTGGTTAAGCGACTGCCTTCGGCTCAGGTCATGATCCTGGAGTCCCTGGATCGAGTCCCACATCGGGCTCCCTGCTCGGCAGGGTGCCTGCTTCTCCCTCTGACCCTCCCCCCTCTCATGTGCTCTCTCTCTCTCTCATTCTCTCTGTCTCAAATAAATAAATAAAATCTTAAAAAAGAATATAATTTTTCATCTGTCACTGAAGAACTAACTGTTCCTGACATTAAAAAAAAAAAAAATTGAGCTCAGACCACATCTCATTGTTTAGGTGGGTCAGAAAGTGGTGAACTGGTTATTAGATAGAGTTCACAGAGAGAGCGTTAGCTGCTCTCCTTTCTCCCTTCTAAATGTTTAGGTTTGACCCCCTCCTCTTCACCTCCTGTGCATCCTCCTAGCCCAGACCGCTTTCTCCCATCCCTGGACCATCTCAGCACCTGCTTTAGCAGCTTCTATCTCACCACCCTCCCTGCTTGCCCTCCCAGCCTCAGAAGTCCTTCATACTGCTGCCAAACAATCTTGAGAGGACACAGCTTTCATTATATCACATTCCCCTGATGAAGGATGATAAGAGTTCCCTGTTGCTGTCCCAAGGAAGGTAGAGGGGGGAGGATCTGACATTTGAGACTCCATAGATGTTATCTGTTTAATCCCTAGGGGATGGATATTTTTAGCCCCATATTTTTAATCCCTAGGAGATGGATATTTTTAGTCCCATTATACAGGTGAGGAAGCAGTTCTGTATCATGCCTAAGGTCAAGGGGTAGGCCATAAAGCTAGATCCTGACTGCTAGGGTGAGGTCCTGTTGTATTTCTTTGCTAAAGTCTATGCTAGTTCTACTGACCGTGCTGGCTCCCTAGCTTTTAAGAACATTTATTATCAAACCCACGGACTCACTGTGTCCTTTGCTTTCCTAGTTGTTCTAACCATCTTTGTACTTGGAAACCGTACCGTAACAATCCATGCTTCATTGTAGAGCGTTTAGAATTCTTCATTCTCTAATTTTTTTTAATGTTAGTCTTGTCTATTTTTTAACTTCTATTAGAAAAAACATGACTTTTCCCTGTCTTTTGTCGTCCCCCCATGTCCCCATGTTTCTTGTTTTTATCTTATGTCTAGAACTATATCAGCTACTTAGTAGGTACTCAGATGTTCAATAGATGGATGGAATTGGCACATGGTTGCTGATCAATAAATATGTATTTTTGGCCCAATTGAAAATGATTTTTCTTTTAAATGAAGGCAGAGAACACCAGGTCAATGACTCCCTCTTCACTAGTCTAGATGTGTGATGAAATGGCCCTTGGCAATGACAAGACAATTGTAAGCCAAACCTTACCTCATTGAATCTCAGATTTCCCACCTTATCTCAGTCTTGGGATGAGATGGTCATGACTGGTGGCCCATATCTCTCCAGGGGGTAATGGATTATATTGCTTCTGATATATCCTGGAGGGACATTTAAGATGTTCCTACCTGTTTGGGGAGAATTGTTGCCCTCCATAGGGACTCTTGGAACAAAACTCAAGATTAGGTGGAATGGTCAGTCAGTGGGGGGTCCACCGATTGATTAAGGTTTGTGTTCAGTTATGTGTTCCTGCCCAACTTTGCTTTTTCAAATCGTGTGGGACACATCTGCTCCTGTCCAAAGTTTATGAAGAGAGCTAGCGAAGCATTGACATTTGGTCTGTTTGCTAATCGGCAGTTAGTGTTCTGTGATCAGTCTTGGCTGTACGCCTTTTGTTCACGTGCCCACATTATTGCGTGGACACATATTAAGTCTTTAAAACACCAAAGTGATCACACACCCACATGTTCCCTAAAATGTAGGCTGACTTGTTGGAACTGGGAGACTTTTTTTTTTTTAAGCGAGACCGTTGAGCTTGTTTACTTATTTCTCTGAAAACACTTAAACCTTAAAAAGAATTTCCAGCTTGTAATAACCAAAATATATACAAACATTATAGAAGCTGGAATTCAGAGAAAGTGAAAGTTCTTTTTAAACCCACCCCCAGAGAAAACTTTTTAAGGATTTGGTGCATATATCCTCTCTTTTCCTATATTTATATACTAGCATGTTGTTATTACCATTGTCATTTAAATAGCAATAGACTATGCATTCTGCTTTGCAGCTTACTTTTACATTTATCTGAAATGTTAAGAACACTTCCTAAGAATTCCTTAAGGAGAAGTGCAGGTTTTATAAGGCGGGTAAAGGAGCTGGATGCCTGGGGTTCTTAACCTTTGGTGACGAGAGCTTTGCCTAGCAGGTGCTGAACCTTGGCCATCAGTGACCTCATTCTACTTTCATATGTGGGTCTTTAAAGACTTTTTTTTTTTTTTTAAGTAATTCCAGAGAAATCAACTGTTTGGAGACCAGTTAGTTCTTTTCAAACCTGACATTTCTCATCCCCCCAAATACACCAGCCTTCTGGAATGCAGTCATGTTTTATGAGTGCAAGTGGTATTTTGTAAGGACACTCTACTTGGTCAGAAATTTCATTGCCAGAGGCAGGAACAGTATAAGGAGCATGGTAATGTGCACAAGGAGGATGAAGGTAAAAACGTATCATTAAGTTAAAAAAACAAACAAACCCAGATCAGCTGGGAAGTCTTAAGACAAGGACAGCATTGAGATTAGGAAGTGAATGCCTTGTGCTTGAGAACAGCGAGGGAAAGAGGCGAGCAGAAGGGTCCTGCTGATCTCCCTGAGGATGGCCTCCAGCCACAAGGCCCCTCGTCACAGCCAATGTCACAGCTCCTCTGTCAGCAGCCCCCTTCACACATGTACACACAAATGCACACAGCCCACCAGTCCGGCTTGATTCCTTATTCCTGGGTACTCAGACACACTCTTCTCCACCTTTATAATTTCTCAAAAGGGATGCATGTTACAATTCAAGTTTATATTTCGTATGCATGGGTTTTTTTCCCCTTGAAAATCTGTGTCAAAGGATGTCTTATAATAAGACATGTTTCCAAGTAGAGGAAGGAGAGTACGTAGGTTCCAGCCATTGGCCAAGGTTGGGATTGAACTACACACAGTCCTAGCTTTCAGGGAACTCACAGTACACTGGGGGGGACAGGCAGTTAAGCACGTATACCTAGTGTTATATGAAAATTATAGTATAGCACATACTACCTAATGCTATATGAAAAATGCCTGGGAGATTTAGGGACATCCAGGAAGGGTCTCAACCCAGCCTTGAGGGACCAGGCAGGGCTTTTTAGAGAAAGTGGTTCTCAACTGGGGGTGATTTTTCAGACCAGTGAAAAACACTGTTGGTTTTGTTACTGGGGTTGTTGGGGCCAGAGGAGGGAGACATTACTGGCATCTAGTGGGTAGAGGCCAGGATGCTGCCAAACATTTTGCAGTGCCCAGGATAGCCCACCCCCCCACCCCCAACAACAATCAATAATCTGGCCCCTGTACCAAGGTTGAGAAACCCTGGGCTAAATTGAGACGGAAGGGGGTCAAGGTGGAGAGAGTCCACGGTGTCCAGGGGAGAGAGTTACTTACAGAAGAGTGTGGGCTCTGGTGGAGAATGGTATGGAAGTAATGGTTCAGTTAGATAAGGAGTCAAAGTGTCCTTTCATTGGCCCTAAGAAGGCTGCTCCTGACCATAGAGAATTGGTTTTAGCAGAACGCTACTTAGAAGTGCCAGATGTAGAGGACTGAAGAAGTGAGGAGCAGGCAAGCAGTTTGTGAAAAGGGGGAATTTATATGGTAGTAATGGCGGTTATAATTAAGGCTTCGTGTAGGTCAGAAGCGATGTCAAATGTTTCATGTTCACTGTCCAGATTATTCCACACAACAACCCTGTGAGATGTGGATTTCTTTGTATGGATGAGGAGGCAGACGTTTGGAGAGTTTAAATAATTGGTCAAGGATTCACAAAGCTCATAGATCATGGAATTGGGATTCAACCCCAGGCATCTTGGACTAGACCTGTATTATTTCCCGAGGGAAGAAGATAGGCCAGGGACATGGGTTGGGTGGATGTCCTTGTGTGTGTGTGGGGGGGGGGGTTCCTCTTGGATGACAGAGAGTTTTCAGATGGGAATGACTTGGCTAGTAGTCAGAAATTGAACATGCCGATGAGGTGGGCTCTTGGATGAAGCAGGAGAGGACTGGATCAGGAGCCCAAGGTGAGGAATCAGCCTGAGAGCGGGGGAGTGGGAGCATGTCTTCTAATTGTGGCAAGAGAAGAGGGAAAGGTTGGGTGCCCCTTGGGATGAGGAAGGGAGAGGCAGACAGAAGATGGAAACTTCTTTTTCTTCTCAACTAGACATAACGAAGAATGGAAGGCAGGTAAATATCAGACTACGGGGTAGAATTGAAACGAGGAATTTGCAGGGACGCCAGTCCAAGGTCAAAGAGAAGTTGGGAGAAAACACTGATTTAGACAGACCCAAGGTTGAGTTTTTTTCCAGGCGGTTATGAGGGAAAGACAATGAGTTGGGCTTCATACTTTGATTTCAAGAGTTCATTTTCACCGTCTTCCTTTCACCTGCTTAAGTTCCTTTAGGGAGATTAAGGGTAGCTTTTCTTCTCACAGAACTAAAAGTTTTGTCAGTGCATATGGTTAGAGCAACTTGTTGCTTGAAAATTGATTATATGTGGATATAATCAATTACAGATTATCTTCATGACCTCAAGTCTGGAATTCCTAAAATCACTGGATATGGCTCATCTGAGATTATTGATTTAAGGAGTCATTAAAGTGTTCCAAACAGGGTAGAAAAAGGAATGCCAGGGTTGGCAGAAGAGTTAACATTCTTAGTAAGGTGAGCTGTAATAACGCCATTGATCACCAATATCTTGTCACATCACTCCAGTGCTTTACAGTTGATGAGTGTTTTAAATGTTCAAGTAATAAAGTCTTGTTGAAAAAGTTCTAAATTATTAAGTAGAAAATGACAGTGTTGTTCGCCTGGGCACACATCTGGGTCATTTACCTTACTTATAAATTCTGGAAACTATCTCATCTTTTCCAAGTGTTATTTATTTTACTTTATTATTATTATTTTTTTAAAGATTTTACTTACTCATTTGAGAGAATGAGCGAGCACAAGCGCATGAGTGGGGGCGGGAGGGGGCAGAGGGAGAGGGAGAAGCAGATGCCCCACAGAGCAGAGACCCCCACTCCCTTTATTTCCTTGTACAAATGCATTGGCTAGCATTTTCACAACAATGCTAAGTAATTATAATCCTTGTCTGGTTTTTAACTGGAATTCTTTTAATGTTTTATCATTAAGCATGATGCTGAGTTGTGTGTATGTATCCATATATTATCTTACTAAACCATTTTTATTAGAAATGGATCCTGAATTTCATCAAATGCTGTCTAGCCCGTTCTGTATTGATCAAATTATTTTTTCTCCTTTGACTGCTTAATGTAGTGCAGTATAGATTTTCTGGTATTGAAATACTGCCTTCCTGCAGTGAATCTCGCTTGATCATAGAGTTATATTCCTTTAATGTGCCCTTGGATTTTATTTGAATTCTTGCCTCAATATTTATATGTATATTGGTTGCTTTTATTAACATTATGATTATTGTTTTGAGGTAAGCTTTGCTATCTGTGTTACACTAGCTTTGGAAATACATTGATGAAACTCTTAATGCTTTAGACTTTGGACCAGTTTCAGAAATATCTGATTTACTGATTCTTTGAAGGCTCTCTGGTGATTGGGTTGGCTCTTTGTCTCTTTCCTAGTCTTCCATTGGTATGGTTTCTTCTTGGATTAATTTTGGTGATACATGTTTCTAGACGATCATCCATTACTTTTAGGTTTATAAATATTAGAGTTGCACATAGAAATTTCTAAATATAGTTTATTTTTATCTTCATTTACGTTTGTGAATATTTCCTGCTTCTTATCCTTAATTCTCTGTATTTGTGGCCCCTCCCCCCCACACCTTTTCTTTTATTAGGCTAGCTAGAGATTTTTATTTAATTTTATACGGTATTAGATTTTTTTTTTTTTACTGTGGTTACTTGGTCAGTTTTATTGTTTTTTTATTTTTTAACCCCTGATTTTCTATCTTAATCTTAATTAAATCCTTCCACTTTTCTTCCTTTTTCTTTTTACTTGTGTTGGATGTTTCATTCATTTAGTATTATTTCTTTCTTTTGTTTAGTATCATTTCTTGATTTTTATAAGAATTATTTCTTCTTGATTAGCAATTTTCATAGAGCTATGAAATTTCCTCTAAGTACAGCTTTTACTAAATTGTGTGTTTTATATACATAACATTTTAAAAGTCACATTCTATAGTTGAGTTTTCATTTCTGGTTAATCCGGAAATTGTTGAGGAGAATGTTAGACAGAATTTTCCAAGTGTTTGGAATTTTTTGTCATTCCCCCCCACCAAGTTTTATTGCATTATAAGTAAAAGTGATGGACTTTTTTTCTATTTGTAATTTATTATCTGCTAATTATGACATGATAGACTCCTGTAAACCTCCATGGGCATTTGAAAATCTTTGTAATGTCCCACAGTTGCTTGAAATGAAAATGTGTTTTCTATATCTAGGATATAGAATTTGAAATGTATCCCTTAACTGAATTCTGACTATTAATTCTTTTCTTAGTTGGCTTTCCTCATTTAATCTATTAAGTGCTTATGTCTATTTCTTCTTTTATTTGTTGCGATTTTTTCCCTTTATTTGGTGATGTTAGGGGGCATAAATATTCATGATAAATCTTCATTGTGGATTGTACTTTTTTACATTAAGTGTTCATCTTTCAACTTTTATAATTATAATTTATTTTCCTTTATATTGTGAAAATTTTCTGCTTCTTATCCTTAATTTTCTTTAAAAATTAAAGGTAAGCCTAAAAACTTTTTTGTGAGTTTAACTTTGAATAATATTAATCATGATCTCTACTTTTTCTTTTCTTGATGTATCTTTTACATTATTACAACTTTCAAACTGTTTTGTCTTTTTACTATGTGTGTCTCTTATACACCAAATGGAATTAGAGTTTGTCTTTGAATCTACTCTGGGGATATTTTCCATGGGAGGATTTATCCAGATTGCCTTTATTGATATAACATATACACTTGATTCTAATTAATTTCATTGCTAGTATATTTCTGTGCAATGTCCTTTGTCCTCGTCTTTTACTACATGGTCTGTGTTGATTAAAAAAATTAAAAGCTACATTGTCTGTTTTAATTTTTATTACTAATTAAATTTTTGACTTTAATGTGCTTTATACCTTTATTTGGGGATTTATTAACTTTAGAAGGAAGCAATATCTAGTATTTTTTTTTATGGTCTACTATGAGAGTTGAGAATTTTCCTCCCACTTGTATTTATCCTCTAATGCCTACCTCTTTGTTTCTGTTATTATGCTTAAGGATTTTTCCCAATTCTATGCAATTTATTGTTATTCTGTGGGGTAATTTATTGTTATTATAATTATTACATTTGAAGGGTTTATAATCTTGTTTTGCAATTATTATGAATTATTCAGTCTTAGTTCTAGATGAAAGAGGATTCAGTGTTCACATCTGTTTACCTCTACATTCCATATTCTTGAGATCTCAATTTTGAATCTTCTCTTGGTTGGATATCTTCCATCATTGAGTAGATATTGAAGGAGAGTTATTAGTAAGTGCAGCATCCCTTGACTCTGCTGATTGGAAAATGCTTTCTTATTACTTGTATACATGGTTGCAGAGTTAGTTGGGAACTTGAATACTAAAAATGCTCCTCTCTTTCTCAAGCCTCTGTAGACATCCCTTCACTGCTTTTTGTCACCGAATGTTTCTGTGAAGAAAAAGTCCCTGAATTTCCCCCCTGTAATTGACTAATTTAAAAATATCTCAATTTTATGGTATTTAGTGTTTATTCTTGAAATTCTGTAACTTTACCAATATGTCTCAATCTGATGATTCTCTGTTATATTTTCCCGAAACATCAGATATTTCTTTATTTCAACAAAATTATTTCCTATCACAGATTTGAGCATATTTTGTTTTGCTCTGTTTTGTTTTGCTGTCTACTTCTAGAATACCTTTTATCTGTAGTTGGATCTCTGTTTTTTCAAACCTTCTTATCTGTCATCTTCTCTACCTGCTTTCATCTGCTTGTCCTTTTCCTCTGCATTTTGTGCAGTTTTTTGAAGACTGTTTTCCACATCATCAACTTTGTTTTTGGTTTGTGGATTTTGTCTCTTACTACTTTAATATATTTATTGGTTCTGCAATGATATTATTTTTGTTGTCAGTTTCTTTCTTCAACTGCCAGCTCCCCTTTCATCTCATTCTGATGTCTTATCATCTTATCTTTGATCTCTTCTTTCATAGGATCTCTGTTAATTGTTGTATGTAATTTTCTTCTGCATCCTGTTCTTTCAAAATAGATTATTCATTGGTCTTTTCCATACCGTTTCTTTCTATCACCTTTTTTTTTTTTAACCTGAGTTCATTTTTTTCTAATTTATCTCTGGTTGGGACATAACTATCAGAACTTGCTCTTGGCCCCCAAACTAGGGAGAGTAATACCTCTTTAAATTCTCTCCTTGAGTCCTGCTCAATTCTGCTTTCAGAGCCTGAGTTTGGGTCTCGATGGGTTGTCTTAACTTCTGTGCCCTTTGAGCAGCATGGTCCCGTGGTTAGGTTCCTAGGCAAGACACAGTTGATGAATTTTATCTCTGAACTCTGTGTTTCTAAGTCCTGCTTTTGATTTGAGGGTCCCATTGGTCTGTTGCTTTGGTGTTGCCAAACTTGTTTCCCCTTTGTTTTATGTTGTCCTCCTTCTTTTCCTTCAGCCAAGGCTTTGTTTGCAGTTTGAGACAATTAGCCACCATTTTTTTCTGGGAGTCCCTTAGTTAGCTTAAAGCACATATCCTTCCTTTGAGGGATTTCCAAACACATCTGTGTTTTCAGATGTTGATTCTTACTTCAGATTTAGCTCTGCACTCTAGCTTTGGTGAGATAATCAAATAACCACTCCAAGTTTGGAGGTGTTTCCTAATAAGATTTTGTTGATCACGAAAGCCTCCTGGTCCTGGAAGAATCTCGGGTTTTGAGGATTTACCCAGCTCTTAGTATTTCCTGGATAAAATACTCTAATTCTTTCCTTTGTGGATTGCCACATCCCACTTTACAAATATCAAGGACACCATGTCATTGAACTGTTCTGAAGTTTTTAAGGGAGATGAAGATCAATACGAGCATTGTATTGGCCACAATATTCACTGATTCAAAGACAGGAACTCTGCCTTTTATGAGTGTGCTCTCCATAGTTTCTGATGCTGGATTCTTCAACTTAGTGTTTTCCTATTAACTGCTAAATAAGAAGTAAAATATTTGCAAACATTGGTCCTTTCTTAGGCTCTTTGAAGACTGCGTAGCTATTATTGTAGTCATTCAATCAACAGCATTTAGGGTAGGGTTCCCTGTACATTGGAGAAGGGGATTTACCACTGTAGCCCTAGTCTCAGGGACTGGTTCATAGGAGGGAAGATTTGAGCTTAATCTTAAGACGTGAGTGGATATCAGAATCTCCCTGAGGGCTTGTTAAAATACAGATTGCTGGGCCCTTTTGGACACATTAAATCTGGAGAGGAATGTGAGAACTAACTATTCCACCAAATTCTTGGATGATGCTGAGGCTGCTGGTCTAGGAACCCCCCCTTTGAGAATCATTGTCCTAAATGAGGGGGATTACTTGGACCATCAAAATGTAGGTAAAAGTATTCCATGGGGAGGAAAACATGAACAAACGTAGAGATCTCAGCATCTTCTTGATTTCTAAACTATTCTCTTCATTACAATAAGGGACCCTTTGTAAGAGACCCTTATGGGGAATATTTAAAAAGTTAAAGATGATTCCCAGCCTTTCTGATGCATTGACTATTTTGTATCCAATACATGAGTATAGATGTCTACTAGGAATATAGATAAATAGAAGATAATTACATATGTATATATGTATATGAGGTAAAATATTCCAAGCTGTGGTTGGTTTCAGAACATAATGTATAATTTGAAGTAAAACCTGGTATCAGCAGTGTTCTGGAATTAATTGGTCCGAGCCACACACTAGATGTGCCACGAGGAGACTGGCTTCCTTGCCAGGCATTCGTCCAACTGACTGCTCTTCCCCTTCCCATTTTAAAAGAACTGACCCTGATATTTCCAGATACCCCTAGGACTCATTCAGCTGGCCTCTGCAGTGACTTTGTTGGCAGTGCACATTTTCCAGAAGAAACAAGACGGTGTTTCTCATGGGGTAGATTTGGCAGGCGTAAAGCTACTACATAACCTTGTTCCGATTCCATGAGGTTGGATTCTGAAGAAAGATAATTCAGTGTTATAGCTCTTGTTCTTCTGTGTATACCTTTGTCAGCAACTTTCAGTCTTCCAAATGTGTTTCCAAAGTAGGAACACACTGTTTGCATGCCTAAGAAGGTCTTTGAACAGTCACACTGCAGACGATGGATTTTGCACCTTTTCGGTTACTCTCCTGAGTGTAGAATTCAGAGCAGAGGAAACACGGGAGGTTATTCTGGAGTTGGCCTCCCCAGTGAAAAAAGGCTCTTGTTAGTGAGGATATATGGGGCATGGACTTTAAGTGTGAATAGCTGTTAATGAGCTGAATAACATTTATAGAGTGTCTTTACTGCTGATTTCCTTTCCCAAATTATGGAATTGGAAAGATTTTTTTTTTCCGGCTTCAGAGAATTTGTGTTCTAGAAGCCCTGGGCAGGTTATTTTTCATGAGGCCTCAGTTTCCCTACCTAAAAAGTGAAGACATTGGACCAGGTTGATCTGCATGGTCTTTAAGATCTCCTCTCTAGTGGACATTATGAACCGATAGGTAATTAACTTTTAGAGTGAATTCTTCCATTTGACTTAAGGAAGGCACGAGTAATATATTGTTTCAATATTTTTCAGGGACGCAGAGGAGAGAAAATTCTGCTCCTACCTAATTCCGTTATACTTCCCTCCACTGAAAATGTTTATACAGTTTTGAGCTATAGGGGAGAATTTTTCCTCAGGCTTTCCAGAATCCTTGCAAACAAGAATTAAAAGGTTTTTGTGGAGGGAAGACAACCAAATCATCTCAAGAATAGCCCCAGGTGATGATGCCAGGTGTCACATCAGCTCAGGGAAACTTAATGGTGTTATAAATATATGGGTGGAATGATGCAGCCAGAGCACCTTCCCCATGGATGATGAGGAATAGGAAGATGGTCACTTACTCAAATACAAGGACAAGTGAAGACTTAGAATTCTTGGTACCCCAGTAGTTAGCTAATCATTATGATGTGGCTTCTTGAGTTTCATCAGTTGGAGTGGGGAGGAGTGTTGTATAACACTCAGTTTTGTTTTTCTGGTCATTGGAGGTTCTCTGGACTTGCTTAGGTTCCTAAATGTTTAGCTTTCAGTTGGTACCCCTGGCATGTCTTCTTCTGAGAAGCAGGCATGCATACACTCGTGCATGCAGTTCTCATCAGGACCAGACCTGTGCTGGGCTCTGAGGGTATAAGAATCCTCTGAAGAGTGATTTTGAGTAGCCTGGGATCCCACCACTTTGAAAGAAGATAGTTTTACATATTGAAGAGGAGAATATGTGCATGATGTTTTCCTCAGAAATTTTAGTTGGAGGCCACATGTTAAGTGTTGAACTTGACCATTTTTAATGACATTGGCCTCTTACCCTCAAAGCCCATGCCTGGGACCATCAGCAGTGCAAGGGCCTTGTCACTAAAGAAAAATGGACCAGTCACTCACCTTAATCTTACATTTAGTAAAATACCCAAATCAGAAAAATAAAACTAAAGACTCGTGATCTATGACCTGAAGACTAGGTCATTTAGAATCATAGAATCATAAAATCTTTGAGTTGAGAGAGAATTTGCTGATCATCTAGGTCAGAGATTCCCTGGCCAGGACCCCATGCAAGGACTAAAAAGGCAGGTGGGTTATATACAGAGACTGAAAATAACCCACAGACCGACCACTGGTGAAAAGGTTTCCAGCTTCTGCACCATTGACATTTTGGACCAGATCATTCTGTCCACAGTTATGGGGACTGTGCAGTGCTTTGTGGAATGTTCAGCCACATCCTTGGCCTCTACCCATTAGATGCCAGTAGCACCCCAGTCTCTGGTTGTGAGAACTGAAAATGTCTTCAGAAACTCCCAAATATCCCTAGCCTGGGTTTTTTTGGTGGTGGTGATGGTGGTGGTGGTGGAATGGGGTGGTGGTGGTGGTAGATTGGGGGGGTGGGGGGGGAGGCAAAATTGCTCCTGGTTGGGACCACCACTGCTCTATGCTAACATAGGGTTAGAAGAAGAATCTAATTCTCATGACCACTCTTCTAATGTTTGATTGGAATCTTCAGAAGCTCTGACTCATTCATTCATTCAACACATTTGCTGAACCCATTATGTGAACTGTCCCCAGTGCTGAAGATACCAATTTGAATAGATAGGCATGGACTTGCTCTCAGAATGCTTATATTTTAGAGGAAGACAGACCACAAATAGGCATCATGTCAACAGTGAAGGAAATAAAGCAGTGGAATGTGGTAGAGAGAAGGTGAGTGTGGTCAAGGTTGTGGAGAGGGGGCTCGATTTCAGGGGAGTCAAGGCGGTCAGCAAATGTTAGATGGAGTTGTCAGGGAATGCCTCTTAGAGGTTAGAACCTTTGAGCCCAGACTTCAGTGATGAGGCATCAGCCATATAAAACTGCACATTTATTTGTCTCTGAATAATAATAAAAGTAAAGGAGTGAATTAAGTCAGAAAAAAAGTCTTTCAGAGATGAGAAGGAAAACTTGTAAAACACTCCCTTTTTGTATAAAAATGTTGACTATCATAATCTAATGTCTTCATTTAGCAAAATGTCCCAGTAAAGGCTTTGAAAGACTTGCTCAAGGTGAACGGGACAGGCAGAGTTGTCACATCTGCTGGAAACATTCTTTTACTTGCTGGATAGGCATTTCTGTATCCTTGTCATTTTTTCTTTTTCTTTTTCTTTTCTTTCTTTTTTTTTTTTTTTAGAACAACCCAATAGTAAATAAACTGAAAAAACTAAATTTGTTGGGCAAAAATGAGATTTATCATTAAGGGCTTACGGAATGTGGGGCTTGGCGGAGTATAGAAGCATTCTAGTGTTTTCACATGGTGATAAACTCTACTCTTGGGTTGGCAAACAAATGTCTTAACTTTCTGTTTAAAAGTTCTTGGGGTGCAGTGATTTTTAGGAGTAAACTTGCTGAACATAGATTGGAGATTGCAAGAGAAAAGAAATTCCTTGCCTGTCATTTTTTTTTAATTCCTAATTCTTGGGTATTTGCCAGTTCCATACATAAATATATACTGTGTTTTCCCCTATTATAAGATTCTGTTAGTTTGTTGAAACAACCAATGGATATGAATGGGCCAGGTGGTTAGCTTAATAAGGAGGAAGGCCAGCCTCTGATAGCTTCTGCTATAGGTGGAGGCCAGAGGAGAAAAGAAAAACAAACAAACAAAAAACAGCCCACAGTCTCCTTGGGCAGGAGGATCTGAAAGTGTTCATGATCCACACAGCCCAGCCATCGTTTACCTTTCTAGAAAGGAGTCTGCTGAGGGCTTTCATCCTGACAGGGTAGTTAAATCAGGAACCAGGGTCTGGAGAAAGACAGACCCAAGTGCCAGGCTTGCGCAGTCAGTTTTGTCAGATAGAAGAAATGAGGCTGGAGAGGTCATCACAGCATTTGGATCTGGCCCTTGTGTGCCACTGATATGGGCAAACTTGGGATAATTCTCATCCAAAGGAAATGACTTGCCTGAATTTTCTGAGCGAACCGTGTACAGAAGGCAATGTGCAAATGTCTGAGGGATTAGATTGGGATTTTTGTGGGCTTTTCCCCTAAATAAAAGAGTTTTCATAGCAAAACTTTCTTATCCTCTCCACAAGTCAACAGCCATACACCGTTTTTGGTTTTGTTTTGTTTTGTTTTTTTCTGAGTGGTCATAGAGAACAAGGTAAATTGTTAAGATGGTTTCTGGATCCATTCACTGAAACTGTGGAATTTAGACTTTGTGTGTTTGGCCAGACCTGCGCCAGGAACAGTTATGGCCACGAAGACATGCCCAATGCCTGAGGTCAGTCGGGCTTTCAAATCCACAGAGGAGGTACTACTCGATGCATGAGTTGGTCTTTCATGATGTGAAAGATGAGTTTCACTGGCAACTTCTGCTTACTCTGCGTCTCAATCAGTTCTGTAATGAAGACCCAGCAGCGTATCTGCAACTTCCCTTTAATTTTACAATTTTTATAATGAGGGTTCTTGTAGTGTGAGAGAGTCTGTAGAAACCCAGCCAGCATTCTGAAGAGTCTCTAAAGGAACACCGTGATTTTCTGTCTCTGCCGTTTGGGTGCGGATTGGCCCTCCAGGAGAGAAATCAGTTAATTTCTTGGTCTCAATGCTAGGGCAAGAATGGCTTCAGAGTTTCCATGGAACTTCCTCATGGGCCCATGACATTTCAGAGAATTCACTCAACACCAAGAATGCCTTTCCGTCATTTGAAAGAACAAGATGAGCTGGGATCCCATTTGTCAGGGTTGCGTTTTGAGCGTTTTAGTGTGAGGAGGCGTCTTGGTTTGTTTTGTTTCTCAAGGAGAATATTGTCAGGACGCTTCTCAGAATTAGACTTATCTAGCCAACTGCAGGTTCCCCTTTCCAGACAATGAAGTCTAAAGCTACTGAGATACCACCCTGCTTCCTCCCTTTCTTTTCTAGTCCCTTCTCTCCTCTTTTATCTCCTTGTTCAAATCACACGCTTCCTTTTCTAAGGACAGGAGAGCTGGCAGGCTGCCGATTGGCTTGTTGGCCTCAATTAGCCTTATATCATTGCAAAGGAATGCATGAATTCTCCAGAAGGTATGTACTATCTCTTTCTGTGTTAGACACTCACTACCTGCTTTCATAACAGGTCACTCAGCCAGAACTGCTTCTTATTTACATATCTGACAGTTTTTTTAGTCACTTAGATTATATCCCTGGATGCTCATCTCATTTTAATGATGATCCCAAAGGCATCTGTTATGAAATACTACTCAACATGCCCTGTAACACTTGAAAACTTGATGCAGAACAAAGCTGAAACAAGAGATAACCTGAAAAGGACCATCTTTGGCCAGAAAGCGAGTGGGTTATTAATCTGTAGATTGCCTGCTTCAGACTTGTGCTGATGTGCAAGGTCCACAGATGGACCAGGCTGACCACATAGAACAGAGGTGATGCACATTGGCAGGACTCGGGGTCTCCTGGTATTTCTCTGCTAGTATTTAAATCTAGTCTCATATTGGGGGTTACATATGTGATTGCAAATTAATCCTTTCTCTTCTGAAAATTTGGTTTTGAAGAACAGCTGTGTCTCCCTTCTGAATTCCTTAATTATTTATCCTCCCTGATATGTTAAACCTTTCATTAGTGTGGTGAATTGCCAAGAGTACACAGAACTGCTTAGATCATGTAGCAAACAGTATAAACATTTGATAGGACATTTGAAGACCCCACATGGCGAGCCAGGATCTATAGTGGTACTGAATGCTGTGGGCTCGATGGAGGTAGCTTGTTGTCAGGAGTTCTTTGCTGGTTTATTTTGCTGGCTTATTTTATTTTTTTTTTAACTAAACATGGGAGGAGTACATAAATCATTTGTGCTTGTTCAGAAGGGGCTGATTCTGCTCTGATAGACAGAGTCCCTGTCAAATTTGGAATGCACATGCTCATATCTGAGGTCAAATGAAATCAGTAAAATTAATTATTTCATAGAGAGAGAGAGAGAGATAGTCTTCGTTTGCATTTGTCACCTTGATCCTGCAAATACTGTTCCTGCTCCTGAAAGGAAGTTTCACCTCAGTTTCTTCTCAGTCCAGTCCTGTTTGGAAAGATGCTTTAAATGATTTTTAAATTACTAGAACTGGGCGCCTGGGTGGCTCAGTTGGTTAAGCGACTGCCTTCAGCTCAGGTCATGATCCTGGAGTCCCGGGATCGAGTCCCGCGAGCCCGCTTCTCCCTCTGACCCTCCCCCCTCTCATGTGCTGTCTGTCTCTCTCATTCTCTCTGTCTCAAATAAATAAATAAAATCTTAAAAAAAAAAAAAAATTACTAGAACTGCCACTTTGACCGTGACAAGGTTAAGTGATAAGTAGTGACATAGAACACCCCTTGCTGTCAGAGTAGCAACCCACATCCCCAAGTGGCTGAGTTAGTTGTTTTTCCCCCATTTTTCATCCTTGTAATGAAAATTCTTCTTTCCTCCCAATAGCAGTGCTGGGGCTTAGGGTTAGAAGTGCTAACCTCCTAACACGCCCCATAGCTCTTTGACCTCACCCTCTCGGCTCTTTCCGATCTGCAAATACATTTCGTAGACTGATCTGCAGGTTCCTGATGTTTCTGTTTTTCTAGCTGAACTATTCCAGAGTTGATGCATTCCACTACCAGTCCTTGGATAATTGGTTTTTCCATTCACTGGAAAGTAAGAAAAGCACAAACAACAGGTACTAACTAAAACCTTTTATTAGAATTGTGATTCAGGAGAACTGGGGAGCTCGGTGTCTTATAAATGAAACTAGGTTTCTGGAGTGGACAGAGGAAAAGCACCTTATGGTGTTTCTGGTTCTATTTCTCAAAGGCTTTGAAGGTTATAATTAGTTGCCGCTGAATCCCCGTGGCTGTGGCACTTCCCGGCTTTATTTCTGGTCTGCAGCCCTTCAGTCAGAGAACAGGTTCGATCTAGGCAAGGCCTGTATGTTTTAATTCGGGCACTTCCTGGAGACAGTTGGGACTTTGACTTGAAGACCATGTTTATGCAAGCCTGGAGAACCGTGCTCGCCAAGCTGCCCTGGGCGAGGGTTGATGGTGGCCAGGTGGTCAGAACACCGTGAACCATCAAGGGTGCCTCCCCCTTACGTCTGGGCTGTGAGCGGGAGAAGGACATGCCATGACGCTGCGCATCGCCCCCTTTCACCTTCACCGCGGCATTATGCTCCCTGGGATCCTGAGCACAGAAAGTGGGTGTGCAG
This sequence comes from Mirounga leonina, assembly GCF_011800145.1. Lineage (NCBI taxonomy): Eukaryota > Metazoa > Chordata > Mammalia > Carnivora > Phocidae > Mirounga > Mirounga leonina. The sequence continues at coordinate 25,163,203 of NW_023270433.1, read as the reverse complement.
GTGGTGTAAATGAGAGAGCAGCCTGTGTCCATCATCTCCCTCTCCCCTTTCGCCTGTGTATATTCCAGATCTTGAGCAAGATCTCTCTGGCTTGTCTTTGACTATGTCTTCAAGAGCTTGTCAGATGTGGAGAATTGGATTTAGGGTTTCTCATCAAAACCCCACCTTTGGAAATCCCCAAACTAGAAATGGAAACGGAACACACCAGCAACGGGTAATAAGTGGTACTGAAGAGCAATGGATACTTCGAATCGTCTCGGGGTTTCGTGTGTGTTAGGAGGACTGACCACGTTCGGCACTAGGGCATTAGAGAAGAATCCATATTCACGGAGCAGGTCTCCTCGTGGGTGGTGTTTAGAGTCTAGTCCTTGATGCCTATTTGACCTTGAGGGCCCTGGGAATACTGCCTGGGGGAGGGGTGGTAGGAGTGGGGGTGATTGTTTGATTTGTAGTCTCACCCGATGACCTTCTGAAATAGCATTTCTTTTTAGTTAGTTCTAAAGCTTCCTATTCTGCTTTTGATTTTGCTGATTGGGTCAGTGGGGGGAAAGGGGGGGGGGGAGGTATTGCTAATCTCATTATGACAGTATTTTTAAATGAAGTAAGTAGATATAAGATCAAGGCTTTTAGCTTTAAATCATAATTTTGGAGCAGATCAGTGTCTAGCTGAGTCTTTGAGTGTTGTTGCTCTCTCTGGGTGGATGAAGCAGTCAGATATGCAGAGCTTCATTCTCCTCTTTTTCCTCGTTGTGGGTTTCTCAGAGGATTACCATCTGCTGTGAAAACCTACTCTGGTTGATGGATGGGTCATCCTCCGGTCCGGCTTTCTTTGTCTCCTGTCCTCCCCCATTCCTTTCTTCTCCTCCCGCTCTTACTTCTTCCACGTGTGCACGTCCTCGGTCTCATAAACACATTGAGTTTCTGTTTCTTTGATTGTTTAGGCCATGCTGGAAATTTGTTTTCTTCTTCTGTCAGCGTCTTCAGGAGAAATGTGTACAAAAAGGCAAAATGGCTTTCCAAGGAGGCTCTGTCCTCCTTTACGTGCTTGGTGCCGACATCACATTGAAGGCCATTCAGCTGTACCTGACGCTGGTTTTCTCCGCAGCCTGGAGATTAACCTCTTCTAAGGCTCTGAGCTATTTTTGAGGTAGAGACTGCAACAACATTAAAGCTAGAACCCATTAGGAAATCACTTTCATCATCTCTTCTTTTTCCAAATCAGTGGGGTTTGGTTTTTTTTTTTTTTCTGATCTCATGACCCTTTAATCTCCTTTGTAGCAGAACAAGGAGACTGTTGGTTTGTGTTTGCATCCAGCGAAGTTCGAATCCTTGATAACCGCTTCCGAAGACACCAAGGTATTAGAGAACTGTATAGAGAGATGAATTTCATGTCTGGGTGGATGACTTAACGCTGAAGGTGCCCTGCTTTCCTTGTGCAGAACCATAATTTTTGTTGATGTTGTGCAAACCAGGCTCAAAATTTCCAAAAGACACACAGCAGAAAGCCTTTTGTTGCATTATTTCTAAAGGCTTGAAGTTTTGAAGGGAAGAGATTTTGTTTTCCTCTCGGGCTACACAATGGAGCTTTCAGAGAACCTCTTTTAAAAGGAATAGCTACAGCCTTTGTGTTGAAGGGTGTGTCTGTTGGCAGGGTCTGCTGATGCAGACAGACTGGCTGGTGATTAACAAAGGTCATTAGACTTTGGAATCTGGCAAGCAGAGTCGGATGGTATGTCTTCTGTGTGTGGAAGGACGAGTCCCAAGAAGCCAAGGCATTCTGGAGGTCCCCCCGGCCCACCCCCAAATCCTGCTGTAGATCAGGGTCTGGTCCAGGATCGTCCTGCAATAACCAGTTAGCTCTGCTGGGACTAACGAACAGGCTTATCAATCATGGGATAAAAGAACCTTCGGAGATCTTGGTGAATGACATTTGAGGAGCAGAAAGGTGCTGCTTTTCGGAAAGCAATGAAAACAGTTCATTCTTTGTTGAGGAGAAGAGCATAGGAGGAGCCCAGCCTGTTCTTCTACTGCTCATTTCTGATTGTCAGCCTAGCAGAATCCCAGAGAAGCCATGTTGTGCACGGAAGAGAAGCTCCGAGCTAAAATGGCTGCTCCTAAAGCTCAGAGGACTAGGGCAGCTTAGTGAGTCTTAGAGCTTCAGTGACGCAGGGGCTCCTATCTCTTGAAAGTGTGATAAACACATTCAGCAGAGCTGTGGCTTGTTTGGCTGAGATGAAAGGGCTAGGCTTGGGGGATGGGGAGTGCACACTGGATGATCTGCTTTTTTCTGTGAAGTGTTCTAAATGCAGGAGTCGTCTGCACCATGGAAAAATTTGTTTTCAGGTCTAATGGACTGTGCTAAAGGAGAAGTGGGGTGGGGCCTCGGTGACTGCTGTAATTTGATCCAGAGCTGATAGCAACCTCTTCCACACAATTTGGGTTGGTGCTTAGGCATAAAAGCTTGTGTATCTCGAATATTGAGACTTCGTTAGCTGAAAAGACTCTGGTGCACAGTTCAGTGTTTATTGGAAAAGGATAAATTGCTGGGTGAAAGAAGAGGAGGTAAATATCTGTGTCTCACTCTGCAAGCTCAGTCTGTCCAGAGCTGGACTTGCCAGAAGTTATTTTAGCAGGCTATCAGCAGCAGCATTCTTTCATAGAAAATCCTCCCGCAATGGCTCCTTTCTCTACATTGGACATATTACTCGACTTTGTTCCTCCTGCAGAAACAATTTACCCTTTGCCATAAAAAGTATTGAAAGTTGCTGTACAATGAAAGTATAGAAAGATTTGGCTTCAGTTTTAGTTCTTGGACATCTGGTTCTAGATTACAGTGACTCAGTAGAGTTTGTGGTGAGCTCAATGAAGGAACTCACTGATTAAGATAATAACCGGGTATCTCAACTCAAGATGTGTATTGCGATGGGACAGACTATACCTTCTAATACATTCTTAACTGCTTAATGGTGAGCCTCTCCATTGAGTTAGTGGGAAGCTATCTGTGTCTCTCAATCACCCAGTGAAGAACAGAGTGAAGGTACCTGGGCAAGTTTTGCTTTTACCCCAGGTTTACGGCTCTTGGCAGGCAAGTATACACTTCACGTTTGTGAAGGTGAGACGTAGGAAAAGAGAAGAGTCACAGCTTAGAAGCCCCTCTTCAAAACTGTGTCTGTTATCTTAATGTAAACCAAGGTACCAAGGTGCAACTTTAAACTAGAAACCGGATTGTCATCTGAAGTTGGTGGTTGGAGAATCTCGTGAGAAATAGTTTATGACTTAATTAGATTGGAGAAGCTGTTAGGTTATAATTGGTAGGTAGTAAAAAGCAAAATAACCATTTAGCTTATGAAACACATACACACGTGCACGCACGCGCGCGCAACACGTGACTAAACTTTGGGGAAAGGAGGAAAGAAGCGTACCCCAATATCAGTTAAGATATTAGAATAATAAAAGGCATAATAAAAGCTCTCTCTGCCACCAGTGCAAGGTTGAGTACTATTTCACCATTTGGGGATGAAACATCAAAGTTCTCATATTAAAACCGCTAATGATGATTGAAATTTGTCCTTTTTTCTGTACAGACATCCTCTTCACTTCTGAGAAGGTTCTAGTTAAAAAAAAAAAAAAAAATTGGGTCCAAGCCAGAATCAAAGTCAATATCGACTTAACAAAAAATTTAAATTCAGTCAAGAAATTCAGAAACTACTAAAACTTTTGAACTGTTAAGGGTCTCCTTGACCAATGGCATTTGGAGATGTATTTATATCAAACTGGAAAATGTTTATCTGGGCTCCCCCCGCCTCCTTTGAAGTTAGGAACTCAAGGACACTATCCCTAGTATGTCTGATTGCGTTTCTCTGGCCGGTGTTCCAACTGGCAAAGTTCAGTGAGAGAAATCTGCCGATACTAGACATTTTTCTGTTAATGGACTTGTAGCCCTGTCGACTTGGGATGTGCAACCAGGGCAGTTCTTCAGACGCTGTGTTCTGACTTCTGTCACAGGTTCCTAATGTGAGAAGGTAGGCCCAGATCATGGAGGTGCTACAGTGTGATGGCTGTGACTTCAGAGCCCCATCTTACGAAGATCTCAAGGCGCACATTCAGGATGTCCACACGGCATTTCTGCAGCCAACTGATGTTGCTGAAGACAATGCTAATGAGCCACGATCCGGGTCCATGAATGCCAGTAATCAGACAGAAGTGGAGTATTCTTCTATAAAGGACGAATTTGTGATCGCAGAGGATTTATCAGGTAAATCTTCACCGATTCTTGGCGTATCTGATACGTCCTATCACTCTCCTCTAGTTTTAGCCTGTAGCCGTGGGCCTTGGTGTGTGTGGCTTCTTCAGAGTTTCTTGCTCTCTGCGAGCCATCTTTGCGATTTGGGCGTCACGTCTCTCTTCTTGAGTGTCCTACGTTATTGTCCTTTCGGCTTCCTTATATCTCTTAGTTTCCTTTCAATTTGGAGAACGGGACAGTATCTTGCAGAATTCTGGGATGAAAGTCGCAGTGTGTGAAATGCATCTTTTTATAGCTGTAGGGCACATTGGTGGAGAGGAGGTGAGTATCGTTCCTAAAGCTGAATGCTGCGTCTTCATCTGTGAGAAGCGATATGTGTACGTTCATGAATGCTTCATTAATACTCTTCAAGGCCTCATCTTGAGATGTTAGGACTTTTGAATGTGATGTTTATTAATGAAGAATAATTGAAAAGAAAAATTGATTTGCGTGATGGAATTTCTTAATTCTCTTTTGTTTGCTTTTCTGTTCTCACTTACCTCATGCTTTTTCTTTAGGTCAAAATGCAACTGCATTGGGGACCGGAAGCTACTATGGCCACAGTCCAGGATATTACGGTCAGCATATTGCCCCTAATCCCAAACCAACAAACAAGTTTTTTCAATGCAAGTTCTGCGTACGCTACTTCAGGTCGAAAAACCTCCTCATCGAACACACAAGGAAGGTCCACGGAGCTCAAGCTGAAGGGAGTTCGGCGGGCCCCCCTGTTCCAGGATCCTTAAATTATAATATCATGATGCACGAGGGATTTGGAAAGGTCTTCTCTTGCCAGTTTTGCACATACAAGTCACCTAGGAGGGCGAGAATAATTAAGCATCAGAAGATGTATCACAAGAACAATTTGAAGGAGACCACTGCTCCCCTCCCTGCCCCTGCTCCGATACCAGACCCCGTGGTCCCACCTGTGTCCCTGCAGGACCCCTGCAAGGAACTGCCAGCAGAGGTTGTGGAGCGCAGCATCCTAGAGTCCATGGTCAAGCCTTTGACCAAGTCTCGAGGCAACTTTTGCTGTGAGTGGTGCAGCTACCAGACCCCCCGCCGAGAACGCTGGTGTGACCACATGATGAAGAAGCATCGAAGCATGGTCAAGATCCTTTCCAGCCTCCGACAGCAGCAAGAAGGGACTAACCTCCCTGACGTGCAGAACAAAAACGCCCCCAGCCCCACTTCCAATTCCACCTATCTGTCCATGAATGCTGCAAGCCGGGAGCTGCCCAGCGCTAATGTCTCCAACTTCCGGGGCTCCATCAGTAACTCCATCATGAGACCCAATTCTTCATCTGCTTCCAAGTTTCCGCCCGTGTCTTACCCTCAGATGAAGCCGAAGTCCCCTCACAACTCTGGCCTCGTTAACTTGGCGGAGAGATCGCGTTATGGAATGGCTGACATGACCAATTCCTCCGCTGACCTGGAGACTAACAGCATGCTGAATGACTCCAGTTCTGATGAAGAGCTGAATGAGCTAGACAGCGAGAATGGCTTGAATGCTATGGATCACCAGACATCGGGCTTGTCTGCAGAGCAGCTGATGGGCTCGGACGGCAACAAGTTGCTGGAGACCAAGGGCATTCCGTTTAGAAGGTTCATGAATAGGTTCCAGTGCCCCTTTTGTCCTTTCCTCACTATGCATCGACGTAGCATCTCCCGCCACATAGAAAACATCCACTTGTCCGGAAAGACCGCCGTCTACAAATGTGACGAATGTCCGTTTACTTGCAAGAGCTCGTTAAAGCTCGGGGCTCACAAACAGTGTCACACGGGTACGGCGTCAGATTGGGATGCTGTGAATTCCCAGAGCGAAAGCCTCGCTTCTCCACTGACCGAAGGGGTCGTGTCTTACGAGGGCTCAAGCATCAACGGCAGAAAGTCAGGAGTCCTGCTGGATCCCTTGCAGCAGCAACAGCCCCCGCCGCCGCCGCCCCCGCCGCCGCCCCCGCCACCTCCGTCTCAGCCGCCGCAGCTACAGCCCCCCCACCAGGTGCCACCCCAGCCGCAGCCCCAGCCCCCGCCGACGCAGCAGCCCCCGCCGCCCGTGCAAGCCCCGCCCCCGCACCCTTACAAATGCACCATGTGTAATTACTCCACCACGACTCTGAAAGGGCTACGGGTCCATCAGCAGCACAAACACTCGTTCTGCGACAACTTGCCAAAATTCGAGGGGCAGACCTCAAGCCTGCCGTTGGAGAGTGAGACGGACAGCCACCCCTCTTCCAGCAACACTGTGAAGAAAAGTCAGACCTCAATTCTTGGGTTGTCCTCCAAGAACAATTTTGTAGCCAAGGCCTCCAGGAAGCTCGCTAACGACTTTCCCCTAGATTTATCGCCCGTGAAGAAGAGAACGAGGATCGACGAGATAGCAAGCAACCTGCAGAGCAAAATCAACCAAACAAAACAGCAGGAGGACGCGGTGATCAATGTGGAGGACGACGAGGAGGAAGAGGAAGACAACGAAGTGGAGATAGAGGTTGAGTTGGACAGGGAGGAAGAGCCGACGGAGCCGGTCATGGAGGTGTCCACGTCCTTCTCGGCCCAACAGATTTGGGCGAGAGACGCCGGGGAGCCCCAGAAGGAGCCCAGCTTCAGAAGCGTCGCCCACGACTACAATGCCACCAACGGGGCTGAGATTGAGCTCACCCTTTCTGAAGACGAAGAGGACTATTACGGCTCCTCGACAAACCTGAAAGAGCACCAGGTTTCCAGTGCCGCTCTGCTGAACACCCAGACTCCCATCTATGGAACAGAGCACAATAACGAGAGCACAGACTTTGGTGACTCCGGAAGGCTTTACTATTGCAAACACTGTGACTTTAACAACAAATCTGCCCGGAGTGTCAGCACCCACTACCAGCGGATGCACCCATACATCAAGTTCAGCTTTAGGTACATCTTGGACCCCAACGATCACAGTGCCGTATACAGGTGCCTGGAATGCTACATCGACTACACCAACTTTGAAGACCTGCAGCAGCATTATGGCGAACACCACCCGGAAGCCATGAACGTACTCAACTTTGACCATTCGGACCTGATCTACCGGTGTCGGTTTTGTTCCTACACGAGCCCGAACGTCCGAAGCCTGATGCCACATTACCAAAGAATGCATCCCACGGTCAAGATTAACAACGCAATGATATTCTCCAGCTATGTCGTGGAGCAGCAGGAAGGGCTGAATACGGAATCCCAGACACTGAGGGAGATTCTGAATTCGGCCCCCAAGAGCATGGCGACTTCCACTCCCGTGGCTCGCGGGGGCGGTCTGCCAGCTACGTTTAATAAAAACACTCCTTCGAAGACCTTTACTCCAGAATGTGAAAATCAGAAGGACCCCTCGGTTAACACTGTCGTCGTTTACGATTGTGACGTTTGCTCGTTCGCAAGCCCCAACATGCATTCTGTCTTGGTTCATTATCAGAAGAAACACCCGGAAGAAAAGGCTTCCTACTTTAGGATCCAGAAAACCATGCGAATGGTGTCTGTGGACAGGGGCTCTGCCCTTTCTCAATTATCATTTGAGGTGGGTGCTCCAATGTCTCCCAAAATGTCCAACATGGGTTCCCCACCCCCCCCACAACCCCCGCCACCAGACCTCAGTACTGAGCTTTACTACTGCAAACACTGTTCCTACAGCAATCGGTCAGTTGTGGGAGTGCTTGTCCACTACCAGAAAAGACACCCAGAAATAAAGGTCACTGCCAAATATATCAGACAGGCTCCTCCCACAGCTGCAATGATGAGAGGGTCCGAGGGGCCCCAAGGCTCCCCTCGGCCACCCGCCCCCATGCAACAGCTGAACCGTGGCAGCTCTGAGCGAGACGGCCCTCCTGTGGAGAATGAGATGTTCTTTTGCCAGCACTGTGATTATGGGAACCGGACGGTCAAAGGTGTCCTCATTCACTATCAGAAGAAGCACCGGGACTTCAAGGCCAATGCAGATGTGATCCGGCAGCACACGGCCACCATCCGAAGCCTCTGTGACCGGAACCAGAGGAAGCCTGCCGGCTGTGTGCTCGTCGCCCCCTCCAGCGTGGAGCGGGACAAAGCTACACTGCGAGCGCTCAAGTGCAGGCAGTGCTCATATACCTCCCCCTACTTCTATGCACTGAGGAAGCATATCAAGAAAGACCACCCTGCCCTGAAGGCCACGGTCACGTCCATCATGCGGTGGGCGTTTCTCGATGGCTTGATAGAAGCTGGCTACCACTGCGAGTGGTGCATCTACTCCCACACAGAGCCCAACGGTCTGCTCCTGCATTACCAAAGGAGGCACCCAGAGCATTACGTCGACTACACTTACATGGCCACCAAACTCTGGGCTGGGCCGGACCCGTCCCCTCCCTCTCTGACGATGCCCGCGGAAGCGAAGACGTACAGATGCAGAGACTGTGTCTTTGAAGCCGTGTCCATCTGGGACATCACCAATCACTACCAGGCCTTCCACCCCTGGGCCATGAACGGTGATGAGTCGGTGCTGCTGGATATCATCAAGGAGAAAGACGCCATTGAGAATCCCCTCCCCCACTCCGCCGAAGAGCTGGTGGGTCCTGCGAACCGTGAAAACAGTTTGCCCCCGCCGCTCCCCGAGCAGGACGCCGAGTGCCCGGACGACGCGAGGCTTTCCCCAGAGAAAAGCATGCAGCTGGCTTCGGCCAACCCGGCCATATCGTCCACCCCGTACCAGTGCACTGTGTGCCAGTCTGAGTATAACAACCTGCACGGCCTCCTCACGCACTACGGGAAGAAGCACCCCGGCATGAAGGTGAAGGCGGCCGACTTCGCCCAGGACATCGACATTAACCCAGGCGCCGTCTACAAATGCCGGCATTGCCCATACATCAACACCCGCATCCACGGCGTCCTGACCCACTACCAGAAGCGACACCCGGCCATCAAGGTGACCGCCGAGGACTTTGTGCACGACGTGGAGCAGCCGGCCGACATGGCGCAGAACGACGTGGAGGAGACAAGCAGGATCTTCAAGCAAGGCTACGGCGCCTACCGTTGCAAACTGTGTCCGTACACGCACGGCACTCTGGAGAAGCTCAAAATCCACTACGAGAAGTATCACAATCAGCCCGAATTCGATGTCTTTTCCCCGTCGCCCCCGAAGCTGCCGGTCTCCCTCGAGCCCGAGGTGGCCACGGACGGGAGCCCCTCCCAGGTCTCCGTTACCGAGGAGGAGGTGGGAGAGGAGCCCGTGTCCACGTCTCACTTCTCTACCTCGCACCTGGTCTCCCACACGGTGTTCCGGTGCCAGCTGTGCAAGTACTTCTGCTCCACGCGGAAGGGCATCGCCAGGCACTACCGCATCAAGCACAACAACGTGCGCGCCCAGCCGGAGGGCAAGAACAACCTCTTCAAGTGCGCCCTGTGCGCCTACACCAACCCCATCCGCAAAGGGCTGGCGGCCCACTACCAGAAGCGCCACGACATTGACGCCTACTACACACACTGCCTGGCCGCCTCCCGGACCATCAGCGACAAGCCCAACAAGGTGATCATCCCGTCCCCGCCCAAGGACGACTCCCCGCAGCTCAGCGAGGAGCTCCGGCGGGCCGTCGAGAAGAAGAAGTGCTCGCTGTGCTCCTTCCAGTCCTTCAGCAAGAAGGGCATCGTGTCCCACTACATGAAGCGCCACCCGGGGGTGTTCCCGAAGAAGCAGCATGCCAGCAAGCTGGGCGGCTACTTCACGGCCGTCTACGCGGACGAGCACGAGAAGCCAGTGCTGATGGAAGAGGAGGAGAGAGGCAGCTTCGAGAAAGCCGCCGAGGTGGAGGGAAGCGAAGCCCCGGAGATGGAGTGGCTCCCGTTCCACTGCATCAAGTGCTTCAAGCTGTCCTTCAGCACGGCCGAGCTGCTGTGCATGCACTACACTGACCACCACAGCCGGGACCTGAAGAGGGACTTCGTCATCCTGGGCGGCGGCCCCCGCTTGCCGAACCCCGCCTACCAGTGTAAGCACTGTGATAGCAAACTGCAAAGCACGGCGGAGCTGACCTCACACTTGAACATTCACAATGAGGAATTCCAGAAGCGTGCCAAACGTCAGGAGAGGAGGAAACAGCTTTTGAGCAAGCAGAAATATGCAGATGGTGCTTTTGCAGATTTCAAACAAGAGAGGGTAAGGATATGTTTTGATTTCCCTTCCCCCAGGAGGCCTCTCATCACTGGTGCCCACACGCACTTCTTCGTTGCCAGCCAAACTGCTACAGGCTTCCTAGTGACTTAGCTTGCCAGAGAGCTCAATAAGTCAATTAAACATTTCGAGCTTGATTATCCCCCGGTCTCTGCTCCCCCTCCCCCACGGCCCTGCTCCCCTCCCTCCCGCTCCTCCCAGGGCTCCCCAGGGGAGGGCCGGGGTGGTGGTTTCTCTGGATCTCCTTCTGCCAAGTAGCCTTATCCAAGGCCTAGTTACACGACAACGCTCGCTCTCTTTCTAAAGCAGCTGTGGGCCGTCTCTCGGTGTCACCGGCACCTCTCAGCCGTGGTTCTGGTCTGCAGTGTCTGCTACGTGAACCTTAACATCTCCAGGAGTAGGTTATTATTTTTTTTTAATTTTTAATTTTTAATTTTTTTTTTTTAACTTTTTTGGTCAAGACGTTCACTAATGGCGTAGCTATGCAACGTTTCACCTGCGTAGTTGACGTTGGTTTGAAAACCACACGACCCGGTGGCCGTGACGATGAGGCTTCTCCACAGAAATCTTCTCTCCTCACAAGTCGTAACACATTTGGGTTCCGGAGACTTTTGCCTAGTAGGCAGCGTGCCACGGCTCTGACGAATTCGTTCTGTAAAAATACTCACATAGCTCTCCCTTGGTTTTTAACCTGCTAATCCGCCTTGAAATAAAATCTGCTAGTAAGCTACGAGCGTAAATGCCGGCGTGCGAGGGAGGGCTCGGAGTACTGATGGCTACCACTGTATTTTACCAGCCTTTTGGTCACTTAGAAGAGGTGCCAAAGATCAAGGAGAGGAAGGTGGTGGGCTACAAGTGTAAATTCTGTGTGGAAGTGCACCCGACGCTCCGAGCCATCTGCAACCACCTCCGAAAGCACGTCCAGTACGGCAGCGTCCCGGCGGTGTCCGCCGCCGTGAAGGTGAGGACCGGGGAGGGGGGAGGTCTGGATGAGCATTCTTGTGTGTGAGCCATTGGAGTTACTGATTAACCCCCGTTGCTCAAAGCAGCTCAGGAAAGGGCGTCCCAGAATGTGGGCATTCCTGAGCTGTGCTTGGATCGGTCTGGCTTGTTTTGATTTTTTTGCAGGTTGGACCCTCTTCTCATCTTCCGTGTCTCGACCTGGTCGCGTTTCGATCTGGTTCCCTTCCACGCGGATAGTTTGGTGGAAACGGAAGATCCGGGCCTCTCGGTACAGGAGGCTTTGGGTCGCCCTTCTGTTCTGCATTTAGTGCCATTAGGTGTTTGCTCTTCCGAGTTGCTCGAGCTCTTGAGAGGAATCAAGTGGGTCCTGCTCCCATCATCTTCTTCTGCTCCTCCCGCTGCCTGACTTCTTAACTGTTCTCATCTGGCTGACACTGCAGAGAGCCCAGGAGAATCTTTTACTTCTTAGCCTGGGTCCTCTGAGGAGCGTAAGACACGTGAAATCTAACACTACAAGCCTCCCGGTCACAGTAGGGCCCCAAGAACCCCTTGACCTGATTTGGCTCTTTCGTCCCCTTTTCCCCGTCTGTCGCTGACCAGTGCCTTCCCTCCTGCCCCTGACTTCTGTTGGGCCGCCTGTTTTGAACATGAACATCGGAATCCCCTCAGCAGCCGCAGTTTCAGGGACCGAGCCACCATCCCTGCCTTCCAGGATATGGCTAAGCTCTGATTTTGGGGCAGAGAACTTAGTTCAGGGCTCAGCTCTTTGTCTCTAGCTACGTGACTATGTTTTTGTCACCGGCCCTTCTCGATCTGGTGTCCTGTTGTGCCCACGTAACATGGACGTAAAGTCTCTGCTTTCCTTCACTAAGACCGAAGCCCCTCTGGCTCTCAGCAGCACAGTGGCCCCCGGGGACAGCGCCGGTCGGCCCCTTCCACGCCCCCGTGGTGTGTCCCAGGCTTGTTTCCTGGAATCGCTCAAGGGAAACGGGGCAGCTCTTCGTGTGTAATCAGTAACCCAAGGAGTCACCTCCAAACACGGGTGTCTTAAGCCCAGGCTGCTCCTTAAGTTTTTCAGTCGATCATACGGCAGCCTCCCGAACGATGGGTGAAGTCACCACATGCAGAGTGGGGAGGAGCCTAGGTGGCGAAGGGCAGGGTCCTTCCCATTCCTTCATTTCCCAAGGATGGCCCACGGCTCCTAGGTGCCCAGACTTCTCCGCTTTTTTTTTTCTCCCCTCTTCCTTCCTTCCTTCCTTCCTTTCTTTTCTCTGAGCCATAACCCTAACCCTGCTTTATGTCAGCTCAGGTGGGATGGCTGTGTGAATGTGCTTTCTAAGATGGGAGCCAAGTGAGTGAACGGTCTTCACAGTGGGAAAGCCCCTCTCTCGTGTTTCCCCGGGCAGTAGCAGCCTGAGCCTGGACATGCCCTCAAAACACCAGCACTGCCTGACGAATGGCAGGCGGGTTTGCCCTCCCTCTAGGGGGAGCCCCAGAGGCAGGGGAGGAAGCTTGAGCAGGAGATGCTGATGAGTTTGGGAGAATGAAGGGAGAGGAGGAGAGCTGGAGACGATGATGATGGATATTTATTTTGTTGGTGGGGCATGTGTGTGTGTGTGGTTCTCTTAGCAGGAGGCTGAAGACCCTTCCCACTTGTTCCTGGATGGACTGGAAGCAGCCAAAGATGCCAGTGGCGCCCTGGTGGACCGGGTGGATGGTGAACACTGCTTGCTTGATGGAATGTTGGAGGATGAAACCCGGCCGGGGGGATACCATTGTAGTCAATGTGACAGAGTCCTGATGTCCATGCAGGGGCTGCGTTCTCATGAGAGGAGCCATCTGGCCCTGGCCATGTTTACCCGCGAGGACAAGTACGGCTGCCAGTATTGCTCCTTTGTTTCTGCTTTCAGGCACAAGTAAGTGCTGCCGCGTGCTCGCAGCTAGTGGTCGGGAGGGAGGGAGGGAGGTGTCGTAGTGGAAGCAGGGAAGCTGGAGCAGCAGAGGCGCGGAGGAGTCCGAGAGCCCCGCTCGGGCTTCGCACCTGCTGCTTAGCTGCTTAGGTTACCTCGGGCCTCAGTCCCCCCGTCTGTCAAAGGGGATCAAGAGCACGAGATTGCTTAACATTAGACTTGGCAAATACGGGCCTTTTCGAAAAGTGCCTATTTTGGAGGCATTGCTATGATTTACAAAAGACTAGAAAGTAGATGAATTTACTGGTGTATCTGTCAAACGTCCATCCAGAACCTCATCCGCATTCGAGGAAGTAATGGGAATTTGGGAAATTGAGGGGCTGAGGAGGTAGAATTAGGACTCTTCCGTCATGTGACCAAAGAATCATTGCTTGAGATTTTTTTTTTTAAAAATACCTTGAAAAGTAAGGAAGTTACTGATGCCAAGAGGTGCTTGAAGTACAGGGAGGTTGAGGCGAAGAAGCTGCCTGAGGCCATCACAGCTTTGGAGTTGTAGATTTGGAGTATTGTGACCGGCTTTGGGGGTTGATGGGAAGGGGGGTGGTTCTGAGAAGAAACGACCTTCTGCTGCCTTTCTCTTTGAACTGTCTGAGAGAGATACATGACCGATAATGTGTGCCACCGTCTTGGAAGGAGGTGACTGATTGTAAGACTGACAGGCTGTTTATTTTTAGGATGATTGAAAATAAATGTTGGGCTGGTTGCTTCTTAAAAAGACAAAGTGCTAGTTAGTTGTTGAAATGCAGGAGGAGGCAATGCTTTTCCAGTGGGTAGGATGGGTTACAAACCCTGAGTGCCACGGAGCCTGATGTCTCGTCTTTGTCGTCAGATGCGTGCACTGACGTAAAGCTTGTGTAGTTCTCGTCAGTTTAAGAAGTATTCATTCCCCAGCATCTATCCTGCTTTCTGACACCCAGTAGAGTCTCAACAGACCCCTGTGAATAAATGGATACTCCCTGGGCTAGGCAGTGTGCTGGGGACTTGGTGGGGGGTACCAAGGGGGATATAAAGATGAAGAGGCCATGGTCTGTGAGCTAAGGGAGTTTAGGGGCTAGGGGAGTTATAAACAAAGCAAGCACACAAATGAGGCAAAATAAGGCACTTTATCTTTCCCCAAAAATTTATCAGTAAAATGCTATGAAGTTTCAAAGAAGGGAAATGTTACTTCTTCCACTGTGGAAGAATTGGGAAGGTTTTACAGAGTAGGGAGCATTTGAGTCGGGTCTTAAAGTCAGAAGACAGGACTTGAATAGTTTGGACAGGACGTACAACATGGTGGAAGGGATGAGAGCATAAGCCTGTGGAACGGAGCGTGAGGCTCGTGGGGGCCCAGCTGGTGGGTCCAGTCTGACTAACCTTTAAGTTGTAATGTAAAAGAATAGTGGAAGACAAAGTTCAAAGACTTGAGTAGAGACTGTATTTGGAGTCTTTGAATGCGGAATTAAGACTTTGTAATTTACATTACTGGCTAAAGGAAGACTCTGGAATGAGTAGTCATCATAATTGCTGACATTTATTGAGACTTACTATGTGTCACGCAGTGCGCAAAGTACCTTCAAGTATTATTTCATTTATCCTTAAGTCAACCTTATGAGGTACGCGCCCACTACCGTCTCCATTTTGTGGATTAGAAAATTGAGGAGGTTTATGTAACTTGCCCAGGCCACGCAGTTTATAAGCAATAGCTGGGATTTGAACCCAGGCCGTCTGACGCCATAGCTCATGCTCTTGAGTTGAAAAAAAAGATGGGAGAAACCAATTAGGAAGCAATAATAGTAGGTGATCCAAGGAGTTAGGATGGAACTTTGGGAATGGTTGAAGGAAGCAGGATCTTCATGATTTGGAAAAACTGACTTTAATGTAGGGGCTGAGGGATGAGAAACAAAGTAGAGGACAAATGACACCTAGCTGTTCGATCTGGTTGACTGAGAATGGTGGTGTCCTTTGTAGAAGCAAGGAGATGAGGAAAAGCGTCTTTTTTGGAGGGGAAAAAACCAATGGTTTTGTTTAGGGCTGAGTTGAGTTGAGTTTAAGAAAGCTAAAGGACACCCAGAGGGAAATGTCTGGAGGCGACTGAAAGTGCTGCTTTGGAGCTCAGGAGAACATTATATGTTTAAATGGTAAGCAGCAACCATTCCCAAATGAGTCATTTAGAATGGAGTCTAGTTCTCTGGGGTACCGGTACAAATTAGAACTCCTTCCCACACCTTGTTTGGGAGATTTATTATTTTTTTAGACTAGTAATTATTATGAAATACTGGGAGCTCACCATAATTAAATAACTTCTTTCTAAGTTGCTCTGGAAGACTGAGGTACAGCAAACATTGCGGTGTTTATCAGAAGGGATGAGTGGCCTTTGGATCACATGACTTCTTTGAACCATATCTGTACGTTGCCTCCATATTTACAAAGACAGAGACGTGACAGCCCATTGCAAGGAGCTCAACTACTTTGAAACTTCCCTTCCCCTCCTGAGTGTTCACCACGAATGCAGAATTGAAATTTAAAAAGAAAGCCCTTTTTAAATGCACAGTTTTTCTAATGCCTTTTTTTGGTGGGGAGGAATAAGTTAAGGGACTATTTGATAGGCACTCCTCACCAACTTGGCAGAAAACTTGCATTCCCTGGTATTTCATCTTTTCTCTTTGGATGCCCTCTTCCGATTATACGTGCTTCTAGGGAAGGGAAAATGAGAGTCTACTATGACCTGTTCCCACTGCCATGTCTCTCAATCCAAAAAGGCTCTTGATCTTTTCCTGCCTTGAGCCTCCCTTCCCTTTCGAGTAGGCACGGCCACTCTTGTCATTTTTGTTGTTGTTTTTGGTTTGGGTAAGCACCATCCTTGGGAAGTAACAAAATGACTTTGAACAGCTTCGAAGTGGGATTGCTGGAAAAGGGCAGGGAGAAAAATGTATGTAATTGTTAATCCTGTCGTTTTTCTCTCTCCTTTATTTTTCTTTTCCATCAAGCTTGGATCGCCATATGCAAACCCACCATGGACACCATAAACCATTCCGGTGCAAACTCTGCTCCTTCAAGTCCTCCTATAACAGCCGGCTGAAAACACATATACTCAAGGCTCACGCTGGTGAGTTGGCCTTCCTGATGCATGAGTCCTCTGGATTTGAAATCCTATGGTCCCTGAGCGAAATTCAAAGTCTCTTATCCCGCACATGAGAAGAAGTTATTCTTGACATGGTTGCATGTTCATTTGTATTTTAATCTAATGAAGAAACATAAAGAAAAATTATAGAATCTCCTGAAGCCAAAATAATACCAAGCCCATGTCACCCATGTCATAGTTGATTATGTGCTACTAACAGGCTTGTTTTTTAGAGAAATTTCTAAATTACCCAGCCTTTTTTTTTTTTTCTTTTCTTTTTTTTTTAAGATTGTATTTATTTATTTGAGAGATAAAGAGAAAGCATGAGCGGGGTAGGGGCAGCGGGAGAGGGAGAAGCAGACACCCGTGCTGAGCAGGGAGCCCAATGCGGGGCTTGATCCCAGGACCCTGGGATCATGGCCTGAGCCAAAGGCAGACGCTTAACCAACTGAGCCACCCAGGCGCCCCTACCCAGGCTTTCTAATGGAAATGCATGAATTGTTAGCATCTACTGAAGATAATTCCTAACTAAAATAAAAGTATAGTCTTGAGAAGTTCAAAGTGTCAGAGTCCTCAAGACATGCAAGATTTCTCATGAGATACCCTTAAATACATTTCCTTACAGCAGATAAGAAATGACTGTGGGTCATGAGTGTCCAGGAGCTGTGCTGGTCTCTGTAACTCTTGTTCCATCTCCTCGTGCTTCCGTCCTGAGCATCCCTCACCTACCAGGCTGTGCACTAGGCGTGTTATATTCATCACACTAGTTAATCCTCATGACAGTGCTAAAGGGTAGGTGCTATCCCCTTCAGTGTCAGAGGAGGATACAAAAAAAAGTGACCTGTTCAAGGCCACATAACCCACTCACTAAGAATTCGACTCCAGAACGAAAGCCTGCATCCTTATCGCTGACAAGATGCTGCTGGTCTCTCTTTTTTGCATCTGATGGAGGATGCTCGCGGGTAGCACATCAGAGCTCAGCCAAGAGAGGAAAGAGGTCTGATGCAGGGAAGGCGGGGCAGCGGGACCTGGGGGCCTCTCCGTGGTGTTCTCAGCCACACTCAGAAGCCCAACCCCACAGCACCCAGTGGCCCGCTCAGAGGTTTTGACCACCTTTCCTGATGATGGGTCCTGTCGAACTGGCTTCATGGAGTAAAACTCCTGAAGCCATCCAGCTGCCCAAGGCCCACTGGGCTGTGGATGGGGATGGGACAGGGAGGCTGGCTGTTCGTCTGTTAGTATTTTTATATTTTCGGGAAAAGTCTACTAAAGGCTATGGAGTAAGAGGCTTCAGGGTTCAGACCGCTATTTTGTAATGTGTGTGCGTATTGTAAATTCTTCAGCTGGGACACCCTCCGTCTTTCTCACAGGTCTCCGCCTTGGCAAAAGCAGTGTAAGCAGTGGGAGTTGGGTAAATGATTTGGCCTGTGGGAAGGACTTTAAGAAAGTACCAGAGGCTGCCCACGGACTCCAGGGCACTGAGCTGACCACACACACGGGCCTCCTGTGCTCGCTGGTTGGCAAGAGGGAAGCATCCAGAAAGAGAGGGGGGAGCGGTATAATTTGTTTCTCTGCACACCTGGGAACCTTGGTGTCCGTGTCTTGGCTTGGAGAAAGCCAATACATTTTCCAAAACACCTGACTCATCTTGTCTATGCTAGATGGATTGTTTTATTTTAAAAGGTAAAAGTCACATAGACGAATCAAATAATCTGGATTTGAATTCTCTCTCAGGTTGTGCAACTTGCCACTACCCAACCAGGTTCATGCAGCCAGGCTTGCATTAAAGAATTTAAAAATGGAATAAGAAGGGCATTGGAATTTTATACAATGATTAATATGTATTGACACATACATTTCCACGTTATATGGTAAATAATATTCTATATATCCATATTTATTATAGTAATAGATACCACTGTTGACAACCGGGCATCATCCGGACTCCCAGATGACAGCTGGGGACTGACTGAGGTTCTTGCTCGGGTCCTCTGACTTTGAACTTCTCTTCCACCTTGGGCTGTAGTTTGTTGCGTCACTGAAGGTTCTCTTCAAGGCTTTCGTGGCAGTACGTGATCTGGGAGTCATCAGTGGGAAAGCGGAGTCTCAGTGCAGAAGCTGGGGTGCTGTGCTCACCTCACATGTGAAGACATTAAGTCATTTTCAGGGTGGCTGGGAACGACCCATCTCAGCTGGGTCAAAGCGAGGGCAGAGGTTTACCTTCTCATTCCTGCTCTGCAGCTCTCTCCACAGTTCCTCCTCCCTGGCCCACAAAACTTTCCTTGCTCAAGGTCCTTTCTGCTCCTTTTTTCCCCTCTACTTCCTTCTCTTTCCTCTCCTCTGGTTTTAAAATTTCACCTTAAAAAAAAATGTTAAAAAAAAAAACCAAAAAACAACTCCTGCTCATTAGAGAAAATTTGGAAATGAAAGAAGAAATAAGAGTCAGTCACCCCATAATCTTATTCTCTAAAGACCACTGTTGTTAACATTTGATAACACTTCCTTTCAACCATTGCCTCTATAATTATTTTTAACAGTTGTGATTATAATTTAATCTAAAATATATTGTGCCTTTCTCTTTGTTTTTCTGAGTATCACTATTTTATTTTCTGTTATTTTTTTATATTATTACAAGCCCTTCAAGAATTTATTTTAATGAATGATCATTCATCAAGAAGCTGTGTCCACTTTTACTTAATCATTTCCTAATGGCTGGAAACCCTGTGTGTTAAAGGATATTTTCTTTTTTTTTTTTTTTAAGATTTTATTTATTTATTTGACAGAGAGAGAGAGATAGCGAGAGCAGGAACACAAGCAGGGGAAGTGGGAGAGGGAGAAGCAGGCTTCCTGCCGAGCAGGGAGCCCGATGTGGGCCTCGATCCCAGGACCCTGGGATCATGACCTGAGCCGAAGGCAGACGCTTAACGACTGAGCCACCCAGGCGCCCAAGGATATTTTCTTAATATCAACCCTGAGCAGTACAGATATTGAGCTGCAAGCATGAGCATTCAAAGCCTAATGTTAGGAAAAGCAAAACTGCTTTCTGAGTCAATCAAACCAGTGTTTGTCCAACAACATAAGCATGCCCATTTCACAGCCTGACCTTTTAAAATGCACTTAATTTAAAAGCTGACTTAGAGCAAAGGTGAACCATAGTCTCATTTGGTCACTGTTTCTGTGGTATAAAAATAATTAAAATAAAAGTGCCTACTTTTACTGAAATGTCCTGTTTATCAAAGAATATTGGAAATACACACATGTGCTTATACATATACAACTCTCTTTCTCTTAGTTAAAAAAAAAGAATGACTTATTTTTACCCATTTCTTCCCTATTGATTAGGTAGGGGCATGGAGTTTTATGCTGAGGTTTGTGAACTGGTAAAAAAAACAAACGAGGATGTGTGGAATCAAGGAGATGCATAGTCAGCAAAGAAGTAAAGAATGAAAATAGCACAATAGAGTTTGCACTTAGTTACCCTGTGCTTGGAAAGCCACTGATAGGCCCTTGGAATAAGAATTAAGTATATTATATTCTGCAGATGATAAAAAATATCCTTGAATGAAAGCTGACATGGTCATTTCTAGTGGAGAGAGAGAGAATGAGAGACTGGGAAACCTTCCTGAAGGAGGGATCGTAGACATTTGGTTTCACTCCCTGTTGGGGAATCAATCCATGGGCTCGTCCCTGTAAGTAGAGCATGAAATGAAAAGGGACCAGGTCACTTGATTATGGAGCTCATCGAAGAGTTTCAATCCCAGAGGAGCATTGTGGTGGGAAGGGGCGGGTAATTTGTCTGTGAGGCTTCTTAGACCATGAAGCTTCAGAGACATTTCCCTCGCTTGAATTAACTATGCCAATTCTGTTTTCTACCCCACCTTATACCCTTCCCTCTTTTTCCTGTTCTGCCCCTTACCGCCATCTTTTTCCAGGTGAACATGCCTACAAGTGTTCTTGGTGCTCCTTTTCCACCATGACAATCAGCCAGTTGAAGGAACACTCCCTCAAGGTCCACGGAAAAGCCCTGACCCTCCCTAGGCCACGGATTGTCAGTCTGCTCTCCTCACACGCTCACCACTCCTCCCAGAAAACTACCCCAGCCGAAGAAGTGGAAGACTCTAATGGTAATAAGGGGCTTCGGAGTCCTAGCTAACCACCCAGTGTTGGGGGGGGGGGGGGGACGGGGACGGGCCGCTGGGATTAATTGCCAGTCATTCTTTCTGGAGGAAAATCTAATATAAAACCATGATGGTTCAAGTGAAGGAAGAAACGTGGGCAGGTTGAAACAGTATAGAAATTGGAGTGGGAAGGTAAGGTGCCCTTGGTGAGTGCCTGGTGCCGTGGCCAAAACGTCAGTCTGGACTCGTGTGAGCATTGCTTATGGAAAGAGGACTCTGTGCACGCAGTAGTGTTGGAGTCTTTCGTGTGGTTGTGAGCGAGAAAGTGGATGTGATACCAGGCAGATTTATTTCTTTGTTTACTTAATTACTTATTTATAGCCTGTGTTGTTCTAAAAAACAACAACAACAACAACAAACCCGAAAAACAAAAAGACCTATGCCGTGAAGAGTCTGGGGGGGCCACACTACGCTACACAGAATTCAGAGGAGGAGAGGGAAGGGGGGCGGGGAACGGGTGTGGCAAGTCTGTCTGATTCTGTCGCAATTTAGGGGTTGTGTTGCGATTTCTGATAGCGAAAGGATGTTGAGGAAGCGGCAGCTGGGAAGAGGGTTTAACTGCCGAGGTTTGGAGCTTCAGAAATACAGAAAGCCATGGAGGGGTCTCCTTGCTGACAGTGTACCCAAAGCTGTGGGGTTGGGGAGGTTGCAGGTGTGACTCAGTGAGCCAGAGGACAGCTTATTGTTTTGACCAGACCAAGAAGCAGAAGTGTTTTGACTGCTCAGCTCACCTCAGGGGATTGCAGAATCAGGTATTAGGACAGGAGGAAGCATGCAGGTTCTTGGGAATCTCCCTTCCCTGCCCCTCCAGTAATCAGACATCTCCTACCAGCTCGAGTTCTTCCCATCCTGGGAACGCAGTGTTCCCAAGGTCTACTGTTCTGTTCTCGGGAGGACCTTAGTGGACTGGAAGGAAAGTTCGTGGGCTCTTGGCAACAGAGGATTGGCTTTGAGTCTGACTTCTCTCAGTGCCAGTTGTATTTTTCCAGACAGTCGTGGCTTCCACACTCATGTAGAGTTGGATAACGAGGCTATCTCCACTGACTATCTTGAGAGAGTAAGGAGTAAAGGCGCACATGTTAAATGCCCGGCACAACATCTGACACATGGTGGGTATTGAATGAATGGTCATTTTATTGCTGCTATTCTCATCCTTTGCAGTTTTGGCCTTGGGGGCCATTGATAACAAGTGTGAATTTGGGGTTATTTTTAATGCAAGGGTTTAAAAAGAGAGCCTCTTCAGGTAACCTGAAGATCTGACAGCTCAGCATGTCAACATTATGAGATTATCCAAAGAGTAAATGAGTAATCTTCCTTCGTGAGGTCTGCAAAGAAACAGCTGTGGGAGGGGAAGAGAAGGCGAGTCCCGAGGCTAAAGCTGCCTTTACTGAGTTAGGGAACTTGGTGGCCTCGCCTTTCCAGCCATCAAACGCTATGGTAAACCCCAGGGCTCCTTACTGGTATTCCTGTCTTAAAGGACTTTGGCTTAACAAGGAAGGCTTGTTCTTTGGACTGTGGCTTGTGACGAAGTGAATCTCCTCAAGTGTTGTGTAGTAGTTCAAAGTGTAGGAGGAGGCTGGGTGCGTGTTGTTTTCTGGGAAGACTTCGAGTCTCGGAGCTGGGGGATGGCGGGCCGGGAGCCTATGCAGAAGAGATGCTGTTCATTGGAAAAGCTGGGTATAGTGCAACAAAGGGCAAAATGTCATTTGATGTGAACTGTAACATCTTAATTCACATGATTTTTAATTAATTGCTTTCTTTGGAAATGGGAGCTACATCTCCAGAGCCATTTGGGTGAAATTGATGTATCCAACACCAATTCCAACAAGGGCTTTTCCTGGGACGGTTCTGTCAATGTCATGCCTTTTTTTTTTTTTTTTTTTTCCCCTTTGCCTTCCTCCCTTGAAAGGTGGGCCTCAGTCACAAGGCAGGGGAATCCTACCGACCACTCACTTGACCTGCGTCCATACTCTGCCAAGAGCTGTGCTCTGCACAGAAGAATCATAAATGAATACAGTACCTTTCTGGTCCTCCGACAGCTTAAAACCAAATATTTAGAAGATGCTGTCACCATGGGTTTGAACCAACCATAACCCTAAGCCTGAGGTCTAACCTTTTCAGGGGTGATTTCAGAGTCTTGGAAGTGAGACGAGGGTTGGGACCTTGGGGTGGGTGGTCACGGAGAGATGATAGTAGGATGCTAACTCTCTGCCAAACACAGTCTGTCTTTAGTCAACCACAGAAAGATAATTTGCAATATATAAAAGTGTTTTCTGTTCCTTTCTATAGAAAGAACACAGGAACTGCGAAAGCCCTGGGTGGCAACTATTTAGTGAAGCCCACATAGAAGTCCTTGGACTTGTGCTGTTTTTAATGTATATAAATAACCTTTATCAATGGGTCAGTAGTGATTGGTTTAATTTGATGGAAAAAAAAAAAACTTGATTAGAAGGTGGGTAAACAGAAAGAAGGCCTCAAATGGGCTGTTCTCATGAGTGAATAATCCCGTGGACAGAATCATGGTTTATTCGTTCAATAAGCCCTTACCGTAGGTCTCGCTTAGTTTTGGATGCCCAAGAATGACTGAAGGGGTTGAAACTGGGAGGACTATTTGCTAGGGAGCTGAGTGGTGGGTTCCTAGAAAAGACTAAGTCTGGGGGATGAAGAAACAGCTGCGGGGCTAGACAGTAGCCTGTAAATCATGCCTCGAATGGTGTTTGAAACATGCATGTGAAATCCAACACATTTTAATAGGGAGAAGCTCTGGGGCTGTTGGCTCTCAGTTCGGGTTTGCCACACTGCAGATGCCAGGACACTGGGAACACAAGCACCAAAAATGTGTTGCAGGCCTGGGGGGAGTAGAGAAGCCATAAAACCAGGGAAATCACCAGTGTGCCCTTGGCTTTCCGATTCCCTAGCGAGGGATGGGAATAAAATGAGTTGATATGCTTACTGCTGTGTGCCATGGTCAAATGCTTGCAGTCTTGAGAGCGAGCCAGTCTTCTCTGGCAGGAGGAAATGGGCTGAAAAAGAAGGTTCTTCCAAAGCTGCTCTCCCTCCCAACCCAGAGGGAAGCACTGGAAGGGGGGGAAGAAGAGCCGGGAAGGCAGAAATGAGAAGGTGGAGGGGTGATTTGCCCCCAGCTGCCCAGCCACGCACCTGTTCCACTCTTGGGCTCTGGGCTGTCCATCTTGACAGGTCTCACCAGCACGTGAATCCTTTCTAGATTCTCCATGATTGGTTGTTGGACGGAAGAGCGACGGCTGCGTGCCGGTGGTTCTGTTTGTAGGATAATGGGAAACAACGCGTAATTGCTATTCTAAACAATGCATTAAGGGGAAAATCATCAGGTTGTCAACAAAAGGAAGTGCTCTGCTGTGTTTGTGTTTACTGAGTTCCTTCTCCTGCCGTAGAAAATGTAGGACTGCGTTTTATCACGCTTTTTTCCCAGTCTCTGCTTTCAGGACAGAGAAATACATGGACACACACTTCTGTAACATAACAAAGGAACTAGAATAGCCTAGTTTAGTTAGGAGATTTGGTGAGGCCTCAGAAGCTACACGATACACGGGCGGGTGGCCATGTCATTGAAAATTGAGCTATATCCTTTCTACAAAGTCGGGCCAATGGTGACATTTCATTATTTTCCTCCCTTGAATGTCCCCCGAAGAACAGGTTATTTTCTTTCTTCTGTCTACCCAGTTATGCTGCATGGAATTGCCTGCTTTTAGGAAATAGCTACTGTGTTGCGTTTAAAGCAAAAATCAGACACTAAGACCAGGGACAAAATAAATAAGGTGAATGAGGATAACATAGTTCTATAGTCTATGCCCTAATGGCAACCTAGGGAGAACGCCGTGAACTTCTGGTCATGGTCCCTTTCTACTCTTTACAGTGTAGGTCTCGATACAGCCCACCCAATGGAGAAGTCTTTGCTGTTACAAATTAGCAGAAAAATGTTGTAAGGAGCTTTGTGATTTTTTTTTTCTGTTAGAATTTTTCAGTTATTCTAAACTCTAGAATAATGCTTGATAAGCACTATTTTTATCCAGATACCTCTCACTAAAGAACTATAGGCACTTCTTGTCATAGCCAAGTCCTGTGCACTGCGTGCGGAGTTTACCATTGGGTCACGTTTTCCCCATTCCAGAGTGGCCTCGCTAGCAAATACTGATGCATGCTACCATCTCTGTGCTTGCTACCCCCCCCAACCCCCCGGCATCTAACTTCTGCTTTTCCACTCCCATGCCTTTGAATAGGCTCTCCTGGGAGCTTGGAAGGATTTCCTCCCTGTCTGCTTCTGTCTGTGAGCCTCTGACTTTCACTTTCTCTGAAGACTGACTTTTACTGGCCCAACCCTCTACTCTGGTAACTCTTCTATTCATGATCTTCTCAGGGCTCTCTTTGTACTTGTCGATATGCTGCTGGTTCTGTCCCCTAATTTTCTGATGGGAGCAGTTAGGTGTAGGTACATATGAAATACTAATAACTTCTTTTGAATGACCAAGGATTTCTTGGAGACATCACAATTTTCAATCCAGTTAATTATATTGAGTCTCATGTCTAACTCCACAGAACCAAATTAAGAGGGCACATTTCTTTCGTTTCCATTTAAGACTAAAGTTCAAAAGGCAAACATTCTAAAGATGAAACCTCAGGGACTGCTTTAACAGAAATTTCCTGATACGTTCTGCAAGAAGACGAGATCTACCTTGATGAGGTGTCTTAAATATTGTCATTGTTCCCCGCATAGCAAGACCTTCTGTAGAGATGGGAAACTGAAGGTTGAAGCAGAGCATAAGCCTTTCCACCCCTCAGAAGGAGACCCGAGTGTAGTTGCAGAGAGGTGTCGCATTACTGAAGCGGTCACTTGTTTGCAGAGCCGAGTGTACACCCTGGAGCGGGCTAGCTTGTTCTCCATCTCTCTATAGTATTCGGTTGCCGAGTATTCGGTGAAATCCAAATTCAAAGAAGCTATAGAATGAAACTGACCAACAAAACTCATGGATTAAGAACATTGTCTATTCTACCTCAAAATTTGACCCACCTGGATTTTAACATAATATATTCGTTAGAAGAGACTCTTTTTTTTTTTTTTTAAAGATTTTATTTATTTATTTGAGACAAAGAGAATGAGAGACAGAGAGCATGAGAGGGAGGAGGATCAGAGGGAGAAACAGACTCCCCGCTGAGCAGGGAGCCCTATGCGGGACTCAGTCCCGGGACTCCAGGATCATGACCTGAGCCGAAGGCAGTCGCTTAACCAACTGAGCCACCCAGGCACCCCTAGAAGAGACTCTTTTTATGAGACTTACACCAGTCCATTTCTACACAAATCAGGGATTGGCCAACTTTTTCTGGAAAGGGCTAGATAGAAAATAATTTCCAGCTTTGTGACCATCTCTGTTACAGCTACTCGGCTATGCCATTGTAATGTGAAAGCAGCCATAAACCCTATGGAAATAAAGGGACATGGAGGTGTTCCAATAAGACTTTATGTACAAAAACAGAGAAGGCCAGATTTGGCTCACGGGCAGTGTCACTGACCTCTGCCCTAGATAATTGGGGGTGGGGGGCGGGGATTACAGCCATACCCATGAAATTAATCCCGTCTTTAACAAATGTCATTATCAACCTTTATATTTAACACGGAATGCTCCTAGATGCCACTTGCAATGTAACTTGACCTAAATATATTCCTTATTTCATGTATGAAATGTAGGGCATTAGACAGAATTTTTAAAATATTAGCACGTACATTACATTTAAGCTTAAAAGAAAATCTTCTCTAAGAATTATGTTGAGTCTAGCACCAAACGATCAACTCATTTAACCTTGACTGCGACAATACTTGAGACTTAAAAATTAAGATCTGAGATGCCTGCTTTTCAAAGAGAAGCTTTTCAGATTTCTAAATAGGTCAGACATAAAATTCAACCTTTAAGAGGATCCAATTAGTTGCTAGGGCATCAGACCTTCCACACAGGTTCCAATTGCAATCAAATTTCTCTTGAGGTGAAGGAAAGAAGAGGTGGTTTCTTTAAAAATGACAATAACGAGGTGGAGACTCTAGAGTGAATAATTGTGAAGTACAAAGATTTACATCGTTTCTAGCGCATGGGATACAGGGCATCATTGTAATGGCTTGACCGTAATTTTTCATAGGTTCTGCTGGTCACAAAAATTATCTGACCAGAGAATACTAACCTTCCCTTTTTGACCTCAGAACTTCTACATGAAAATGTGATGTAGAGTTAATTTTAATGCTTGTTATGAAGAACTGCATTTCCTCCAGAAAGATGGAGAGGTTTACGATGCCGGCGATGCTGTGGTTCGGTGATTCTGGGTCTTCTGTCATATGCCCAGCGGTCTTCAGGCGTTAAGCTCTTAGGACTTGGCATCCATGGCAAACACGAAACCCCCAGAATCGCCACCACCCCGAAGTCACGTATCACGTGATAGACCCTTCCCAAAGAACCCACCTGCCTGAGATTTCTGTGACTTTTTGAATTAGCCACAGTTTCATGTGCCAAGGATTAAAAAACATTTCAAGTGTAAGCTTTTCGTGTCCTGGGAACTTAGTCAACTAACCCATCTCCCTGTTCTCATGCCAAGAAAAACATTTGTTCATCAGAAATATAAGCATATACTGCCGAACTCACTCAGAGCTAGTTCCTAGCAACACTGGAGGTTTGCTTCCTAACTCCACGTCTGATTTTTGCATCTTTTGGTGGATGGCTTGGATGTTACCGTAAGTCTCCTAGAACCTATGGTATGGAAAGTAACTGAAAGAAAGAAGGAATCTCTTTTATTCTTTGGCAGAAAATATTTTCTGTTATTGGTCAAATCATCTAAAACAACTCCTCTCGGTTCTTTTTGGAAAGAAAGAATTTTCCTGGTCTTCTCATTGCCCTCATCAAATTTTGTTTCTCTGGAACTGGAGCCAGATATTTTAGCCCAATTATATTTGAGATAAAATCCTCTTCTTGAAACGCGTGATTCTATAGGTCCTCTCCTCGCTTTCAAATATCGTTCTGCTCTAGAGGATTTTATGCAAGCAGAAGGAAAGAGTATCGTATCTTGGGGGGACCGGCTTGAGTGAGCCATGATTCAGAGGTGGAGATCCTGGGACAGTCTTATTGGATCCAGCGGAGGGTATGTCCTAAGCAAGTATGAAAAAGACTTTTTTTTTTCAGGTACAGAGATAGGAAGAAGATGCTAGAAATAATATTTTGCAAACCACTATTATTTATTTTTAGAAATAAATTATATGAGTTTTGATGATACATACCAGGAAAGCATGTCCAAATAACATACAACTTTCCCTGTTAACTCATTCATCATCCTAAATAATATCCTATGGAAAAATCTCGGTTGTGGTGGTTAAATAAAAATGGACATGAGAGGTTCAAGTAGTAGGGTCTGCTTCCTTTTTGCTGGATTCACTCCATTGCAGTCTGTGCCCGGGACGGGATGAGTTCCTGCCACAGGGGCTCTTTACTTTGCAAGCAGTTTTAGAGCCATCTGCTTGACCCAAAGGAGGTGTTTGGCTGCGAGTACAGAGCCCAGCTAAGGTTTTATTTACCAGTACACTACTCTTCGAGAAGTCATTCCAGGGCTAGGTTCTTCAGCTTCCTCAGGGACACAGAATATTCTTAGATGACTCAGGCAAGCCACCCTCCTTATGTCATCTTTTATTTTAATGCACTGTGAGCCCTCCACCAAAGTGGCAGTTGATAGCCAGTCGAGCAACAGGGCCTCCTAAAGAACCCTTAATCTAGTCCTTGGCTTTTTAGCCTTGCTAGCTATTTTTTTCCTCCTTGACCAGTTTGAAAGTCATCCATTCTAGTTTTGCAATAAAGGGTTCTACCTGTCTCTTTTTTAATTCCTAAGCTATAAAGTTCATCATTATTTTTATTTTTTAAATCCTGCTGATTGCCTTAAATTTGTCATCTGGTTTAATATGTCTGTGAATCAGGAGTACAAATTATTAGTTTCATTTTATAGAGCAGGAGACGAATACCCAAGGAGTGACCTCATGCGTCTAAGAGTCACAAAACGTGTGTGTGTGTGTGTGTGTGTGTGGTGGAGCTTGTCTGAATCCGAAGCTTGTGCCCTTAACCTTTGTGTCATCTGATGGCATCCTTGTAGCAGAATGCACATCCATACATGATCCAGAGTGGCTAAGGGACAACCTCCTCTTCCATGTTTGGGGGTCCTGAAGTCTTCCAAAGGAAACTAAAGTCAAGTTTTTATTATTGATTGATATTTGGACCTTAGGTTAATAGATATATAGGTAGTGTGACGTTAGAACAGACTAGAGTGAAGTGAGAAATTGTGCATTTGGTTTTTAATAGGTATAGCCATGGAGAGGAGAAGAAATTGAAGAGTCACGGAAGGCTTCTTGATGGAGGTGGGGCTCAGGCTGGGCCTTTTAAGGATGAGTGAGTTTTGCACAGGTGGAAGCCCGTTCAGGATGGAAGGAGTATCAGAAGTGAGCAAATATACGGAAGGAGGAATCCTGGGACACACAGAGACCAACCTGGCTAGCGCGGAGGGTGTATGTTAGTGAGAGGACAGTTGGTGAGGTGAGCAGATGTAGAACCAGACCACAGTGGTACTTAGTTACCAGGAAGAGGTCTTTAGATTTTAGAAATGCAGGTTGAACAGGGAAGACCAGCAGCAAGGTCTCTCTCTCTTTTGGAAGGGGGAGGTTACTTTTGAACTACAGGTGCGATAAGCTAGCATCTATAGTCTCTGAGAATGAACATGCATTAAGAACAGTCATGAGAAGTAGTTATCTCCTTTTAAGATGCCCACGTATGTTATTCTTTTTTATTACAAAAGTAATACCTACTCATAATTAAAGAACAGCTTTATGGCAGTACGTAACCTAAAATGTAAGAGTCACCCTTAATGCCAGGCTTTTTGTTTCAGTACCTGAAATAATCTCTATTAACAATCTGCTCTACAGTCATCTCGTTGTTTGTTCTATGCATATACAAACATAGGTTCTAATATTTTTTTCTTTACAAAACTGGGACCATAGTATACACACAATTTTTTCATGTTTTTGCTCTCACTTGATAGGTTCTAGCACTACTTGACTCACACTATATTTTAAAATATGAGGATCTAGGGCACCTGGGTGGCTCAGTCGTTAAGCATCTGCCTTTGGCTCAGGTCATGATCCCAGGGTCTTGGGATCAAGCCCCGCATCGGGCTCCCTGCTCAGAGGGAAGCCTGCTTCTCCCTCTCCCACTCCACCTGCTTGTGTTCCCTCTCTCGCTGTCTCTATCAAATAAATAAATAAAATCTTTTTTAAAAAAAATAAATAAAATATGAGGATCTATATCTAAAAAAAACAAAACCTAAAAACAAAACTGATTCCCCTTCATATAATAAATATCGGTGTTTAAAGGCTTCAGTTATTTGTGTGTGAGAGAGAG
Source organism: Mirounga leonina (assembly GCF_011800145.1). Classification (NCBI taxonomy): domain Eukaryota; kingdom Metazoa; phylum Chordata; class Mammalia; order Carnivora; family Phocidae; genus Mirounga; species Mirounga leonina. The sequence goes on along the minus strand of NW_023270433.1, from coordinate 25,133,104 downwards.
ATACATGTTTAGGATGGGATTCTCAAGATTTAGATAAGCCCTTGAAGTTTTGCCAATCAAAAATCCATTAATTGTGTTAATTTTAAGGCTCACTCATTGCCTAAAAAATTGCTTAAGTTTTTTTCCTGCTGGTTGAGGCTTAATACATTTGAAATATTGGCAAATTGTCCATAAGTTAAATGACAAAATCAAGATTACAGACTGTCTAGACTGTTCTGAGTATGAGCTATAATGAGATTTTGCTAGGTGATAAATATAAAATATGCTGGGTAGCTTCTGACCCTCATATTCTCTTCCAGTACTAGACTTGCCAAATACTCTTATAATTGTTGCTTATCGTATCTGTCTCCCCAGCTAAACTGTGTGCTCTCTGAGGTCAAGGACTGTTTCAGATCCCTAGCGCTTGGCAAGCCATCCAATAAATATTTGTTGATTTGAATTAGGGCAGCAAAACAAACCACACACAAGGAGAACTGACAGAACAGTAGTTTATATGTGGAAAAGCCTGGGACTTTCAGTGACTGTGAGCTCAGTTGTGCCGCGTAATGTTTGGAAAAAGCCAGTGGAATTGGGCTGCATCAATACCGTGATGTGCCGTCCTACCCTGATCCACGTTTCCTTGGTCACACCTGTCTCCTCCAGTTAACTAACGTTGGCCTTCTCCCCAGTGACAACACCATGTCCCTTTCAACGCTCTATAACCAAAGTGACTCATCTCTTTGCTCCAAGTGGCCAAGAAGAGGGAGCACATACCTTACTCGCTGCCACCTCTTGAGAATATTTCTGCTTCCTTCATCTAATGGTCCTTCTCAAATGCCTGCTCTCTGCTGATTTCCTCGAACTCCTGATGTTCTGGAATGTTCTTTCACTGTTCTCAGTGAACTCAGTGCTGGGTTCACAGCTTTCCTATTTATTCCAACCGTGACCATCGTGCTCTGGAATTCCAGTATACTAGACTCAGTGATAATGACCCAATAAATAGTTGGTCTCTTCGGGTCGAGAGACTCAACCTCCTTCCTGACTGTGCTCCATCCACCATTCCGCTGTGCTTGAATTCACCCTAAGCGCCTCACCTCCAGCATCTCAAGCTCTGAATTCTCTATGAGCAGGGCGCCTGCGTGGCTCATTTGGTTAAGCATCTGCCCTTGTTTCAGCTCATGATCCCAGGGTCCTGGGGTCAAGCTCCCTGCTGAGCAAGGAGCCTGCTTCTCCCTCTTCCCCTGCTCGTGCTCTCTCGCTCAAATAAATAAAATCTTTGGAAAAAAAAAATAGATTCTCTATGACGTCTCTACCCAACCCAGGCCCTGGGTTCCCCATTTCAGAGGGACTTTCCCCAGCATCCTGTGTCTCTAACTTGCCAGACCCCAACCCTAAAGAACCCTCACTCCACGTCCTCTGATTTTAGCCGGTCTTTCTGGCTCCAATCCCAAGCATTTCCGATCTGTTTTCGAGGTTATCTTTGTTAACCACAAATCTGATTTACTTTTAAGAATAAAGTTGAGCTCATTCGGATTTCTCCCTTTATAATGCCAATTTCCCTGCAAGTATACCAAGTTTTCTCCTGAGTGAAAGAGCCTGGAATGGAGTCACAGCCACTGCACTGGAGGTTGCTGGTAGCTGCAATCTGTCTAGCCAGCCCCAAAGCTAATAGTGGATAAATGGCGGGAGCAGCTATGTAGTTAATAACTGTGGCAATCACAAATGATTGTACTTGTGCATTGTGATTTTGCTGTTAACTCTGTTTTACAGTTATTTTAAAATTTTGCCCATGGGTAAGTTTTTAATTAGGAATACAGAGAGGGGAAGATGAGGAAATCCACTTCTACCTTGCATGCAAGCAAGAATAATGCCACCAACATGTCCATTAGAAGAGCGAGACAATTGTGATAACTAAATCAAAGGCGGTGAGTTTTAAGTAAAATTCCCACCTGACACATTGAAAGTGGTAAGTCCTGTATATTGTTTTGTCAATAATAAGGTCATTTTTCCTAACACAGCTATAGGATACTTCTGCATCTTGCTTAGGTTACCTATGTAGTGAGAGACTGGAAGGAAACATCACTCTTTAAAAATTTTAATTCTATGTGAAAGATAGATTTATTTTTTTTCCTCTTTATTATTTTTTCAATGGCTTTATTTTTGTGTGCCTCTCTACCCCGGTAGCTTAACAGAAAGGTTTATAATCCTTTTCACTATATTTCTCCCTCTTCTAATTTTCTGGGATATTATCTAAATCAAGTTATGCCTTGGGAAGAACGTTAAGAACATAGATGTTCACCTCTCATGTGTTGCCAGAGTAGCAAAGAGTTTGAGAACTACAGGACGGAGGGCTGGTGGTTCCAGGCAAGTCAGGGACAGGCTTGAGATTTGATTTATTTACGTATTTATTTATTGGCCATTTTCTAAACTGAGAGAAAGCAAAAAAAAAAAGGTATGAGAAAGAAGTTTTGTAAACTAATATACTGAGCAAATTGGTGGTTTGCATGCTAATCATCATAATCCCAATAAAAGGAGGTGACTCTGCTTGAGCTGGCCACATCAAGTTGAGAAGTGCCCAGGGCCACGGGACTGGACCCTCCTTGCAGACCAGGGGAGTGGCTCTGGGCTTCCGGTGTCCGGAAGGGGCGTGACGGTTACTGATACCAACAGGTCAGCGACATCCGGTGACACATTGAGCCTGTCCCAGGCCTGCCCGGACATTCTGGCGGTCTTGGCTCCCCTCAGGCACTCACCCTCAGGGGAAGCATCCAGATGTCCCAGGGAACCTCTTGCCCAGCTTGTAACCGTTTATTTTCAGTGGAATTTTGGAGGCGAGCTATGGTACTGGCAGCGAGTGTCAACTCTTCTGTGTATCACGGCGTTCATTTTAACTGAGCAAAGCAACTGGAGCTTGTGAAAATTAGGGGCAAATGATCTTTTGGGAATCTAGTTCTCTGTGGAGATCCTCTTTAACAGTCTGCATGGGAATGTTGGGCCCCTGAGTTTGAGGTCCAGCTTGAGAGCTGCTCTAGGCCCATATCCAGGAATCCATCCACACAGTAGCCCATGAGACACCCACCTATGCAGCCTCTGGCGGAGGTCCTGTCCACCCCCCTCCTTCCTGAGTGTGCTACGATAAACCATTTACCTTCTCCAAGCCTCCATTTCTCATATGTAAAATAATGATGATGCCTCCTTCGTGGGGTTATTTCAAGGATCAAGTGAGTTAACATATGGAAATGCTTTCATATTCTAAGTTACTATAGGAATATTAGATAGAAGCAAATTTCTTGTCAATTTATAATCAGTTGTCCTCATCCAGAGATGGATGAGGATTTTTTTTTTTAATAAGACAGGAAAAAATTTTTCATGTTTTGCCTTAGAAGCTGAATGAAATCTCTTTCCATCATGAGCTGTTTCTTGGGAGTCTAAAATAATTGAGTGTTTGGAGCATGGTGTTTAATCTGGAGCCCTGTTGATCTAAATTTATTTGAACTTTGGGGCTTAATTAAAACCATCCACACAAGAAAGTCCTTAGCCAGGGATGCCTTAATGGGCTGGTGAAATGCACTGATAAGTCCCCGTGTCAGATATCATCAGTTTTGTTATTACTGGCCCTAATCAATACATATCTTTAATTAATGATAACCATTATTTACTGAATGTCTATTGAGTGAATACAAACGTCATCTCATTTCATTTCATCCACACAGCGATCCCACGAGACAGGAACTTCCATAACTAGCTTCCTCCTCTTTGCAGAAGGAGGAAAAACGCTTAAGAACGGTCATGGTCACTTCCTGGCAAATTTGGGATTAGGCTGCTTGTCCACCTGACTCCAAAGCCCTGTCCCTTATGTCACACCATGTCCCTAAACCTCAGTTAGATGTATTATTTTTCCCATGGGAAGTCTGAAAAAGGGGAGCTCTCGGAGCCCCAGGAAAGGGCTCTCTGTTTTGAATATTAAAACCATTCTTGTATATGACCCTCTGCCGTTTGATTCTGCAATCACAGTCTTAGCCTCCAGATCTCTTGAGAGAACCAATATGCTCAACTTACACTCCCTCGCCACTTATTCTTTTCTTCAATGGCTGGAATTCACCATCTGCCTTCAGCTTTTCATTGAAACCAATTTCATGAAGGGACCTCGTATCGGCTAATTCCAGTGGGAGAGAGTGGGTCCGTCCTTGTTCGCACCTGTCATCACCTCCTCCTCCTCCCTCTCCCTGTCTGGCGTCCCCGGCACCGTAATGAAATGGCTTGCACAAGGGTTGACGACGACTCCAGACAGACAAGTCCATGGCCTCCACCCCTGCCTCGCCCTTCTTTTTTTGGCCGTGGCATTTAAAACTGCTGACTTTCCTCCCAGGGGAATTCTCCCGTTGTCTGGGACCTGCTGTCTCCTTCAGGCTCTCCTCCGGCCTCGCTGGTAGTACCTTGTCTTTACTCTGCACCGCTCTTCCTCCAGCTGCCAACACACAGACCTTGGGCCGGTCCTCGGAGCTCCCCCTTCACAAACACATGGAATCAACTCACTATTTAAATGACGCTGCCAAAATCTCAACCTCCAGCCCTCACCTGTTAGGTTCAGCTCCAGACCTTCTTTTCTGTCTGCTTCTCACCTTCTCTCCCTGGGGGTCTCATGCAACCTTCACCTCAGAGGTCCCGAAAGGGAACTCCTTACCTTCTCGCCTGTCTACCAGCGCTCATGGTAGCCAGCTAGACTCGTCTGCGTCTTCGGGTCTTGGCCCACAATCCATCAGCTGCTTGGCTGCCAACAAAGTCCTGTTGTCCCCTGTCCCCTGATGTCCTCTCACCCCCCCCACCGCTTCTTCCCCTCCTTCGCACACCCTCTCTTACCCAGGAGCCATCCCCGTACCCCCTCCACCTGCCAACTCCTCCCTTCGTCCACTCCATGCATGGTTGAGTCGCATTATTCTCCTACTCCAAAATCTAACTGCTCTGCATAGCCCGTTTAAAAAAAATTCCTACCCTCAACATTCTCCGTGCCCCTCCCCAGCTGCCCCTCCTGGCTTCCATTCCCACATGTCCACACCCTACTTGTCCTTCAGAGCCATGTGCAAATTCCTTCACTTTCATGATGCTTCTCATGATGTCCATAATGTGTCAGCTCTCTCTTTTCTGAAATCCTCTGGTGCTATGGCCTGCCTCTCTTGGGGACATGTGTGGTCCATCCTGCCAACTCTGTAATATTGCCAGAAAAGGAGCTCATTAGAGACAGGGTTTTTGTTCTGCTCATCTTTATATTCTAAACATCTGGCATAGGGTGACTTTCTTTCAAGAGTAGATGTCCTATAAATGTAAAATAAAAAGTTGTGCCCTATAATAGCTATTAAATAGTTTAAAGCAGCAAACCTAGATTTAAATTTTTTTCTCACTGCAGAGCCCCATTGTCTTCCAGCCATTCTGTTAACAACAGATCGAAATGTCCTCGGGCATTTGCTCTTTTCACTGGGGGCTCACTCATTTGCTGTGTGGGCCCGGTAGGAATCTCTTGTAACCTCTCCTAACAACCCGAGAGCTCTTGAAATAAGAGATCTGATGATCTTTGTATCCATCAAAGATCCAACATATAGTAGTTCTATTTGTTATGAATAAACAAACCATTTCTGTAAAGCTAACAAATCCAGAAGAATATTGGGTCACTTTACAAAATAATATTTTGACCATTGAGTTGAGTCTAAATGAGTGCAAGAAAATATTGTGTCCTTGGCTTGACACATGGCTTTTAAAACTAGGGTAAAATACAGATCTAGGAACATTTTGGATGTTGCGGAGGCCCTGTGTTGGGAACACAGACCACAGGATTCTGGCCGACACCAACACGTTTCTCGTCTTTGCCAGCGTGTGGACGTACCACTCGGTGTCCTGTGCTTCCTTCTTAGTTTTTTGCACATGAAGGTCCAGTAGGGAGCAGAAAAGATAGCCTGTTGAGTTTCTGTCTTTCCTTCCCATAGGTAGGGCCATAATCTATTCCAGATGTCAATGTAGAAATAGTAGGAACTGAATTTCAGATAAACGCTTGCAACCTGCTAGTAAAATCCAGAGCAGAAAAGGTACCACCTAGGTGTTTTCTTTCTTTTTTTTTTTTTTTTAAAGATTTTATTTATTTGAGAGAGAGAATGAGATAGAGAGCATGAGAGGGAGGAGGGTCAGAGGGAGAAGCAGGCTCCCCGCTGAGCAGGGAGCCCGATGTGGGACTCGATCCCGGGACTCCAGGATCATGACCTGAGCCGAAGGCAGTCGCTTAACCAACTGAGCCACCCAGGCGCCCCCACCTAGGTGTTTTCTACTTAACAAAACAAAGTCTATGGAATCACAGGCTTCTGCTGATCTCCCCTCGGCACATAATGTGCTGCCGGTTGGTTTTTCTCACAGTGGGAATGCATTTATCCCAAGCTGCCTTCCCCATCCGAGGTCATCGATCAAGGGCCATAGGGGCAATTTAGAGACACAGAAGACATAAAAATGTGAAGCCTCTGTCTCACCTGGTTCCAGCTTAAAACCCTCCAGGGGCCATCTCCTTTGCGTTCAGAAGAAATTCCAAGCTCAGCATGAAAGTTGTTTTCTGGGCCCCGCGTTTCCCTCTGGGGTCATTGCTCACCCCTCATCCTGGCTGCATACCGGCCCTGTGCCCTGCCTTCACGGACGCCTGCTATCTCACACTGCAGGCCCTGCTCTTCCTTCTTCCCAGAACGCCCTTCTCCGCCTATTTTCGCCCTTCCTCCTCCGCCTATTTCACCCTTCCTCCTCATTATTCCATTTACTTGGCTAATTCCGGCTCATCCTTGAAAACTTGAGTCTTGTTTCCTCCAGAAAACTTCCTGTCTGGCTGAGAGGCCTCCTTTGTGCTCCTTCCAGATCTTTGAGCTCTCTTTTAGTGACCCGGCACTGATCCTACTCTGCTCTGTCTTTCCATCTCCCCCAAGACCATTGGCTTCTAGAAGGCAAAGGCCATCATTTTATGTTTGGGTCCCCTAGAGTACGGCAGATTCCCTTGCATGCTATGGGCACTCAAACAAGTGATTTGAGTGACTGAATCTAGAAGTGTCAATGTTCCTGGTGCCACACACTGGCCACGGCACCCAAAAGGCCGAGAGGTATAGATGCGTGATGGCAGGGCTGCTTCCTGGCACGATCCCTTAGGTTTCTCATACTGAGTACTGGCCAAACACTCCAGGCTCAGCCAAGCCACAGGTTCCCAAGCAAGCTTAGATGCCCTCACTAGTCATGAAATTAAATCCAAAATCCGTGCCAGCTGAAAAATTTGAGACAAAATCCCTGACAGCTAGTAGGGAAAACCAGATAATCGAGCGGTACACATCTACGATAGATCAGGTGGCAAGAAGCGCTGTCCGGAGGGGAACAAGGGAAAGGGGAGGGAAGGATGGGGCTGCAGCATCAGGTGGGGTGGTTTGGGAGATGAGCAGTGGTCATGAGGATGATTGCCACCCCTCTAAATCGGATACCCAAGGACCTTGCTCAAAGCTGGAGGTGAGCTTGGAAAAAAAAAAAAAAAAAAAAAAAATTGAACGGAAGTCAACCCCCGGAAGGCTGGCCAGAAAAGTGTCTAAAGTTTGGAAATGAAATTCGCTCTGACAACTCTTTTTGCAGCAAGTTGATTTGTGACCATGCTGTGTGCATTGTGATCCGACAAAATGGGGCGAATCACGGAGTCTGTGGTGTTATTCAGGTCAGGCCCTGCCTTAGAGCCGCATCCAAGCCCCACGATCACACCCCTCCCCGCTGCAGCCGTCTCCACCTTCCAAATAAGCTGGTGGGTTGTTGCCAGAAGTACCAGTGCAGTTGATTCTGCCCAGAATCAGTCAGTCCAAAGCTGGCTGCCGAGCTCCTACCACGTACCTGGAGCTGGGATGAATGTTCATTACATCTGTTTAGAGCAGTGGGACTCCGGTTAAGGAGCCCAAATTCGTGCGTGGATAGAAAACACTCCATAAACTTTAGAAGGCAATTTATAATGCAGTGCAAAATGATGTGATGTCGACTTGAACTGCTGTGGAACGGAGACCCTTAAAGCCCTGCTTTGTGCACCAGGTGCTGTGCTTCCCACTCTGGCCTCCTCTGCTTCACACCGTATGCACTGTGACCCGGCACTGATCCTACTCTGTGTAGGCTCTCCCGTTTTACCCGTGTCACGCTCTCCCGTTTTACCCGTGAGGAAGCAGAGGTCTGCGTAACTACATGTCTTCCCAGGGTTCCCAGGGGGCCTCGATGCACCTCTGGAACCTCTTGTCCAGTTGCTCCCTTGGTTTTCCCATTTCAAGGTCATGGTGAAGATCAGCAAGAGACCTCGTAAGAAGCCCTTGACACAGGTGCTAGCCCAAGAGCTGGTGGAGACAATAGAAGGTGACCCTGGATCTCACCACCTGTCCCTCTGCCTTCTTGGAGGCTTCCACTCGACACCTGAGCCCAGCCCCACTGAGCAGGCGAGTTTAGAGCAGGCAGAAGACCTGTCTGTCCGAAGGGAAGAACCTACTGCTTTAATGGTGATTAAAAAACGTAGCTTAACCCAGAGCCAGGATTTTCTTCCACAGCATCAGAATAGGGAAAAAGAAAAGGAACAATGGTAAGAAACCCACCGGGTTTGTTGGTTTAGGAGACTCCCACTGCTGGGCAACGGTTTTAGAAAAACTCTGTGCTTTGAAGTGTGGCTTCTTGTTCTATTCTTGATAAACCATTGCCTTTCTCACCTGATTTCCATATCATCACTTAGAGCTCTACACGTATCTAAATATATATGCTTATACTCAGATGTGTTCTTCTCCCCTGGTTATCTAATCTTTGAAGAAATCGCTACAGTTGTTTCCTGCCCGGGCTGACTGCACTGTTCCTAGCAAGCCGTCCATTGTGACCAACTCCTTGAAGTCAGTAGGCATCTTCCCTCCAGTCAGGTCTTGAGGAGGAAGCTCTGTGGCCTTGCCCACGGCCCGCGAGCTCTCAATGCCATCTGAAGTTGCTAGCAAGCTCTCTACGGTTGAGGCCAAGTCGCTGATATAAAGAGGCTTTTGTACTCCAAGTTTTGCGTTGGATTTTCAGTGTGGTAAAGACATCTATATGACGAGCAGCAGGAAACATTACTTCCTCATCACGCAATTCAAAAGAGTCACAGGTGAATTTTGCATTTGGTATTGTAAGAGCTTCTCAATTAACAATGGCAGATGCCACCCAGAGTTTCCTCAAAAAAAAAAAAAAGAAAGAAAACATTAGAAAAAGGCTCCATTACCACACATTCATTGTTTCCCAACAAATTTCCAGCCAGCTTTGAGGAGGCTTTTTAAGAACGCACACTTTGAGTTACAAGTAACGTCTAGTGCGGAAGGAATACCTACAATGTTTGCTAATGACTGTGGCAGAAGGAGAACGTGTTTTTGAAACTGGGGCACGCAGGAGCCCCAGGTTCTCTTCCTGTTTCTCGATGGACTGGCCGGGGAACAAGAGGTCATCTCATCTCCACTTTGCTGAGTGCCAGAAGTCTCTATGCAAAATGCCTCATCTCTACGCTACATACCTGGGATGAGAGTGCATTCCCGATAGAGGAAAACGGGTAAAACAGTTTGTACGGTGAAAATATAGTGATAAATGTGTGCAAGGAATCCATGAATACTTTCTCATGAATTGCAGAGGGCTCCGTTTTCATGGCCGTAGAAGTTGACCGTAGAAGAGTCACGGTGCATTCAGATACGTGGTGCCAGTTACACCCGTGCATTTTACAAACCTCTGTGCCTCTCACTGGGTGCAAAAAAGGAGGAGAGAGTTGCATATGGAATCAACTGAAGTGCTCCCAGGTAGCCTGATACCAACTGTTTCAAAGTTTAGACTTCATAGCTGATTTAGGGTCAGAAGCAGAAATGATGCCTTTGGCTTCTTGGGATGGCCATGGATGATGAATCTCATGCCGTCCAAACTCTCAAATGTTCCAGAAGCCATTCTCCAGGTAATTAAAAAAGACCTAAGTTTGTTTCAGTAGAAGTGGGTCAGTGTTTCAGTGGGAAGCCTCTGTCAACCTCGGTGTCCCAACGAGAGAGTGCCATTTGGTTCATTGGATTTTCCTTTTAAATCCAGTTTTCCAGAGCACTTTTTTCAGTTTGAATGCTCTGTGGAGCCTAGTAACACGTTTATTGAGCACCTGCTTTGGGCTAGACCAGGAGCTCAGTTCTGGGGGGATATGAACTTTAAAGAAGTTACGGATGGATGGATGGATGGATATCTTATTTTCAAAGATATCCTAGTTCGGCAGAGGTAAAATAAATTAATCTCATGCCCTGTCTTGGGCACTAGTAGGGATTTTAATACTTGTACCTAGAAAGATCAAGGCAGATCTTTGTCATGATGGCCTATTTGAACTGAGTTGGGTTTTGAAAGATGGTAGAAGTTGAGAAGGCTGAAAAGTAGAAGAAAGGCATTGCAAGATGAACAGTGGTGAAAGGAAACACACAGCGAATGTTAGGAGCCCCTGTGTGGGTGTGGGGTTGGGTCGGTCTGGGAAGGTGCAGGAGGGCGGGAGCACCAACAGTGCAGAGTTTGGACCTTTTCCTGTCAGACACGGTGATGGTCATGTTTGCTCTTAGAAAAGAGAGGAATCTTAGGAGGAGAAGAAACTTGGAAACAGAATGCCTGTCAGGAACATTTTGCAGTGGAAGCTGATGCATGCAACCACAGGACCTGAACCAGAGCTGTGGCCATGGAGTAGTGGATGGGTCACAGAGGAAGTGCCATTCACGAGGTTGACCCAACAGGGCTTTCCACTCATTGACCACATAGAGCGAAAGAGAGAAAGGAATCAAGGAGGAATTGATCTAATTTTGTTGACTGGGTGGATGGTGATGCCATTTGCAGAAAACCACAGCGAGACAAATGTTTTTGTCCCCCAAATATAGGGCCTGGCAAACTGCAAGTCTTAACAGATTTAGGTCAGACTTGCCTGAATCCCCTTATAGAGAGAGAGAGAACATGAAGGTTCATGTAAAATCAGGCCATTGTGAGACCCTTTCAATGAACTTCAATAGGATGGGACGTGAACTCTCAAAAAGAGAAGTTGGTCTTTTTATTTATTTATTTATTGCTGTTTTTGTCATTTTGAAGACTAATTTTTTTGTTTTGTTTTGTTTTCTCATCTATTCCCTGATCATATTTCAAGGTTTTGTTTTTACTCATCAGAATGACAGGAAGTTTTCAAAGTGTGTTTCCTTCAAGTTTGGCCTCAACCTTATTTTCAGGATTAGGCGTTTGTTTTTCCATTTGCCTCCATGACAACCAAGCCCAGAATTCCTATATATAGTCATCCAGCGCCCATTGTCCCCCTGGCCATTGTAGCATAATCTTGTGCATCCAGGCCAGAGAGCTTCACTGATGATGGAAGATGAGGAGGTGCTGGAGTCCTTGGCCTGGAGATTTTCAAGGCATAATCAAAAGAAGGAAATAAAATAGTGTGCCTGCCTCTAGAGATTTATGTTCCCCTTTAGACACTATCCAGAAGTTTTTGGAATGGCCCATAGATGGAGAACATTTTTGAGACTCTTCAAAGGAAATGCTTGGATAGTTGAATCAATGATTTGTAGTTGGTGGTATTCTTCTGGATGCCAAGTTCTGCTCTGTGTTAATAGCATGAAGTAAACAACAGGTATCTTGAGAAACAGAGGGAGTTACGTTGAGTTTCAAAGGGATTTAGATAGAACCTAAGAAAAATTATTAAATAAATAAACTTTTTGAGTCTGAGAATCATCTTGACAGCATATTGTTTTTGTAACTTAAAATGGTAGGTGATGGATGGATGGATGGATAGACAGACAAGCAGGCAAGCCTGAATTTAAGAAAGTTGTCCACAAATTCAATCTAGCAACATTTTCATAAGTACCTTTTTTCATAAGTACCTTTCTTTATGAAAGGACCGTGAGTCTCTGTGGCTATAAAAGCATGTGAGGTACTATTCCTGCCAATCTAAAATGTAAGCTCCACAAGGATTCTTGGTTTTTTTGCACTGATGTATCCCAAGTGCTTAGAGGTGCCTGGCACGTAGAGGCCTCTCAATAAATATTTTCTGAATTAATAGAAAATTCGGAGCAAATATATAGACTGACATAGTAGAAACCCTCTTATTTGATGTGATCAATACTCACCTTCTCAGTTATAGTTGAAAGTTTCTAAATGCAGGGAATCCTTTTTAAAATGTCTTAAGCATTTTATTTTCACCTACAAAATAGATTCATTCACCAGTATTGGGATGTAGGGTCCAGTGTATGTATTGGAGTCCTTTGACTGAAGTTCCCCATTTCTTCTCTTGAATAAACCACGGGCACATACGTTGTATCATGTGTTACTTCCAGATTCAGCTTCTTTTAAGTGGAGTGGTAATTTAGACATTTGTGGAACAGTCGTAGAGCAGAGTCCTTCTAGATTTTTATGTTCTCAATCTTTTATAGTTGGTCTTGCCAAAACATAATTTGTTGGAATTTTTTTTTAGCAACTTGACTTTATCAAGTCTTTCCAAAGCATTCAATGTAGCTTTCATAGAAATGACACTTTATGCCCATATTCCATCATTTTAGGTCATCTTAATGACATCAAACAAGCTCATTGGCAAATATAACAGGTACAAAGAAGTCTGGGAGCGAATCCAGTGGATTGTTGTTAGCATCAGCTCAACTGTTGGAAGCAGAGATGGTTGGGCCCGCTGGAGGGTGACCCCCAGCACCAGCCCAGACACTGCTGCCTTCGGTCTTCTTGGGTCAGGATGTTTTAAGGTCAGAGGCATCGATCTGGCCAAATGTGATGGTGGAGGTTGCTTAGGGGAACCTGTGAGTGTAATGTGAGGTGTAATGAGATCCGGGTGAGAATCCCGATGTGTCTGTGCTGACGAAGCACCGAGGAGATCGGCGTCCTATCTGGATTGTTGGGAAAAGTCATCACAGTGTAGATGACATTTCAGCTGAGCTCTGAAGGATGGGTAGATATTTGCCAGGCAAAAAGAGGAAGAAGAGAGCTCAGTAGCCCTGGTCAAGGACTCCCAATGATGAAATAGGCAGAATGTGCTTCTGGGAATTGGGAACGAGCTAGAAGTGAGGCTGAACGCATGCTCTGGGGCCAGACTGAAGAGCTCTGTGTACTGCACTCAGGAATCAAGACCTCACCTTTGGGCACCGCAGCATAATCCTATCATGACCATGTAAGTGATCACATGTCTGTGATGCGCATGCCGGCTAGACTAGAACAGATCTCTGAGAAAGGAAGACCAGATAGGAGGCTGTTCAAGCTGCCCATGCAGGATATGAGGGCCTGAATGAACAACGGGAAGGGAAAGCCCAGAGAGGGAGGTGGTTGGAGCTGAGCGTGACACTGGTCTCTAGGACGGGGTAGGGGCTCAAGCACTGCTGCCAAGGACAGTTGGGAGGAAGAATCTCACAGCTGAAACTGGAACGAAGCAGCGAGCCATTCACTAGCATTCAGACACGTGGGCAAAGGAGCAAAAGGGCAAAAGGAGAAGTGTGGGCAAAGAGGAGGTCGGGCTTCAGCGCCTCAGGTTTAAGGAGTCCGACATTTTAGAGAGCTTAATCATCTCAGAGCTCACTGGGTTTCTCATGGCGGCAGGATTCTCTCGTCCCCACAGATACCTGGGTCACTAGCACAGACGTGAAGACACGTAGACTATTTTTGTCCTTTGCCCACGCTTATTAGCAGTTGTGTGCTAGAGGTTGCATGGCATTCCAGAAGTTTCCCAGCTATTGACTAAAGTAGATCTTTAAGTGCTCTCTTGATATTGTTAATGTGCCCTTCTCCAGTTTTCTATGATTTCTTGACGGGAAATAATGGGCTGTATTTACAGCATTTCGGGGGTCCCACCCTCACCACCCCCCATACTTTGGATATTTACAGTTGTTGCGGTTAAATTATCCACAGGTAATATTCTGTTTCTGGTTCCTTCTGCTACCAAACTTGAGTTGCTAAACCACCCGCTTTTCTAAAGAAAACTACAATTTAGGCATTATTTTGAACTTTCTATGCTATTTTAGAAGATTTTAAATTCTCCCTAATGCAGTCTACCCCACTTTCTGGTATACATATTTTTCTGTTCACACTCATCCTCCAATCTTCATTCCTTTTCCCTGTTGGAATTAGGTGACTTTTTCTCATTGTGATAAGAATGGAGTTATTTCATTTCTATTTACGACTTAAGGTGGAAGTGTGGTGAATTGAACGTTCCAGCATCTTCGTGTCTAGTGTTGACTTCATTAATGAACACACTAATGCTAGTTATTAGTGGGCACTCAAGTTTCTCTTGACGTTCTCCTCCGTCTCTCTTCTTCCAACATTTCCTCAGTCACCACGTACTGATTTTGCTTCTTCTCCACTAGCTCTTTAGGGATGCCTCTATCAGGACGTTTATTTCTTTGCATTTATCACAATCAGTTATTTACGTGTGCATCTGAGACAGCTGCTTGAGGACAGGAACCAAATCCTATGCCCCAGAACTGACTCTCCTGTTGACTTAGATACTCAGTAAATATTTGCTGAACAAATGGATATAACTGAAGCATTTGCCCCCCTGGGCACCCCTGATTTGCTTCCCTAAGATCCTTTGTCTTTTATTTTCTCCTGGTACTTGGTTCGCGCCGACCAAAGAGCCTGCCTCCCCAAGTCTGCACGAACATCTAGCTCAAATAGAATTAAGTGTGGTTGCTGGTGCCAAGATCCTTCTGCTACGTTTGTACCTTCACTCAGATCCTCTCTGTGGAGCTGTAGAAAATTGAGAATTGATCTTCCTGTACAGCTCCCTTTTTGGATCACTCAGTGCGTAAGGGGGCTGTCCTCTGCAGCGCCCACAATTTACTGCCCAATTGATTCTTACTCTTCCTGTATCTCCCTTAATCCTCCAATAGTTAAATTCTCCTGCTACTGTTCATTTGTTCTCCTTGCCTCTTGTATTCCTTCAATCAGTGGAGTAAGTTTGCCAGACGTGGAGAAGGCCTGTGTTGTCACAACAGCTCTGCTCGCCCCCCTGCTAGACCCCAGCTCTGAGAACGTACCCCTGATGTCTTCTTGGACTTTCACTCCCTAGAGCCCGCACATAGCCTGGCACTAAGAGGGTGTTAACTACATGTTTGTAGCCTCAGAATATTCAAGAACACTTCATTCTATCATGCTTATTGTGTTCCCAGAGTTCACTTGTTTGTCATTTGCCTTTATAAAATCCAGTTTCTTGTGATTGTTTCTGTGCTGGCTAATTTTTAGAGAAAGAAGAAGGAAAAAAACCCCTAGAACTGATAGTCACCTGGGTTTGGCTGGCATTCTGGGAGATGGACTATAGCAAGAAGAACTCCTCTGGGAACATGGCTAAGTGAGAGGCCTGGGAGGTTTCACCCGGAACCCAGCCCTTTCCCTGGTTTGAACACCTGTCCAAGAGCCACCGGAAAGCATCCGCCTCCCGTCCGTGTACCTTTCTTTTCCCAGCCAGATTCCACCCGAGGAATTTCAGAGCAGTATTACTTGAGGGCAGTTTATCAGGCGTCTATGAAAGCACGGGCCGGCGGGTTTCCGATGCTGGGCATCTGCTGTGTTCTCCTGCACAGCCTGCTTGTGGACTTGTCTCCTATGTGATCCTGTGTTTTCATTTTTATAAAGCATCTTGCAATTTTGGATATTCTTTTTCTTTCCCACGAACCTTGCTGTATTTTTCCCCCACGTGTTCTGAAAGGCTTATTTTAGTGTTTTCTTTCACATCCCGTTCACTGTTACTCCCTATCTGTCCTGTTTCCATTTCTATCTATTCTAATGTTATTTCAATTTTTCTGTCACCTTTTCTCTCTCCTCTCTGCTAAATATTTATTGGTGATGGACAATAGATACCTGATGGGCAAAATTCAGATTTTAGAGTCAGACGAATCTTTGTTCAAACCCAACCTCTGCCTCTTACTAGCCGTATGACCAACTGCCTCAACTACCTCATGGGTAAGATTGTGATGAGAACCTACACGGCACACCATAGTTGTGAGAATTAATTGCTGGCAGTTCAATAAATTCCAAACCCATTTCTATAAGCACCATGACCGTCCATGCTAAAATTCTATTTTGATCCTGATTTTACAAAATATAATTATTTTTATAGACCGTTGACAAAGTGGATAGCTACCCGTGACTTAGATTTATCTTACAACTATAACTGTACCTGATAACGTAATTTCTAAAACTTTGCACGTGAATATAGTCACAGGTCAGAGAATTAAACCTCTAGACAGCAGGCATGTCTCAGGGTTGGGTTAGGAACGTAGGGACCAGCCTGGTCTCTGCTCATGGTTCCTCTTTAAGGATTACTGGCCATCCAGGTGATAAAGATGTGACCTGGGTGAGCACCTCGGGTTCAGTTTCTCCCCTGAATTCACACCCCTGTGCTTCCGCTGCTGTAATTCTCAGTGACCGCAAGCCCGGCTGTTGAAAGCACAGAGTTTTTTTCACTTTCTGTAAGCTCGGAATGAAGAAAATAGCCTTAATGATGATTTTTAACCTCCGTGCGTGTCCTTCACCACTAACAATCTGTTTGCCTTTCTAACCTGGGCACAAAAACGACCCTCTTCCTGTTCCTCAGGCTGTGCCTCGTGAACAAGCTAGAATGTTCTGTAGCTTAGCAAGTGGGCTTTTTTAAGATCGGTGGAATCATACACGCTCACGTCTTTGTCACTTTAGTGCCCAAAGTGCTAAAATTGTACATTATTCACAAACTCCCAAGTGAGAGAGAATGAGAGACATAGTGTGTCTTGGCACCAGAGAAAAAAGTAAAGCTCTAAGAAGACCCAAACAGTTGTGAGCTGGGCATTATTACCAATGTACCGTAAGCGGTGGGATTTGCCCATTTTCGTAAATAAACCTGTCCATCGGATTTTAACCAGGAAAAAAAAAAGGGGGGAATTCATAACACGGTACATACAGCTGTCCCTTTTGCATTGCCATTTACGAGGGAAGGGCGCTGAGCCTCTCTTTCTTGGAAGGCTTTCCCTCACCACTTCTTGCATTTCTGTTTCTTCAAGTTTCATGTAACATATATATACCGAAGTTAAAATTTAGAATTCGTTTTTTGGGATGGATGGAATGAAATGCAATAGACCCTAGAGATAAGAAAAATGTGTTAAATCAAAGGAGACTCCCTTCCCTTGGAGGGAGTCTCCCTAAGAGATTAGTGCAGGTGTGAAGTTGGGGTGGGTGGAAGTTAGGGGAAGATGAATTCACCTGGCTTATGATCTGAGTCGGAACAACGGACTTCTTTGCAGGTTCTGCTGTAAAGGGGTCGAAGCTGTCGGGGGCCTGTGTCTGAGGTGACAGCCAGCCTCCATGCTAGCCTGCAGGACTCGCTGACTTGGGTGCTGGGTCTTGGAGGGAGCTGCTTTCTGAGAAATGGACTGTTCCTTGGGATGTTCATTTTGGTCTCTGGGTAGATTTGTGGGCGGCCGAGAGCTCACAGGCAGCGGGACCCCGCCTTGGCCTTGTTGGTCCCAGGATTTCGATCCTGTAGAGTAAAGAGCGAACAAGAGGACAGGGGCTTGTCAGGGATGCTGATGGGGCAGTGCCCAACCCGCCGCTCAGGCCCATGTTAACAAGAGAGGCGGAGTGTGTTTTGTGCTTCCTCGTGTGTGTGTTTTAAGCAGAAACTAGTCTTGAGAGCTTAAACAGAAAACATCTTGAACAATCCATGCAATGGTAAACAAACCTGCTATTGAAAGGAAGAATGAGAAGTTGACAATTGCATTATTGTGATCCTGAGTGGGTTCATCAGCTAGGATTGAGGAATAAAGAAACCAGAGATAAAAGACTTGAGTAAAATGAATTCGGTTGTGTCATTCCTTTCTTCCTTTGTCTTCAGTTTACACCTGGTAATGAACTCATGGAGGCTTGGAGGTATTGTTCAAGTTTCCTTTTCTTTTATTTTTGTGTGTGTGGCAGGTTTGTTTACAATTTCCAAAGGGGTTTTTTCTCCATCTTGAGGAATACAAATTGAAGAGGGGGAGGAGGAGAACAAGAAGGGAAGGTATTTTAGTATTTTGAAGACAGGAGGTGGCCTCACAATAAGGGAGGCTGCTCTGTTTTTGTTTTTCTTCTCAAAGAGGCCAACGGGATGGATGGTCCTGGTTTCATCAAATATGGGTTTTACAGAATTCCTCCGTGTCCTGCCTCGGGGAATCGTGCTTTGGAAAATTAAGTGTCCATCAAATCAGGAGGCTGGTACAGTTTCTATCCCCTTTCCCACCTTGCTTTTTGAAAGGCTTAAAAAAAAAGAGCCCTTTGTTTTCAAGGAAAGTTACACTGAAATTCATCTGTGGGGTATTCAAAGACTTCATGTGCGTCATTCCTAGGCAGCTCTGGGTTGTGCAGGACAATGTTGCCGAAAGCGTAGCCTCAACATTCAAAGCAGCATGTTTGGAAAAGGGTCAAGATCTTTCTTTCTCCCTCTCTCTGATTTTTTAAGAAACCGAGATTTCCCCCCCTCCCATCTAGATCACATTTCTCCACCACATTTCTCCACTGAAGCTTCTCAGGGTTAAGATTTATGGCTGTCATTTCCGACATTTTCCTCCGAATTGCAAACTTTAAAATACCTTTTAGGGAAACTTATTTGGAATTTCATTTTAATGGGATTTATGAATAAATCTCCATCTTAATGCTGACTAAGCTTTAAACATCCATTCCAGGAGAACACTATTAGATCTTTATATTTTAAATTTTAAATCACTTGACTGTGAAGACATAAAACATTTTTGTATTTGTGAGTGCCATGTGTTCGAGCATTTCTGTTAAAGACCTTCTTTCTGGGGGGCGGGGGATTGGCTTGAATAATTCTGGGCTGCAGAGGAGGAGATATGACATCATCTGCTTTCCTTTCTCACATCGGTGCCTGTGTGCTTTCTGTGCGTTCATTTATCTCACCTACAGGGACGGGTGGGTACTCTGTGGCAGCCGTTTCCTCTAGACAACAGTTGACTTTCTTTCTTCCTTCACTTTGAAACCTTTCACCTCAGCGTTTTAGTTTTAAATGCCACGAGCCCTCAACGTCAGATGAAAAGAAGCGACACTTCCTTCCCACCTGCCCTTCCCCAGATCTGTGTGGTAGGATGTAAATGAAGATGAAAGGTGGATCGTAGTCATCATCTGTAGGGAAAAGAAAAACAACTACTCCAGACTAATGTCGGGGGGTTTTCAGGGGTCAAAGCTCCACTGTGGTTCTCTGTGTCCGGTGTCCTTGTCCCTGTCTGTCCGCAGACTCCTCCTACTCAGAACCTCCAGATGTTCAGCAGCAGTTGAACCACTATCAGTCGGCCGCGCTGGCGAGGAACAACAGCCGAGTCAGCCCCGTGCCCCTCTCCGGGGCCGCCGGGGGTGCCGAGCAGAAAACCGAGGCTGTTCTGCACTGCGAATTCTGTGAATTCTCCTCTGGCTACATCCAGAGCATCAGACGCCATTACAGGGACAAGCATGGCGGGAAGAAGCTCTTCAAGTGCAAAGACTGCTCCTTTTACACAGGCTTTAAGTAAGTGGCGTGAAGAACAGCCTGGAGAAACAAAGTGGCTGTGCCTGCCCCACCCCTCACCTCACGCTTCCCCGTGCTTTCCTACCGGGAGCGCAGGGAAGGCCCTGCCCGCGGGATCCTGCAGGGATGGGGTCCAGTTTTCACAAAAGGAGGCTAGTTCCAGAAGACTGCTTTGGGGTTTGTGGAAGGGGGCTTGGGGGCGAAGCGCTCGCTC
Source organism: Mirounga leonina (assembly GCF_011800145.1). Lineage (NCBI taxonomy): Eukaryota > Metazoa > Chordata > Mammalia > Carnivora > Phocidae > Mirounga > Mirounga leonina. Next base: position 25,113,362 of record NW_023270433.1, on the reverse strand, counting down.
TGTCAGAACAAACGAGTTTAAACGTCAGAGCGAATGGGCAGCCAAGGAGTGTGAGAGCGTGGTAAGGGATTTCTTGGGCCCAGTGCATGAAGCAATGAGTGGTTTTTTTCCCTTCGAAAGACTATCCTCCCTTTTTGAATTTGTCTTTGGGGGAAAAAAAAAAATCTGTGTTTTTGAAAGCGAAGTCAAAGCCAAGGGAGAACATCCAGCAATTGTGATTTCCCTGCTACCCTTATAGAAAATTCCTATTTCTTAAGATCATATTGTTGAGAGACACCCAGAGAATCAAGACTCCAGCACTGTGAAGACTAGAACTGAACAATTGTAGAGAGATTGTTCCAATCCAGAAAAAGATAATCCAAAGCCACCTCTGCTCCTGTGTATAACAGAATCTGTGAGCTCAAAGAACAGAGTGCTTCCTATCATGTGCTCTAGACTCTTGTGATTTAATCTCATCCTGTGCAATGCTGTTTAGGTCGGTGGTTATGAATGCAGAGTGTGGAGTCTGACTACCTGGGTTTGAATCCCAGCTTTGTCACGAACTGGCTGTGTGACTTTGGACAAGTCCCTAAGCTTCTCTGTGTCTCCTGGTCCTTATCTGCAAAATAAAGGTAGTAATACTACCTCACTTACGGGACTCTGAGGAGGAGTAAATGAACCAATATATCTAGAGTGCTCAGAATAGTGCCTGGCGCAAAGGAAGTACTAATTAGTATTACAGTATCATTGAAAGCTATTATAATAATGTGATATTAGATGGCTCTATTACAGGTGTAAAGCTATCATTATCTCTTCCTGTTGCTGTTAGGCCCTGAGCCTTAGGCCACTCTAGTACTTCAAGACAGACTCCACGCAGCCAGGCTGGCAAAAGTAGGTTTCATCGCCAACAGAAAACAATCGGAAGAAGAACAAGGTTCTTTTCCACCCACACCTTAGTTGCTGGGATTCGATGGGAAATGTGTTACTTCTCTGACTATTAATACTAATTTGGTTCAGTTGTTTCTCAGATAAATACGTATGTGACCTTAGAACTGAGAAGAGGCTGAAGACCCAAATAACAAGGGCCCACTGACAGGTGTACATGTCTCCCCGGAGAGAAGCACTTGAGTTAATAAGAAGGGGACCTTGCCTATTAGACTCTTGGTTTCATCCATTTTTATGAGACACTGAAGGCTTTGTAAATGATGAAGTTTTGAAAAGGATGGAGGGGTAGACAACAATAATCGCTTTCCTCCTTCAAGCTGGTACAACAGCTTTGAGTTTAGTTTACCTGATCGTCGGCCGCCATGACGTCCCAGCCAACTTGCCCTCAGGGTCCCATAGGCAGCTGGGAAATGAACCTGACTCCAGTCCCTCTCCTTCCAAGCACAATGAGAAAGAGGTTCTCGTGGGGATTTTGGCTTTATGCTTTTAATAGGCAGCTTCTCATCTTCAAGAATAAAGTGTTTGGGGAAGTCCATTTCTTTTCAGAGTAAGCCCTGACCCCGGCCAAGTGGCAGAAATTTTCAAAGAGGAAGTTAGCACTGCATGACAAAGTCCAGTTAGTGGATGAGTGACCAAGGAGCTTGTGGTCAGCAAACATGAGGAACAACTGTGCTTTGGGCCCTCCTGCAGGGGCGTCACACACAGAAGCCCCGTAGTGAGGTAGCCCGCAGGGGATGTGTGAGCGACATGATCCCTTGTCACACTCATCACCTCTCTCCCCCACCTCTCTCCCAGATCTGCTTTTACTATGCACGTGGAAGCCGGGCATTCGGCGGTTCCCGAGGAGGGCCCCAAAGATCTTCGCTGTCCTCTCTGCCTCTATCACACCAAATACAAACGCAACATGATTGACCACATCGTGCTGCACCGAGGTAACCTTCCTAAATGTGGTTTTCTTGGGGCAGAGGGCTGCGGGTGGCATTTCAAGGACTCCCCCCTCGAAGTGGCCACTTTGCCCTGGTCCCTGGTTCCTCAGCTTCTGTCCAGGCAGGAAATCACAGTGAATGACCACAGTGATGACAGCCCACGATAAAAACCCCTTCCTGCCGCAAGATGTGCTCCACGTGGAGGGAGGCAAAGGTGATGGGTTTAGCAGTGAACACTTCTCTGGGGCTTCCCAGCGTGAGGGATTTTCACATTCTGATTCCTCTGCCCTCACCGCCTTGCTAAGGAAGGAGCGAATGAGACACAGAACGGGCGGGTGAGGACTCATCATAAAATGTCAGGAGCTATCTGATTGCAAGCAATTCGTTGGAGGGAGACCAAAATGATGATTTCCAAAGCAGAGCGTGGAGTTTCCCATGAAATGGTTGGAGAGAGAAAAATTCTTAAAAATAAAAGTGGTCCAATAGGTATTAGACATCCCAGAGGTTTCAGATTTAAGTTCTGGTTTTAAAGCCTCCTGTGTTGACCTGCTCTCCCATCTGTAAGAAGAGAGGACATGAGCCTATGAAACAATGCGCCAAGTAGCTGGTCTGGTGCGTTCCCTGGTGGATGCACACTGCGTGTCATGTACATGTGGCTTCCTGTTGATAAACAGGGATGGTTCTTTCAAGTCCTCTTTGGTTTTTCTTTCAGTTGAGTTTGCTCTTGGCCAATTAAAACACTGTTAAACGACAGGCTTCCGCTGCATTGGAAGGAAAAATATGTTTATGTAAAAACTTTGTCCAAAGAAGATTCGGGCCAGAGGTAGATGGAAAAAGGATGACCAGAATCCTGGTTGCCAGTCTCTCGTGCTGTTTCCGTCCACTGATCTTTCATCTTTCCTTCGTGCCTTCCCTCCCTCCTCGTCCCCCTCTTCGTTCCTGTCTTCCTCCCTTGGCCTCTAACCCTAGGAGGCTTTTCCGTCTTTGCCACGTGGGCCTCAGAAACAGTGAGTGTGTCTTCTGCTGTCTTGCTGAGAGAGGTCACTCACCCTGACATGCTGGATAGTTTTGGAGCATTTTCAAAAGTTTCCAGCATGTCCCCAGTGCCACAGCCTCGGGCCGTTGCATTTTGTGACAATTTGCCCATCTCTGCTGCACACCCCGTGGAAGGCCCCGCTTAGCGCCCTCAGATTTCCTTCCTCCCCAGGCCGCCCTGAGGAGACGTGAGGTCGCTGCTGGCTGGGACATCCGCCTGCGAGCTGAGAGAAGCAGCATCGGAACATGGAGGCAGGAATTCGTGGCCAGAGTGGTGCCACCCAGTGTTTCACCTCAGTCACCTGGCTTCTGGTCCCCCAGCCCCTGTGTGGAGGTGGCTCTGTGCCCCCCTCACAGGGTGGGGAGGGGCCATGAGCAGTGTTGCCGCTGAGCAGACAGAAACGATGAGAGACCTCACTTCTGTGGTCGATGCCCTCCGGCTTCCCCTGTTGCTGCCTGGTGGGCTCAGAGCTTCAGTGTCTCATGCGCTCAATGATTTTCCTTCCCTGAGCTGAGGCTTCAGGAAGGGGATGGGGACACAGAGAAAGAGTAAAGCTAAAGCTGAGAAAGGCCCTTGGAGTGCTACACTTGACACGAAGTCACTCCTATCCAACAACCTCCTAAGGGCTAGGATTGCTACCTGTGTTCCTACTTCACGTGCATGAAACGTGAAACTGAGAAAAACTGCTTTTTCTTTGATTTGGTGTAGTTATTTTGTGGTCATCTCACAAAGGATTTAAGCTATCTTAAAGATATTTGTGCAGAACCGTAGGATTAAAACAAATGGGAAATTGGGGCAAATTTAGAATAAGGAGAAACCAGTTGCAGGTGCCCTGGAGGTACAGAGACGTTCACCAAGAAGTTGGTGTCCAGTGAACGCCGTGGGGTGCTGTGCACCTGGAAGCCGCGGGCTGTGGGTCTGGCCCTGAGATCCCGGCCTCCCAGGGGACAGAAGAAAACAGAATCCGTTGGATTTCAAGTGTTCGTTAGACTTTTGAAATTGCATTCAGGAGATTTTGAGGAATCCTAGATACCAAAACCTGAGAGGAATTGCTCCAGTGGGATCTCCGAAGGGGGGACCGTGTGCGATCCGGTGTGTATTATGCCCACCACAAATGCAGTGGGAAGGCCCACAGGGACGATGAGAGCTGGCCAGCGGAACCAGACTGGCCCGAGTGCTCACAGTGCTGTGAGTGAGTCAACTCCGGGCCTCTGATCCCGTGACCCATCCATCATACTGCCCGTCACCGGTTACTTACAGTCTCTGCTGTGTATTTGTAGAGGTCATTTATGTTAAACGAGCCATCTAAATATCGTCCTTACCGGGGTTGGAAAGTGCACGATCTGGAACGAAGGGACGTTTGAGGATCGGCAGTAATAATGACAACATTAACAACAACAAATTACTGTCACTGAGTGTTGACGAGGACAGGTGCTGTACTAAGTGAGTCCAATATGTCATTTTATGGAACTCTCACAAAACCCTGTATGGTGTGGGTATTACTGTTATCCCCCGAGAACAAGGGTAAAAGGTTCAGAGAGACTGAGTGTGACCCAAGGTCCAAATGACCAGTAAGTGACCCAGCTGGGTCTGAACCCAGGCTTGTCTGCCCCACAGCCCATGCCTGTAGCCACCAGGCATCACTGTCTCTCCCCTGGGAGGGTGGCTGATGTCACCGTGTTGAGTGTTCTCGTGGTGTGGCAGCTGTGTCTGAGGACGGAATCACCTGTGGGGCTGGAGGTCAGAGCTGAGGGCCACGGAACCGCAGATGGCAGGGTGTCTCAGGACAGCCATGTCTGCCATCTGCGTCCTGGCCTGGCTTTGGTGTCCATCTCAACCCAAAATGGCATCTCAGTGGGAAGCTGGTCTTGACAAGTCAGGAGACAGGGCTGGGTGTCTGCCTTGCAATTTCGAGTCGGGGCTGATCTCAAAGTAACAAGACGTGACTCTTCCTGCACCTGGGCTCTCCTTGCTCTGCGGATGAGTAAACATCATTGGTCTCTGGGGCCTGCAGTAAGAGAGCTTTCTGAGGCCTTGGGTAATTAAAATACTTGGGATGAAAGGGAAGAAGAAGAACTTCTGAACCGGCCCTGAGACTGAGAGACTGCTGGCAAGAATAGTTGCCTTCGCTTTTTATCCCAACAATACGATATATTTAAATAGGGAGGAAAGGGAGGAGAATTCATTTCACTCATGGGAAATCTGAATGAGAAATGGTCATGGGTTTATGTGGGTTGTGGCAAAAGAGCATACTGTGCGTCCATGCCTGCAGCAAGCATTCATTACTTGCTTGTGCCGCACTGTGCTGGGTTCTTGGGCAAGATGAAGTATACAGAAGACCCAGGACCTGCCCTCCTCAAGGAGATGAAGCACGTGCGTGAGTCTCCGTAAGGTAGCGAGTGATGGGTATCTAGGAGTTTCACAGCGGCAGGTGTATTTGTGTTTGGGGTAGAGAAAGGTGGGGGGGGCGTGGCTTTCAAACTGAGCCAGGATGACATTTCAGCAGGCAAAGATGATTGAAGGTGGGGTATATTAGTTAGCTGGGTAGCTTGAAACAACAATGTACTGTCACTGCTCTGGGGCCTAGAAGTCTGATAGCAAGGTGACAGCAGGGCCGTGCTCCTTCTGAAGGCGCTAGACAAGAATCCTTCCGTGGCCCTCCCTTGCTTCTGGTGGTTCCTGACATCCTGGCCCTGGAGCTGCGTCATTCCGGTCTCTGCATCTGTCCACACATGGCCGTCTTCCCTGTGTGTGTCTTCTCCGTGTCCTCTCCTCTTCTTCTAAGAACACTACTCATTGAATTTAGGGCCCACCCCAAACCACTGTGACCTCATCCTGACTACTTACATCTGCAAAGACCTTATGTCCCAATAAGGTTCCATTTTGAGGTTCTAGGTGCACATAAATTTCTGGGGGACACTATTGGACCCCCTACATGGGGGGGAGGAAAAATTTAAATCAGTCAGGTAGGTGGGAGCAAGATGTGTTGACAGTGTATTCAGGTGTTCTGAGGGGGGCTGAAGGGAACAGGGGACAAGGCTGGTAAGGTGTGTTCTGGCCAAATTAGGTAGGGCTTGGATACCAGTGTAGGAGTTCGAACTTTACTCAGTAGGCAGATGGGAAACCAGGGTACCTGCTGAATACCAACTTAGCAAAGATTGAAGCCAAGGATTGGTAGACCCAATTCTTTGAGAAACTTAGGTCAGATCAACATTTGGTGAGATTGGCCATGATTGGACCAGTTTGGAAAGGGAAAAATTAGGCCCTGAGATTTTTGTTTGCTGGAGAAGTTTGGAGGTAGGACTTTTGGTGGGTTTTCGTTCAATGCAACAAATATTTATTGAACATTCACTATAATGCTAGCATTGTTTTAAGCTCTAGGGGTACAGCCATGAAGAGTCAGGCAAGATCTGTGCACTGAAGGAACTTGAACTTGATAGGAAGGGAGACCGTGAACAGGGAATAGTTTCATGAGTACATTTCCACTGAGTTTGTCAGTTTATCATCATCATTGGAAGCATGATGCCTCGTGCACAGACAGCTTTGCCTGTATGTACCTTACACACCTGTCGTGCACCTGGAAAATTGGGTACAGATTGAATTACAGGGATGAAACACAGTTTTGCCAGATATTTCTATTTATAATTCTGGAACTGTGTAATCCCCGATTCTGGTCTCCAGTTGGCATATTAACTTAAAGCTTCTGCTTCCCAGCCCATAACCCCAATACATGGGCAAACACTGAATTTAACTGAATCCTGCTGGTGGGCATCTTTTGGGAACAAAACTAATCTCCCTTAATTTACCTGATGGGTATCGTTTTTCTTATGGAAAAAAAAAAAAAGCTGCAGTGCGATTGCCAGTCTTTCATTTTATTCAGTGAAATTACACATTCCCTTCCATCCCCACCAAATACTTTTGCCGGTTAGAATGAGAGGTGTGGTTCTTTGGTGCTCAGCTTTCTCTGGCTTGATGGTGGCAGCCTGGCTAGCATCAGGATTAATAACGTCTTACCAGGAGCTGTTGTCCTTACGTTTATGTGTGCCTGTTTATGGTCATATTTTAGAATAGTTGTTCTTTAGGAACTACTGTTATCTTCTTAATGGCTTTCTAGTTCTTAGCTTTTGTCACTCATTTGGCCGAGAGTAACGGGTGGGGCTTTGGTTTGGCCCAAAGAGGGTCTCAGGCCTGGAGCGGGATCATTTGCATACGGAGTTTGTTGGCGTGAATGACTTCCAGACCTCTCCCTACTTCGTTCAGACTTGGCACGTTGCGGGGAGGAAACCCAAGTGTGTTGTGGTCTGCCTTTCAGGAAGAATTTTTACTTGGTGACTCTGGACTCCACAGTGATGTGGTTTTTCTCTGTTTTGAGCAGAAGTGACCCTCCGCCCTCCCGGTAGTTGCAGTTTGGCAGATTTTTCCACTGAGCACCTCGGGAGTTCGACAGCACGCCCTTCTAGGCTCTCTAGCACCTCAGTTCCCACAGGCTTCCGCGGGGCTTTCCCCCTGGGTTTCACGTCCAGCTGCAGCACCAAGCGGCTTTTGAGTAGGAAGAGATGAGAGACACAATCTATCTTGTAGTCAAACTGGTGAAGTCATAATATTTTTGCAGCCAGCTCTGGAAGCTGAGTCACAATGAGTGTGATTCAAGCCTTGATTTCTTACCCAAGGTAATTTTGAGAGGTGTGAAGTCAAGAAAGACCCACAGTTGTCGCTGCCTCCATAGAGAAAAAAAGTCCTGAGCCCTGGGCTTCTGTAGCCAAGACAGGGCTCCGTCCATACCTGGAAACATTCCAGTCTCTAACTTTATGTCCTTGACTTGCCTCAATAATGAATAACCTCATTCAGAAAACCCTGTCAGTGATTTGCCCACCTTTCCAAGTCTCTCTTGTTTTTTTTTTTTATCTTGGTCGTGTTAGCCATGTGTTTAGAAAGGAGAAAAATTAACTTTTTTTCCCTAAAATGAAGATCTTAGTCAAAATCCACATAGCCCAGAGACTGGGAATGTTGGTGATGTCTTCGTTTGGAAATGGGAAGAAGTCTGATGTTTCAGAGTGAGTAAGTAAGCAGGAAATTACCTCTTATCTGATTGAGAAGATACTCGAAAGAAGTCAGAGAGAAATGGTTGCCTTAGACACTCCTGTAGCTATGGTACTCTTTGGTACTCTTAAACGATTAGGAATCAAAGGCGCATAAATAAACAGCGTGCAGATCGGATGTTCCAAGAGAGTTCTTTTCGGGGGTGAAGGAGGAGGGCCCTGGCACAGGTCAGGCAGGGGACCTGTGCTCCCAGGTCACAACTTTGTTCTGAACCAGAGGCGTGACTTTGAGGACGAGTCCAACAGGCCAGTCCTCAGCTTCCACACCAGTAAACTACAGGTAATAAAACCCGACTTTGCAGAGTGTTTTGAGAATAAAAAGTTAACCGTGAGGGTAGAATGCCTAACAGTGCTTGAAACAGTGAGCTCCAGGCAAATCGCCATGGTCATTTCCATGAATTATTATTATTTAAACTCCAGAGTATTTTGAGTGCTCCTGACTTTGTGTAAAATTCACTTAGACACACATAGTGAAATGGGAAACTGCAAAGAAAACTAACCAAGGTGGTAGAGGAATTGAAAGGGAGGCCTATAAAAAAAAAACAACCCCAGTCTGAAAGAAGTGATTCTTTACGGGAAGAAGTGAAGACAGGAGGCTGCTTGCATGGCTGTTTCCAAGGTGTTGGAGGCATCGTCCCAGGGACTGTTATCCAGCTGTGGTCCGTCTCCACGGAGGTCAGCAGACCCAGAGCGCACAGCACGGGCCAGAGACGGAGCGTGCACGAGGCAGAAATGACACAATCCAAAGTGGGAGCCAACACAGAGCAAAGGAGGGGTGCAGTCTCAGGGAAGGTGCCAGAAAAGTTCGTGTCCGCACAGCCCGTGAGCTCCTCAGGCATGGGGCTGGTCCCAGGGGTTCAGCCTGCTCCCCTGTCTTGTGCCGTGGGCGCCTGCTTGCACGCGTGTCTTACCCAGAACGGCTGTGGGGGTAATGCTGGGCACTTGGTGTGGAGCAGTGGTTATCGGCCAGGGTCAGGGTGCATTTGTCTGGAGGCATTTTTGGTTGTCACCCCTGGGGAAGCGGGGTGCCATGGCAGATGGTCGATAGAGGCCAGGGATCTTCATAAACATCCTACAGTGCAGAGTACAGCCCCCAGAGTCAAGCCTTATCTGGCCTCAGAATGTAAATAGAGCTACTGTTGAGAAACCCCGGGCTGGAGGAGTTGAACGGCGTAGCATGGGCTTTCTTAAGGCTCCGGCTGGCTTCTGCCAAAGCATTTTTTTCCTCCGATTACACCAAACCATAGAACTGAATGGTTAGAAGACTGTTAAACATTTGCTATTCTAAGAAAATGTGTGGATTACATTATAATCATGTGTTTCTTAGCTGTCTGCTCTACTTTGGTTTAAAAATATTTATATTTCTAAATAAGCGACTGACTCTTTGTATAGGGAAAATAACATATGCATTAGAGCTCCGGGGAGTACGTAGCAGACATCACCTTCCACGCTCCCTCGGGCCAGCTTCTTGCGGGCCAGTTAATCGCCGTATTCAAGGACTCCCTCGGCAGGGACTGCCCTGCCGTGAGAACGGGGTGGCTGAGGCTACAGCATGGCTTTGGGTGGGGAGAATTCTCCAGGGGCCAACCCCGGCCAACAACAAAGGGAGGGCTCGCAGGGAGCGCTGCATCATTGCACAAAACACTGATGTCTGGAAACGGTGCTACTCAGTGACTCCGAGACTAAATCACGCTTTCTTGACTTAATAATACATTGCTGTTTCTAAATAATATAAGTATATGTTGTGTGCGTCCATTTGTAAACTTCCAGAGTCTTCCGAAATCCAGACACAGCATGAAAACACACGCTATATTTGATCCTTGCATAAATAGCACAGATTTTAATTTTATCCCAGTTATGGATATCTGGCGCGTGCGCCGATACTCTGGGCAGACTGGTGTGAAATTTAATTTGAGCAGTTAAACACAAGGGTGAGAGAGTGCAAAATAAACAAGCACACGCATTTCCAGCCCTACAGCATTTGGTATGTTAATGGGAAAAGCACCCAAATCCTCTCTCTTATTTTTTTCCCTTGTGACAATCAGATTACAGATTGTCTGAAAAGGCACAAATCCTCCCTATCTCCCACGCCACCCCCATCTCTCCCTCTACCCCCATCTCTCCCTCCACCCCCCGAATGTTGCCCGCAGCCATTTCATTTGTGAGCTTCTACTAGAGCTGGAGTTTCAGGGAATGAAAACATACAGGTCCTTTGCTTTCAGATTTGTTATTAGAGATTCCCTTGGTTTCAGGAAAAGGAAAACCGTCTCCTTGAGAACCTCTCGGAAGGGGAAACAGGAGTGGAACTGGCAACAGTGGGACATGAAGGGTTTGCTTTGTGACAGGCAGGGATGCAGATCGCAGCAGGGCCAATTACAACGTCTGTGAGCTTTGGAAAGTTATTAAGAGCCCCGTTCCTTGCTTTACTGACCTGTGAAAACAGGAATACCTCCAGCCTAAGAGGGTTGCCAGGAAGGTGCATTGTTGGGGCACTCAGGTGCTTGGGAACTAGGGATGTCTTCTAGGTCCAGCCCAACTAGCACCTAGTGAGGAAGTGGGAGGTGCTGATAGTCAGTTATCATTACTGTGGATAAACCGTGGCCGCCTCCATTCAGGAATGAGCAAGCACCTTTCAGCCTGCCCACCTCGCTGTAAAGATCACTCTGGGGATTAAGTGCACCAAGGGCCGGTGGTCCTTCGAACACTTACCTGGGCCAGAGGAAGATGCCGTTTGGGGAACGGAGGGCGGGGCGGCGTGCATGTGAGTTCTTGGACACGGGCCCGTGAGAGGTGGCAAAACCGGCTGAGTTTCTTCCTGTATTCCAAAGAGAGCGCGTGCGGACCATCAGTAAAAATTTCCATCTTTCCAATTCAATTTGTTTCCGCAGAAGAGCGAGTTGTCCCCATCGAAGTGTCCCGTTCCAAACTGTCCAGATACTTGCAGGGAGTAGTTTTCCGCTGCGATAAGTGTACCTTCACCTGCTCCAGTGACGAGAGCCTCCAGCAGCACATAGAAAAGCACAATGAACTAAAACCTTACAAATGCCAGCTCTGCTACTACGAAGCCAAGCACACGGAGGAACTGGACAGCCACCTTCGGGACGAGCATAAGGTACCCGCCCGTCTCCCTGCCCCCGACCCTCGGCAGCCCCGTGGGGACGGGCCTGGCGGGGAGCCAGAGCTCGGGGTGGGCGAGGCAGGCCCGCGGGCTGAATGTTGCAAGGGCGCTTCCGATCAGAGGAAGGAGGTCATTTTAGAAAAACTGGAACACAGAGATGGGGATAAGGAAACCCCCCCCCCATGCTGCCACCCAGGTCCACCTGCTTAGCGTTTGTTCTCTCTTCTCTGCCCATTTTCCCTTGTTTTACGTAAGTCTGGTGATACCACACGTGAACTAGCGTGTCACCCTTTAAAAAAAATTTTTTTTTTACTTAACAACCTAACAGGAATATTTTTCCTGTTAAAATAATATTTTTTAAAATGTTATTTTAAATGTATCGTCACAGAAATTGACCAACTTTTTCTGTAAAGAACCAGAGAGTCAATGTTTTAGGCTTTGCAGGCCAGATGGCCTCACGGTAACCACTCAACTCTGCCCCTTGTAGCAAGAAAGCAGCTTACAGACAAGACAAATGAACGGGCATGGCCGTGTCTCCGCGACCCTTTATTTACGGAAGTAGGCGGCAGGCTGAGGGCCCGAAGTGGCTGGTCCCTGTCCTGATGGCCAGCCATCTTGTCCCTCAACCATGTAGGTCGTTTCCAGTATTCTCGCTAACTACAGAGATTTTCCAAAGCCTTGCTATTTGTGTCTAAACACTATAAGGGCTGTAAAAGACGTGTTTTGTTTAGGGAGGAGGATTGATAAAGAATAGATCAGTACCAGACCTAAAATCAAGGGTTTGTGGAAAAAACTTCTCTTCCAAAGGTCTGCTGATCAGAAGGCAGAATCCTATAGCGCAGCTTCAGAGGGCTTATGTGGCACATGGGGGAATTGAGGTGCTTGCTTCTGGTTCTGTGGATTGCCCAGAGTGCAGAGGAACTACAATTTGTATTTGTTTCTTGAAAAAGAAGCCCACTGAAATGTTTTCTAATTAACCCCAAAATATTGAGGGAGTGTTTACTTAAGGCACGATGAGATCGTTTCCTTTTTCTTTGCTCTGTGTCCTCCTCTTTTCTGGCCTTGCCAAACCCCAAGTTATCAAGACTTTAGTCCAAATCATCTGCGCCAAAGGGTTAGACCTTTTCTTCGGGGTGGGAAGAGAGAGAGAGAGAGAGAGAGAGAGAGAGAAGGCTGAGCTCCATCACCCATCCACAGTGAAAGGGTTTTGTGGTCACTTTTCTGCTTGGGAATGCATTCATTTTCTAATGTGTCTGCCCAAAAATGAAAGCAGAGAAGAAAAGCCTGAGTTCACCTCACTGAAAAACTTTCATAGCCTTTCTTAGTCAAACTTCCTGGGCATCTCTGCCCTCAAACTCAAAGGATAATCACTCATACATTTCAAACCAAGCTTTCTACAGTTGTGCACATGGATCTTATTTACGCACCCATCTCACATCTTGTTATTACAGTGTTCAAGGCTTTGGGATGGTATTTTGGGAGAGAGCAAACGAGGAAGATAAATTCTCCCGTTGTTACACAGTTGCTGTGGGTCACTGGTGAGAAGGTTAGAACCATTCACGTGTGGAACCGGGGGCTTCCCGAGCAGGCATGGAAGGTTGGGGCTTCAGGATACCTGTCAGGCCAGTGGGTTGCTCTGGAAAAGAGGGCCCCAGTTTAGAGCTTCTGGAACCAAGCACCAGAGTTTAAATCTTCTCTCCACTGCTTACTATACAACTTTAGCAAGTTACTTAAATTTCTGTATCTATTTTCTGGTTTCTAAATGGGAATCGTTTTATCTTTCTCAGAAGTTGTGTGAGACCAAACAAAGTCGTGGTATATCCCACACTTTGATGTGGCCCGGTGTGTTCCTCAGTCTACTTACGAATTGAGCTGTGGTACCCATCAGAAAGGTAGTTGGGTTCCCAAGGAACTAAAATATATTTAAAAATCACTAATTATACCTTGCATCTTAGATACGGTCTTTGATGTTCTATTTTCACTATGCCATGTTATGTTCTTTAATTTTACTCTTTCTCGTGGTTGACCAGCTTAGTAAGTCCAGTGAGCACCTAATTGAGGCTAAAGAATTGCCACTTCCAGCCTGCGTGGCGATTTTCCTGTCGTTTCAAGTGTTGTTAAGTTTATGAGACTTGTGCTTGTTACTGACGGCAGCACTTCCTATTTCTTCGTTTCTAAATGATGAGTACAAAATGTATTTCGAATTTTTAAAATAACTATCCAAACACTTCTTTTATTTTTCAAAAGATTTTATTTATTTATTTATGAGAGAGAGCGAACACGAGCGGGGCTGAGGGGCAGAGGGAGAAGCAGACCCCCCACTGAGCAGGGAGCCATCGTGGGGCTCGATCCCAGGACCCTGGGATCGTGACCTGAGCTGAAGGCAGACGCTTAACCGACTGAGCCACCCAAGGCGCCCCCAAACACTATTTTATAAACAAGGATAGCAGTGCTGCTGAAATGGAAGTTTTGACTGGTAGGCAGTGATATACACTGGTTAAAAACCGTCATTCATTGGGGCGATTTCAGCATTTATGAAAGCGGTATAAGGGTGTCAATGTACAATGAGCTAACGTGAAGTTTGCTAATAATCCAAATAAAAGTCAAGGACCTGGGCACCTGGGTGGCTCAGTCACTTAAGTCTCTGCTTTCGGTTCAGGTCATGATCTCGGGGTCTTGGGATTGAACCCCGTGTCATGCTCCCTGCTCAGTGGGGAGCCTGTTTCACCCTCTCCCTCTGCCGCTCCCCCCAGCCCTGCTCTTTGCCTCTCAAATAAATAAAACCTTTTTAAAAAAATGTCAAGAACCATAAGGCAAGAACAAGAAATTAAAGGCGTAAGAATTGGAAGGAATGAGACCACTTGCATTCACAGACAAGGTGACCTTTGCATGTAGAAAATCCTAAGTAATCTATATATTAAAAAAAAAAAAGCTGCAAGGATATTAGTGAGTATAGCAAAGTTGCAGGATATAAGGTCAATATGCAAAAAATCAATTCCATGTCTACATACTAGAAATGGAAATCTGAAAATGAAATTTGATTAATTTCATTTACGATAACATCAAAAAGAATAAAATAAGGATAAATTTAACATAGGAACTGTGAAAGCTGTAAACTGAAAATTACAAAATGTTGTTGAGAGAAATAAAAGAACTAAGTTAATGGAATATATACTGTATTCCTGGATGAGAGGACCCACTATTGGCAATTCTCCCCAAATCGATCTACAGATCCAACAGAATCTCTATCAAAATCTTTTTTTTTTTTTAAAGTTGACAAACTGATCCTAACGTGTAAATGCAGAGGACCTAGAATAGCCTCAACAGTATGGAAAAAGAACAAAATTGGAGGACTTCACCCTTTCTGATTTCAAAACTTCCCTTAAAGCCACTGTACTCCAGAGCATGTGGTATTGGCAGAAGGATAGATGCATGGATCGGTGATGCAGAAGAAAAACTCCAGAAATCAGCCCTCATCTAGGTGGTCAGTTGATTTTTTTTTTTCCACCCAAAGGTACCAAAGTAATAAGGAAAGGATAGTTCTTCCACAAATAGTGCTTGAACAATTGGATATCCACATACAAAATAATGATCGTTGACCCTTAATTCACTCCCAACACAAAAATTAAATCAAAATGGATCATTAACCTCTCAGTCTACGAACTGAAACCATAAAACTTCTGGAAAAAGAGTAGAAAAACTCCCTTGGGTTAGGAGAAATTTTCTTAAATAGGATACAAAAGCTATGGACATTAAAAGAAGAAAAATAAGGGGCGCCTGGGTGGCTCAATTGGTTAAGCAACTGCCTTCGGCTCAGGTCATGATCCTGGGGTCCCGGGATCGAGTCCCACATCGGGCTCCCTGCTCGGCAGGGAGTCTGCTTCTCCCTCTGACCCTCCTTCCTCTCATGCTCTCTGTCTCTCATTCTCTCTCTCTCAAATAAATAAATAAAATCTTTAAAAAAAAATAAAATAAAAAAAATAAAAGAAGAAAAATGAGTAAATTAGATGTCATCAAATTTTTGCTCTTTGGAGACACTATTAAGAAAACAAAAAGGCAAGCAACAGATTGGAAGCATATATTTGCAAAGAACTTTTACAACTCTACAGTAAGAAGATAATTCAATTACGAATGAGAAAAAAATGTGAATAGACACTTTACCTGTGAGGATACGCAAATGGCAAATGATCACATGAAAAGAGGCTCAGTAAGCTTCATCATTAGGGAAATGCAAGATAAAACAACAGTAAGATAGCACTACCCACCCGCGAGAACGGCTAAAATTAAGAAGACTGATGGTGCCAAAGTGTTGGCAGGGATGTGGAAAAACTGGAAATCTCATACAGCACTGGTTGGAACATAAAATGGCATATTCACTGGGGAGCACTTTGGCAATTTCTTTAAAAGTTAAGCATACACTTACCATCTGATCCAGCAAGTTTACTCTCACATAAAGCGGATGGATAAACAAAACGTGCTATATCCATACTATGGGATACTACCTATCAATAAAAAGAAATGAGTCTGTGGATATATGGAACAACATGGATAAATCTCAAGACCATCATGTTAACTAGACAGGAGCTAGACACGAAAGATCACGTATTATATGATTCCGTTTACATGAAATTTCTAGAAAAGGCAAAACTATGGAGACAAAGCAGGTTGGAGGTTGGGAGATGGATTGCAGAGGTTATGAGGGAACTTGGCAGAGTAAGAGAATTCGTAAACCAGATGGTGGTGAGGGTTGCATAAATGCATACATTTACTAAAACTCACTGAACTATTGATTTAAAACGGATGACGTCTATGGTGAGTAAATTATACCTCAGACCTAAAAGATTCAAGTTTCCCAGGACCTGACCCATATAGTAGATCTTCAATAAATGTTAATTTCCTGCAGGCTTTTTTTTATAAACTTGATCCTGGGAACAGATTGATCTACAAGATGCTGGAGATCCAGATTATTGTGTAAACTGCCAAAAACAAAGCGTGCAGTAGACTTAGCCATTGGTTTTAAATTAAGGTTTACTATTTTCCCCCTAATAAGACTATGTGTTGCATGCATTGCTCATTATATTCTTCCACTAATAGCGTGAAGTGATTTTGTGTGGTGGAGAGAATCTATAGAAGAAACTAAGAGACAATGTAGGATGTGTTTTCCATCAAAGGATTTTATAGATATCCAAAGCTGGGCTTCTGAATTCTGCCTGCAAAGCCCGGAGACCTCAGGAATGCCTCTTACCAAGTTGTCACACTGTATCATTCATAGACTGGATGGAATCCTGGTACAGCAGGAAGGATCCTTGAAGTCAAGTATACCCTTCTAGTTAAGAACCAGACTCCCAACTGCGCTGGATGCATGCTGCCATGTTTATCCTCAGAAGCCCAGGTGAAGTAGAAGAGGGATGACAGCATCTCTCAATTTGTACACGACACACAGCATCTTGTCTTCCTAGACCTTTATCTTTGCACCAGTGACCAAAGACTCACTTGCAATCTCTTGGAATCTAAAGTAAATAGTACAGGCTATTTAAAAATTTATTTTTCATCCTTCAGTTCCATTTTTTTCAATCTTACTAGGTCTTCTAGAGACAGACTGCTCTATGCTTTCAGTCCCTCCTTCATTCCTTCCCTCCCTCCAACCCTCTCTCACACACACACACACACACTCCTTCCCCCCCCCCCCCCCCTCACCCCCCCCCTCCCTCCAACCCCCCCCCCCCACACACACTGAAGTCCTACGTCAGTAGCACCGTTTATTAGTAATGCTGGTGAAAGATGAAGGGGGACAACATTTTTAAGAACCTTAAAGTCATGAAGAAAAAAAACCCCAAACCTTGCACTTCTCACATTTAAAAAACACATTTTTTTAAAGAAAGTTTTTAAGTATATGTGGTACCTTGTTAGTGTTCTTTATGGTTCTGAAGTCTCTTTGCTAGTTTAGGGAACATAAAAATACATTATCTCTAACTTGGTTTGCTCATAAAATTGTCATGTTTGCTATATTAAATTTAGAAGGATAGTCTATTCAGGCAATACACATTCACTAATTGAATTTACTTTGAAATGTTTTTAATTTTTTATACAAATGGAGCCTCAGGTGGCCGAACTCTAAGGAACTCGTATCTCTTACTCTTACTTTTTGCCAGTTTGGGGGAAGCAGCAGAACATTAAGCTCCGGAGGCATCACCAACATTTTAGTTATGCCAATAAAATTGTTCAGTTTTCCGGACCAGTGAAATCCATAGTGGCAAAAGAGTCACATAGAATATTTGTGTCCGGCAAAGGAAACGAGAAGAAATAGAACAAAAGAAGAACCTTCCCTTGATTCCAAATCATAAAATAACACCTCTGGCCACATTTTTTGGGGATTGTGTTTAATTTTGAACCTGAGTGCCAGCAGCTTTATCTTGATCATCTCTGAGGATTTCTGCAAGCCGGAGGTTTGTCCTGAAGATTATGTCCCTTCAGCTCTGCTTTCCTTTATAGCAGTCTTGCTTCTTGGTTTGTCAGCCACAGGCCCTGTTCCTTTCATGGAGTTTGGAAATAGAGGAACAAGAGGTCTGACCATTTTTCAGAGGGATGTGCCTGGCCGAACCTCGCATGGTATTTTTCAAGTAGACATTTGAAGACGTTCTTTGCCTATAACTTTTGCAGTTGTCCACTAAATTCTCCAAAGTGACCTGCTCCTGCTTCCAAGCTTCCATAGGACTGTTCTTTCTCTGTGAAGGCACTTAATTCATCCTGCCTAAACTGCCACTTTTAACAAGTCTCTGTCTTGCAACTGGATGCAACGTCCTTAAAATGGAAACCATGTTGTTTTTATGTCTTTTCTTGCAAAATCTAGTCAGAGTACCCTGCATACAGTAAAGTATCCAGTAGCTGTTCGCTAAATAAATCAATGTATGAAATCACTGTTCAAATGGGAAATTTTAAGTATTCTGTTTGTTCATATAAGCAAGATGTGGCAGCACCATCCACATCTTTGCCTCTGGATTTCAAGTTCAAGAGATTAAACAGCTCAGTTGGCCAGCAACCGAGTTCTTTGACTTTCTTAATGATGCCTTTCACTGGGCTTTTTTTGAGTACTTGTGACTGCAGTTATCCTGAAATGCTCAAAATGACTTGGTTTTTGTCTGGGCTTCTGCTAAGTTAGGTCTAGCAGAAGCATGTTTTCTGCTTCTGACTCAGTGATTTACAAAAGAAAGTAGATATTCTCCTTGACCTCTGTGCTCTATACCCTCCTGGGTACTTTTCCAGCCTTTATTCTTGTTGTTCTTAGGTTTTTATTTTGAAGAAAAATTCTCAAAAGATTCTACTCCTCTAGTCCATCAAATTTTGCAACATTATAGTCACAGTACTTTTTTCTGCCACCTTACTGTGTTCAGTTGGTATCCCATGGGTCATTTTTACATATTTTGTACGTAATTTTGCATTTCTGCAGGTGATTTGCATAATAATGGGGAAAGCTGGAGCCTTGTCATCTGAAGGTGTGAGTTCTAATCCTGGCTTTATCACTTAGCTTCTTTTGCATTGCTTTCCTCGTCTACAAATATGGACGGTAACACGGTTATCTCTCCGAGTGGTCATAAAGGTTAAGTGATCCATGTGAAAATGACTGGATTTTTAGTACATGATAGATATTTGATAAGAATGGAAACAAAATCTTTTAGAAAATGTCCAATCTTATTCTTACCAGCAAGCAAATTTTTGTCATTGGTTACGACATTATGAAGTTCTTTATACTGTATGGTCTCCCATGGTTTTTATGTTACCAGTAAATTCAAACAACATTTATCAGGTGTCAACGAGATGACCAGTCTCATACTCTACACTGAGCATATAAAGCTAAATAGGAAATAGTTGCTGCCTTGGAAGAGTTTATAAGGAGGAGACACGAACTTAAATAAAGAACCACAAGCCAGCATGTTAAGGGCTTGATAAAGGTACCTATGAAATAGGAGGGCAGCATGATGCACAGCATATATGGTGTCACGGCTTATCTCCCATAGAACTTTATTTATTTATTTTTTATTTTTTATTTTTTTTAAAGATTTTATTTATTTATTTGACACAGAGAGAGACAGCGAGAGAGGGAACACAAGCAGGGGGAGTGGGAGAGGGAGAAGCAGTCTTCCCCGCGGAGCAGGGAGCCCGATGCGGGGCTCGATCCCAGGACCCTGGGATCATGACCTGAGCTGAAGGCAGACGCTTAACGACTGAGCCACCCAGGCGCCCCCTCCCATAGAACTTTAATATACTTAGCTGAATATCCCTTCTAGAAGCTTTTACGGGAGCTCTGATCAGAATGTTCTGATCTGAGAATTCAAGATTTTTACCTGCACCTTTGACCGTCTTCCTTAAGAAAACGTAGAAACAGTGCTTTGCTTTCGCCTCCTGATTTCATTCCCATCCTGACTTTGAAAGATAGATAGGCAAAGATCACTGGGTAGACCAGCCGATAGCGTAAGTCAGAGGTTGGCGAACTCTGGTCCACAGACCAAATCTGGTGCCCCGCCTGTTTTTCTGTGGCCCACCAGTTGACATTTTTAAATGGTAGAAAAAAATCAAAAGAGAGCTAATTCGTGACACGTGCGTTGTCGTGGAGCGCAGCCCTGCTCATGCGTTTCCGTGCTGTCTGTGGCTGCTTTCAAGCTACAGCAGCAGGTGAGTAGCTGTGACGGAAACTAGATGGTCCAGAAAGCCCAGAATACTCGCTTATCTGGCCCTCTGCAGAGTGTTTGCCTGGCTGTGCTATAAGGTCTTCAAAATCTTTGCAGCGCTACACATCCTCGGTGTGGGCCTAAGATGGGCATTTCTGATGTAAAAGGCAGTTTGTCCGTGTTCTCTGGTGTCGCTTTCTCTGGAAATGTTCACCCTGGCCTTTCTTTTTAACATGAACAGGCAATATTAGGTGATGTGCGCAGCCTGACAGCATGTCCCTTTTGAAGGTACAGATGTTAAGTGAGAAGCGGGGGGAGCTCTGGAACCCTGGAGGGATTCTTCTTGATCACGGTCTCCCCTATTTAGCGTGTGCTAAGTAATCTGAGGACAGGGGTGTCCGATTTCCTGCTTTCATTAGCCAGCAAGTCCACACCAGTCTTTCCTGTAAGACTGGGTTTGCCGCAGTAGTAGGAAAAGGCATGTTCGCCTTGGTAGTGTTTGTAAATCACAGAATGCTTCTCCCCATAGAATAAGCCTCAAGTATGGAAATTCGTTCATATGCTAGGGAAATTCATTCATTTTGCTGAATGGTTAAAAACCAACAAGCAAAAAGACAAACAGAGTTGTGGAGCTTGAATATCAAGCACGAGCACGGAAGGGTTTACAGCGTCAGCTCTCCAGTGTTAACAGGGAAAGCCTCTTGCTGGTTGTTGGCACTTCATCTCACATTCTTAGGGGCGAGTGGCCTTCACAGGGGACTTTGGATTTGCAGGCAATCACAAATAACTTTCACAAGATATGAGGATCTATATATAGTTTTACAGTCTGAGGGATTATGTATTTGAACAGTCCAACCTTCAAACACATGTATGGTTACTTTTGCCTTCCAAAGGCTGCGAGGAGCCAGGTTCTAAATCTCAAACTCTTAGCCTTGCTGTTTCTCCCTCTCTTGTGGGCCTTTTGGGAACAAGGTAATACATTTCTGTGCACCTCCAGAGAAAGAAGTGAATTTCCCTCAATATGTCCTCTGCAGCAGATACCCACCAATCTCCAGGTCCAGAAAGTAACTTACTGGTATGATCACTTGGGATGCCAACCTAGACATCAACTGGAACTTGAATAAAAGTCTATGGCCTTTGACTTTGAACTCATAATTTCACATCTGGAAATTTAGCCTGTAAAATTAAAGCTCAACATGAAAGAAACTATAATTTATATACAGTAAGATTTATTGTTGCATTTTTAATAGTGAAAAGCCAGAAATAGCCAAAGGTAAACTCATATGGGAGGAGTCAGGTAAACTATAATATTATTTAGTTGATAAGATACATACATAGTGAATAAAAATGGTATTTATACAGAGAATGATATTTTTACTGTGCCGGGCATTAAAAAAGCAGGAGACCCACTTGTGTTTTAGTATGATTACAGCAATTAAATAATCTATGCCTAGAGAACAGGATTACGGAAATACAATACCTTGTTGACAGTTGTACGGGTAGGTAGGTGGACTTGAAGCTTTCTTTGCTTTCCAATTATTCTTCGTGGCCTGTATCAGAAAGAAGGCTATATTAAGCTAAAAGGAAGGCATGCAGGTGAGCACAGCACCAACTCTAACAGAGACACAGCACTGGTCGTGGAGCCAGCTGTGAACAAGATGCACCGAGTGTCTGTCTGTCCCCATGGAGTCTGCAGTTCAACGGGGGCGGCAGGCCATAGACAATTAACCACTGAGTGGGAGGAGTTACAAAAGGGGAAGGGAGAGCGCCTGGAAGCATAGAGTAAGGATAACTAACCAACGAGGAGTTTAGGGAAGGTCCCCCAGGTGTAGTGACCCACCCAGAGGCGGGGCTGCAAGGCAGGAGTCACCGCATGAAGCAGGCAGTGGAACTTCAGACAGAGAAAGTGGCACGTGCGGAGAAAGGCCCAAAGTCAAGAGCACAGTGTATCCTGGGAACATCCGCCAGTTCGGGGTGGTAGCAGTGGGCTGGAGAAGGTGGGCAAGGTAAGAAGATAGCTGGCCACTTCTAACGACAGTGAGAAATTCAGATTTTATCCCCAGGGCAAGCAGAAACGGACACGAGTAGATTTACATATTTATTTTTACTCTCAGACCACACTGGGGAATAGAGGCAAGAAGGGGCAAGAAGGCATGCTGGGAAAGCAGCGAGGAGGGAGGGGGAGGGAGGCTTGCCTTATTCCAGGTCAGAGGTGGTGGCTCCACGATGCAGCAAGGGGGGCCTAGAGGGTACGACGCATTTCTCTAGACAGAGAAAGACAAGCACCAAATGATTTCACTTATATGTGGAATCTAAAAAACAGACGAACAAACAACAAGCAGAAACAGGCCCATAAATACAGAGAACAAACCGATGGTTGTCAGGGAGGAAGGATGGTGGGGGGTGGGCACAGTGGGTGAAGGGGAGAGGGAGATACAGGCTTCCGGTCATGGAGTGGGTCAGTCACAGGGAGGAGAGGAACCGCATGGGGAATACAGCCAATGGTACTCTGATAGTGATGTATAGTGATTGGCAGTAGCTACGCTGGTGGTGAGCAGAGCTTAATGTAGAAAACAGTCACTATGTGGTATGCCCAAAACTAGTGTAGCATTCTATGTTAACTATAACTCAAATTTTAAAATCACTTATTATTTTTTTAAAAAATGAATATGATAAAGTTCTATCTTTGAGAAATAATTAAAATTCCAAATAGTTCAAAAAAATTTTTTTTAATGCCACAAGGAGGGTGCCCCTGGGTGGCTCAGTCGGTACAGCGTCTGACTCTCAGTTTCAGCTCAGGTCATGGTCTCAGGGTCACGAGATCAAGCCCCACATCAGGGCTCAGCAAGGAGTCTGCTAAAGTTTCTCTCTCCCTCCACTCCCTGCACTCACTTTTGCACGAGCTCGCTCTAATAAGTAAATCTTTTAAAAATAAATAAATAAATGAAGCAAGAAGTCTTCCTTTTGTATTAAGATTAATATTGGATGGCTGATTTGGGGATCTGTAGTAAGAACCCAACACTATAAAGGGTTTTTATTTTAAAATTTTCTAATTAAGGGCGTCTGGGTGGCTCAGTCATTAAGTGTCTACCTTCGGCTCAGGTTATAATCCCAGGGTCCTGAGATTGAGTCCCGCATCGGGCTCCCACTCAGCGGGAAGGCTGCTTCTCCCTCTCCCACTCCCCCTGCTTGTGTTCCCTCTCTCGCTGTCTCTCTGTCACATAAATAAATAAAAATTAAAATAAAAAAATAAAATCTTCTAATTAGATAACAAGATTTTTAGTTTTTACTTTTAAATCTTTTAATTACCTAACAAAGATTTTAGAAATCTTCAGGACACATAAATCCTGGGTTAGCCCCAGATGAACGTCATAACGTGGAAATGTCATGTACTCTTTTAAAATTGTGCAGAATCCAAAATGTTTCCCAATGAAGGGATGATGGTGATGGGAAAACGGGCAAATACAGGCCTCAAAAAAAAACCCAGAAGGAGGAAAAGAAAAAAATAACATTCGGTCTTGTGACAGATCTCCTTCTGTCACCATGAGTTCCTTGAGAAGCAGGGGCTCCTGTACCTCCCATGGGGCTGGGGGGTTGGGGGTGTACTTGTGGAAGGAGGGAAGGAATGAACGAATAAGCGAACAAATGAATGAATACATACTGACTAAAGGCGTTTGAGGATTCTTCTTGATCTTTCTTGGTTTTGTTATTTTCATTTCCTGGCAGGGGCTACCCCTCACGCCTCTTACACACACCTGCTGTGGCCCCGGCAGAGATGGGAAGTAGAGAGAGAGGCGGTCAGAAAAGGCTCCCTTCTACGTATTGGTCACTTAAGGATGTGTTACTTTGCACATATTTCAAAGTTAGGTAAACTGGAACCTTGCCTCGTTTTCCTGAAAAACTGGCAGCCCAGAAAACTTTTATTCAAATATTTGTCATAAATGCTATTTGGTTAAAATGTAGACTTTGTGGCTAAACATAACTTCATAAATATGCATTTACGATGCTTGTTGTAAGCGTTTCCAAAAGCCAAAATTGGAAAAGGCCACATTCCCAGAAAGGAGAAGGAAACTACATTTTGGGGAACTATTGTGTTTCAGGTAGCACGCTGACCCCCTTTTACGAACGGGGCATGGAGGCTGGATGTTGAGCAACTTACCCACAATCGCGTGGTTAATGGCAAACTCTGAACTTGAACTCAGATCTGTCAGACTTCAAAGCCCATGCTCCTTGTGCTCTTTTTGCTTTCATGTCATAAAAACAAAAGTCAGTATGGGTCTGTAGGAGTGAGGCATAGTAGATAAATCCAGATAAGAAGGTACTACAAGCCAAAGCTCTTTGAAGATTGTTACTGTGAATTCTTAGGAGGGAGGAATGAGAAATAAAGATTCTGAACTCGACTCTTCCTCCTCTGCACCTTAGTCTATTAATTTTTAATTTTACAAATGACCAAAATAAGACCTTGCCTTCCCTGAACGCTTAGCATTGAGATCGACAAAAACATCTCTCCTCCCTCCTGTTGACTTGTTTTCAGAGTCAAGTGTTAACAGAGTCCATGGATTGCATTATTATAGTTAGATCAATCCATTGTTTCTCTCATTTTAAAAGAGCTCTTATCCTGAGTTTTCTTCCTCCTTTTAAATGCTGCCTACCTTCTACAGGATGTTGTTGGGGCAATATTAAGTCTTTTCACAGGGCTGTCTCTTGGCCCTGGTACTCTGAGTCTCTTTCTCTCCCATTTGTCACAGTTGATGAGGATGTTCCCATCTGCCAGGCATATGGAATTGGTGGTGCTCAGCAAATCTTTGTTCCAGTCTGGTCCCAGAGAGTATTTTGGGATTATCTTGTAAATTCTCTCTTTCCTCTCCTGTGCCCTCAATATGCTCTATCTCTACTGTAGCAGCTATGGAAATCTACCTTGGAATCGAGTTGATGATGTCTGCTTTCCCTCTTCAACTCAACTGTGAGCCTCTGGAGGCCAGGACTGGGTCTCATTCATCTTTGTGGGTCCCTTTCCTGACCCCCAACAGGGGGAGCACAGGACATTCCACAGAGGACTAAGCCCATAGCTGTTGATTGGCTTGAGACATTTTGTTGGCTTGAGTCCGTGCTAACCTGTCATTCCTAATAATTCTATGCACAAATGGAGAGGTTCTGAAAATAGATTAGTCAAGAAGGTGAATTTTGTGCTTCTGCCGATGTGAGACCCCTAAACATAGCATCATTATAAAGTTTTCCTGGTGTGGATTTTTTTATTTCCCTTGGGCATTATTTGGAAGAGAGTGTGGATTCCCACATTATTCTAACCATGTATTACATAAATAAAAATAAGCCGTAGTTAACACTTAGAGGGCTTTTATGGGTTACTCTAGATTTTTCTCAGGTAATTCCAGCCTAAATCAATAGGTTATGGTCAGCTTCAGAAACAGTAATACAATAACAGTGTTGTCTTCATTTATGGAGTCAGGAGTCAGATAGTGGTCATCTGGCCTAAGCTGGGGCAGCCCACAACCCTCCAGGTTGATAAGATCATGGAGAAGGTTGTGACTCTCATGCTAGTTTTCAGGATACTTACAGAGCCTTTGAATTCAACTCAAAAAGCATTACTGGACACCTACTCTATACCACAGGCTTTGTGATACTTAGATTTCCTGCCGACTGGAGCGCCTGTTTTTTACTGCATTTGGTAAGGAAGGTCCAATGTTCCTTTAAAAACATTGGAACGTAGGGGTAAAGGACAGATCCACCTCTGAAACAGTCCAAGGGAGGAAAAGAGCCTCTTAGGCACTGGTGTTGTTTGGTCCTGGTTCCAAAAACATGGTCAAGGGAAAATGATGGTGGAAAGATCTCTCCCCCTGGGAGAGCCCCGTTTGGTCTATGGTTCATGATTCTACTATTTGTTTGGACCTTTTTCAGGTGAGCCGTAATTTTGAGCTGGTTGGACGGGTTAACTTGGATCAGCTGGAACAGATGAAGGAAAAGATGGAGAGCTCCAGCAGTGAGGACGAGGACAAGGAAGAAGAAATGAACAGCAAGGCTGATGACAGAGGTTAGTCCCAGCCCTGCCCTCGGAGGCCCAGATGGCATCTAGCACGTCCATGGTGAGACAGAAGGGAGGCAGAAGGTTGTTGGAGGAGGAACAGAAGGAATGATCCTTCTTAGTTAAGTAGCAGAACAGACTGACTTAAGAAACATGTCAGAGGCCATGTCTTCGTAAACTATTACCAGCTATAGGAACTCCAAGGAAAACAGACATTTTCTAACTATAGCTATATGTTTGTTAAAAAGTATATGGGGGTGATTTGTTTTTAATAAGGAAAACTGGTGTCTAGGGAAACTTCACAGTAAGGACAGGCAGACAGAGGACACTAAAGCTATGGGGGAATGTGAATGAACTTCCCATTGAGCACTTAAGTAATATTGCTGCTGCTGGGGTAAAATTGAGGCTGTGTGAGGAGGGGTGGGCTGCAAAGGACTTGAGCCCTGAGCTTTTCCAGAAGTCCCTCTGCCTGGCCCTTTTCTAAACCCCCTCGCTGCTCTTTTTGCTCTGTAAAGAGGGAGAAAGAGGCCAACAGTTTTCATTCAGCCGTGTGTTTACAGGGACAGGTTTCATGGGATTTTTGTACTATTTTTCCAATTTCCTCTGAGTCTATAATTACTTTCAAAATAAAGTTTTTCAGAAGTATATTTAGCTGTAGACATACATTTATATGGTCTAGAGTTGGTGTTCTGTATTGTTCAACATAGAACATTGTGGAAATCCCAGGAGGGTGCATATAAGAATATGGGTTTGGGATCTGTTAGGTTAGTTACTGTAGATTCATCAAAAGCACATGGATAACAAACATGAAAAATAGACATTATAGATAGGAGAAGAATGATGTTAGTTACCAGCATTGAGCTTCCTTATGTGCCAGATCCAGTGTTGGTGGGTTTTATAGAACCCTTTTTTCTTTAATCTTCTATAATGTAAAGGGTTCTGCAGTTGGCTTGCCTGGATTTGGCTCCCAGTTATGCTACTAAACTAGCTGTGATTTTGGGTAAAGTATCTTATCCCATGTGCATTCATCATCTATAACAATAATAGTATCACCTACCTCTTAGAGTTGTGGAAAGCTTGAATGAGATCATGTACAAGACACCAGCCCAATTCCCAGAACAGAGTAACCGCCACATAAATGATAACCCTGCAGTGTACATGGTATTATTATCATTTTACAAATGGAGAAATAAAGGCCCAGAAAATTAAGAGCTGATTCAAAGGAAAGAAAAAAACATCATACCTTGGAGGCTGAATTTAGGTCTTCTGGCTCCAAAGGCAAGATCTCTTTGTACTACATCCCCTTTCCCCAACCCTTTGGCAGTGGAATGTTCTTCATCGAAGGGAACCTAACCCTGAATGCCTTCAGGCCTCACTCTGAGGTGCACTTCTGCAGAATATCTTTGCTTTTCCTCCTTGCTCCGTCTACAGGCCTATGAAAGCCTATTTGGTGGCCATTTCCCTCGAAGGTTCTCCCTGTTCTTTTTCCTGACCTGCCCCACTTCCACTCCATTCCCACCATGACACCATAGCAGGAGACCACAGGTTTGCAACATGAGGGGCCAATTGGGCCCCTCGATCCCTAGTGAAGAAAACAGCAGGGACTGCCAACTCTTCAAAGCCCCCATGCCCATGGGCAACCTGAAAAACGAATGGACAAAGAACACATCCTACCATATAGGTTGATTGCCCTCGTAAAGTTACAACTTTTATTAGGAGAGGCCACAGTGATCCATTTCTTGGAAGGAAAATGGCTATGATCTAAGGAAGCATGGTTCCCAATTTTTTTTTTTTTAACATTTCACAAATATGTTCTTAGTGATGAATTCTTTAACGTCTGTGCACTGTTACCAGAGTTCTCTGGAAGAGGATGCTTTTGACAGAGGGTACAGAGGCTCCTTTTGCTTCATGATGCTCTGTGCCCTGCTGTTCCTCTCCAGGAAATAAATTATTCCTCGTTGGATGCTATGACTTTTTTTAATCTCTGAAGCTGAGCACATATGATTTTAGAGGTTATAAGCATGGCAGAGGCAAGAACCCCCTTTAGTCCTCCCCTCCTCTGTGATTCCTCCAAAATGAAAGCATCGCAAGTTAGAAAAATAGATGGCAGTTAGGGATGGGGGGCACCAGGCAAATTCCCTTGCTTGCCTGGCTTGGCTGTCCCCTTCGCTTGGGCACTGGGGCATCAGACCAGTTCCGTTTGACTGGAAAGAATTTCACGGTGTCTGATCGCTTCTCACCGGGAAGTGTAGTATCCACATTCGTGAGCCCTAACCACATGGGGGAAAAAAGAAGTCTTGGGGTGGAGGAGCCTGTATTCCTCTCTCTGAGGGTCGGGGATCTATGTGAGTAACTTCTAGTGATGCTAATGGGCTTTCCAAGCCTACCTCCCCATCCCCCTCGCCATTCTTGAAAGAACAGCCTCCTTTGTCTCATCTCCTTTGAATCAATTTTCCACCATCTAGGTATATTCTTGCCAACAAGAAGAAATGGCAAACAATAGCCTCGGGGTGTTTTTGCCAGACGGTCTGTCTTCTAGGAGTAGAGCGGGAGGTGGCTTTAGTACAGCTCTCAGGGCTGATGGAGAGCTATTTGATGTGTGACAGGTAATGACTGGCCTCGTCCTTTGAGGATGAAACAGCATGAGCCATTGGAAAGAATAGATGACTGGTTTCATGTTTCCTAAGGGTAAAGGAGCAAATGTGCCAGGAGCATGGCCCTCGTTGGCATTGTAGACTTTCATCAGGCACACTCAGTTCGGGGGGCTCACGTCCTTGTAGCTCCCCCACTCTCCGTGCCCTTTCCAACACGGGAACTGGAGAGGAGACTGACCGCCGCCACGCTGCAGGTCCTGCCTAGGCAGCTCGGAGGGAATTTGAAAGAGAAGAAGCCAGGCATGAAGAAATCAAAATTAACCCAAGCAGAATCCTCCCCACCCCCTCTCATTATGCAGTTGGGAGGAGTCAGGAAGGCATTCTGTTGATTTCTTGCCCAAGATAATCCCTGCTAAGGAATTAATGCGCAGAGCAGATGGTGCTGTCTCATTTCCAATGAAAAGAATCAAGGAAGATAGTCTGTGCAATTATTTTTAATGGCTTGTGTGGTGATCTTCTTAATTTGTGAGAAAATGTTTCATCTTTTGTTAAAACTGGCCCTATTCACATAGCTTTTTGTGCGAAAGATTAAGGCAGCACAGAGACACCTATCCTGTTAACATCATCCTGAGGATTTTATTAGATGGAGTATTTCAACCAGGAGACATCCTCCTGTACCATCTTGTGTGTACAGGCATAGAGTGATCAGATATGTAGAGATGATAGACATTTCCTTGTCCACTGCCCTCATTTTGCAGCGTGGCCACAGGCCTGTCTCGGTCCTGCTGTTACTCCCCACGGGAGGATGGGCCCTCTGTGGTATAATGAAAGACATATGGGCTTGGGACTCAGGAGAACACAAAGGCCATGTGATCTCTCCTCTTGGAGTTTGCCAGGAGGAGTGGTCTGTGAACAAATAGCTGGCCAATCCGCATTTATCAGACCCCTAGCATGTGCCCAGCGCCATGAAGAAAACAAAACAACAGTCAATATTTGATGTTTACAACAGGCCTGTCCAGAAACGTCTATACCCCCACATTCATGAATACCACCAATTGAGGAGTAGATACCAGGCAGCCAGCCAGGGTCCCTCACCAGCTGAGGACATGCTTTCACGTACTGGCCTTCCTGTCCAGGATTCTCGTTCACGCTAGGCTCTTTGCTTGCAGATCTCATTCAGGGCTCGTAGCCACCCTGTGAGGTGTTGATTATGACATCCGTGACAGGTGAGCACAAGTTGTGAGCCCCCGGCCTTACTTGGAACCAGCCAAAACTCTGAGGTCTGCTACACGGAACCTGATCCAGTGCCTTTACGTTCTTTTTAGTGAGCAAAGATAAACCTGTGTTGGATAGAAAATGAATAGGTGCTAACCCGGGAGGCACTGACAGAGCATCCCAGAAGAGATGTGGTAGATAAACCTGCTGAGACACTGTTGGAATGGACAGAAGGGGTTCTTCGGGCCAGAAAGCCCCAGATTATTTGTGATGGAAGCAGGTGGGGCCGTGAGGAGGCATGGGGAGGCTGGGGCCCTGGGAACCAGGAGCAGTTCTTGAGGACTAGCCAAGAAACACCCTTAGGTGAGAAGCCGGTAGGAGAAAGAGTAAGGAATCTGGAAATTGCCTTCACAGATGGTTTTACAAGTGAAGGTAGGAGAGGAGGTTTCCTAATGAATGTGGACTAACCTCTTCTGGCTCCTCCCACAGCACACAGGTAACACTTCTGCTTTCTCCTCACAGATCTGATGAGATTTTCTGACCGTGGCACTGCTATTAACACCGAGAAGCGTTTTCCATGTGAATTTTGTGGACGGGCATTTTCACAGGGCTCTGAGTGGGAAAGGCACGTGCTGAGACACGGCATGTAAGTTGAGCCATCCCAAGCCATCACTTGCCCAGAGAAGTGAGAAGTGGCAGGGAGAGCAGGTTCTTTTTGTTTTTTCGTTGTTGTTGTTGTTGTTGTTTGTGGGGTTTTGGTTGTTTTTTTGGTTTTTTGTTTTTAGGGGTTTTTTTTTGTTCTCCTGACAATCCATAGACCCCTCCCTCTGTGTCGCACTTCTGGGCATGGGAGGAGAGGCAGTTGTCAGGAACTAGGTTTTGTTCTTTTCTGTTGGTTTTTTAAATGGTCACCCATACACAAGTCAAATGAGGAAAAAATCATCTTTACGAATGACAAATCCCACCCAAGCCCTCACGTGGAAGTTTAGTGCATTCTCCAGCCAGTGTCCCTTCAGCTTTCATTAGCGTGACATTCTCTGATAGAGCGTGGACCGGGGTCAAAAGATCTGGCTTCTGTTCCTGCCTCTGTGATGACTCATTCCCTGAGTGGCCTTGAACATGCCCTCGCACCTCTTGGTGCCTTCAGTGCTCTGCCTCGGGGACAGAGCCAGCTTCTGCCTGCCTCCCAGGTAGGTGGGAGCATACCCATAACACTTAAAAAAAATCCTTGAACATAAAATCGTCCCCTAGACAAGGCATTCTTAGCCCATGAGACACAGAGAGAACCTAGGAGTTGGTCCTCGGGTAGAAAATGCCCCAGAAACCCCAAGCATCTAAACTTCAGAGAAGATTAACTAAGCTTCCTGAGACCTGGGTTCCATCTTCAGGTTTTTGCTCTTTGTTTCTCTGATTTGTTTCTGGACCTGTCCATTAAATCTTTACCTGAGTTCCTCTTTTTAGTCTTATTAAATATGGCCAATCTCCAAGCTTGTGGGTTCCATGGATGAGCTTGAGTGAAAGACAGTTCTTGCTACTACCACTTGTGACTTAGACCGACCCAGTAGATGAGGGAACATAAAATAATTGTTAATGTGTCCACATTACACATGGTATAATTAAAACATAGTATAATAATGGATACTTTTGTAGATTCACATCTTCAATAAGATGCCAGAAAGAAATGACCTAAGCATAACATGTAACAAGGATAAATCACTGGCAATTTAGTCCTACATTCATGGCATTTATGCAAAGGAAACCCCAAGGTCTTTTTAGGATCAGGGAAATAAGGACACCTTTTGGCTTAATTAGAAAAAAATGCATACTCACCCATCTCTCCCATCAATGTTTTTCCAGGGCATTGAATGACACCAAGCAGGTGAGCAGAGAAGAAATCCACCTGAAAGAGAGTGTGGAGGACAGTATTAAGATGCCCTCTATAGAGGAAAAGGAAGATGACGAGGCAATCGGGATAGACTTTTCCCTAAAGAATGAAACAGTAGCCATCTGTGTAGTAGCTGCTGACAAATCTCTCCTGGAGAATGCAGAGGCCAAAAATGAATAAGCGTTTGGTGAAATTCTTAATCAAACCGTACTTGAACCGTGATGAGAAAGTGGGAGGGCCAGCTTGGGCTGAGAAGGGGGAGGGGGGGAACAGAAAAGAAGACAGAACAAAGCTGCTTTTTAGGACTGAACAATCTATTTTCAAAGCACTGGTACCTGTGTGAGTGAGTATGTAAATTAAAGTTATTTAAATGGTTGGAATATGTGGCTCCTTTTCCATCACTACACCTTTCCTTCCGGATCTTCATCATGGAAGCGTCATTTGTTGTGGAATATGGAAGCACCTCCCGTGCGCACGGTGCACTCCGTGGCGGTCTTTGGACAGGATGTGGAAACAAGCTCCATGACAGTAGAAGACTTCTCTTAGGGGAACAACTTTTTGACGCACATCTTTTGGTGCGTTTTTCTAGTTTTAATACCTTAAGCTTTTTCAAGACCTAACTGCAGCCGCTTTGGGAAAAAACAAACAAACAAAAACCACAAAAAAAAAAAAAACAAAAACAGAAAACAAAAAACTGCTTTGCATAAAACAGTCACCTGTTTCCTAGTACCTCAAACTTAACCAAGGGAATTCTCTGCATTTGTCAGTACTACCTGTCGTCGTCGTGGTTAAATGTAGAGAGAACTGCTGGGCAAGACGGTGAATGGATTAAAAAAAAAAAAAAAAAAAAGAGTTTTAAAGAAAGGAACACAAATTGTGCTTAAAATCCCCACGTGGGTTTTATTTCTTAAAATACTGTGATTTTTTTAATTATTTTAGTAAAAAACAAAACAAAAAAAAAGAAACAGACTTTAATTATTAGATAACTGTTTGTGAATTGTCATCCTTTATTCCAGGTAAGCTGTTTATTAGCGTTCAACTATAATTTAGAATTTGGTAGATTCATGTGAGCTAATTTTACGGTGACTGTGGATTTTTGTTTGCCATATGTTTATTTTCTATCGATTTGAGTGTTACAAACACAGCACAATTCAGTTTTCACATAAATTGTTTTTTGTGTGCGTGTTGTTATTATTGTTTTAATTTGGGGGGCAAGGGAGATTGAGTTTTTTTTGTGAATAGGAATGTTTTTATTTTAAACATGGAAATAACAAAGAAGTTAACTTTTTTTTCTTAATTTAACTAAAGAACCAAACTTTTTGGCACAGCTATGCAGCTTGTGGGCCAGACGAGGAAGTCCTCTTCACCCTTTTGTTGCTTGTCAAATTAACACGTTATCCGTCTCACACAAATAATTTGTAGGATGGGCTGGCTTTTGTGTGTGATTTTAAAATGTGTGTTCTGTTTTTGTTTGCATTGTGTTTGGGGGAGGGTTTTTCATTTATTTTGCGGAACAAGGGGATGTGCTAGAATCCCATCCCTTTGGTGAGAGTGGACAAGAAATACTTATATCCTACAAGGAGCCTGGAGAACTTTTTTTTTTTTTTTTTTTAAACTCTAGCTACCAGCTGCTCTGTTTCCCCATATTAGCTTTTTCAGGAGGGAGCAGCTTAGACTAAATCTAAGTCTACATTTATAATATGTTCTGATTGTGAACAAAGGGTTTCATTCCAAAAAAGTAGAACTTTCCTTGAAGCCTAGATTATAGAGAAGCCTGTGTGCGTGTGCACTTGGATGTGTGTGTGCTCGTGTGCGTGTGTGTGAGTCCTTTGGTTTTCATGTTTTGTTTTGTTTTGTTTCTTACTTGGAAGGGTTGCGGGAGGGGGAGGGAAGAAAGGGACAGGGAATTGCTGAGATGACAGTGTCCCACACAGCTTCAAATAAAATCCATGGAAAGATAGTGCATTTGTGGAATAAGTGCTTACTTGAAAAGCATGTTCTTCTTTTATTTTCTTGCTGTTAAGAAATTTTATTTGTAGGGAGTTTAATTTAATTTTTTTTTTTTTTTAGGGATGGGGGCCATCATGTGGAAACCAGAAAATGGGGAAAGTGTGATCTAGACAAAGATAACATTTTGTGTCCATATTTGTTTTTAATTGGCCTCATTTCAAATGTATTAAACAGTTGCATACCTGGATTGGGTGTTTGTAATGGTTACCAAAAAAAAAAAAACAAAAGAAAAAAAGAAAAAAAAAAAAGAAAGAAAAAGGAAAAAAAAGAAAATAATTGTGACATGCTTTTATCACTACTTTATTTTTCAAATAACATGTAAATATTGTAATCCATTGGATTTTGTTTTGCTAACCTGTTAATAAAAATATGGGACCATTATCCTTTTAACAGGGCTAGAATGTCATTTTTTTCTGTTTTCAAACATATACCTGATATTTTGTGGCCACACATTTTGGATGCATTATTATAATTCTGTTGACTGTAATGACATAGAATTTACAACATTTTTTTTTTGTTTAATTTATACAGAGGACATTTTTTTTCAGAGCTTGAGAGAAGAAAATAAATAGCAAAATGAGAACCTGTTGACTCCAATAATCAGTGTTTCCCGACACTTGATAGGAGAGAGGGAGATTCTGAGTTCTTGAAGCCAAGGGTTTTAAAAACAACAAAAACACACAAGTAGGTTATTCAAGTTGTTTGCAACATACATTTTTGTAATGAAATGTGAGAAATTAATAAAGAATTTTTTTCACATGTGTCTATGTGCATCTGTTGTAGATCATTTACAGATATGACCACAGATATGAAATGTAGGAATAACAGCACAGCGTTGCCTTTCAGTGCATGTACATGAGAGCTAATTCAGGCCACTGAATCTACACAGGTATGGAAAACAAAGGTCATATTAAAGTGAGGTGTGAGCTGGGGTTTTAAAAGTTAGCATTTCTGCATCAGATATTTATCACCAATTGGAATTTTATGGAGGGAAGGTTTTCTATCAAAAATGTGAATCAAAATGTTGTATGAAGCTTCAGAAAGAGGAAGTACTAGTGATTAAATGTCATCTGGGGACCCTGAATCCACGGGGAATTATTTTAAGCTAACTGCAAGACACAACCACTGCCACAAACTTACTTTGCATCCTGCACCAGTAATTATTATCGTTAACATATTCTTTGAGCTATGCTATTATAAGCCAAAGGAAAAATTAATAGTCATGAAAACTAGAGGAAGAGTAAATTAAAATCATCACTGACTGTTAAACTCAGAGCTGATTTATACTGTTGTCTTCACCAGGGTTAGGAGAAGAAAGGTTCATGGATCTCTTGTCCAGAGCTGTTCTAAAAATTTGGTTCTCACCCTTCCTTGTTTTCTTTATCTCTTCCACAGAGGAAAGTTTTTAAGACACTTAACAGGAGTATAAAACAAAATGGGAAATTAGGTAAGTCAGAACCCAAAGGGAAAATGAGGACTAAGTAGCAACATGATTATAGTAGAGAATTGGCAAAAATGCACCCCAAGAGGCCGTGCATAAGCCATATATTTGCCTCAGAGCTTTCTGGTAGGCAAGGCAATGAAAGATCAATCAAGAATCACATTCTTAGTAACTTTTTATTACCCAATGCTCAAGAGATACTCAACCTTTTCTAAATCTGCAAATTGGGAGTTTCTTCTGTGTGTTTTTCTAAAGGAGAGAAAGCTATGTAGAACTTGTCCATTGCAAAACAGCTCTTCTGGCCGCCATCAAATATTTAATGAACAGTGTTTTTACTGAGTTGATGTCTACTCCATATTCCCACTTTGTTTTGTGGAAATGAAGTGGAATTTACTGATACATTAGTCATGGTAGGGGCTGCAATAAGGCAACTCCTTGGAACCATAGAGGTACGCCTCCATCTGGTGACTCAGGAATCCATGCTCCCCCATCTGATACTGCCATCTCAACACATGAATCCTGGGATCATTGTTGAGAGCTTTGGGTAGTCTACTTACTTATATGCCTCACCCAGGAAGTAGCACACATCACTTCTAGTCTTGTTTCAAAGGCTAGATCTGCTCACAAAGCCCCACCTAATCAGGAGAAAGCTAAGAAGTGTGTGGTCTTGTCTACCCGTGTGCCCAGGAAGGACACATGAACTGACAAACTACCACAATCAGGAACTTAATAGAAGTTTCCTTTGGAAACAGGGACAGAAACCCTCTATTCTCCATAAAGCACAAGATGCTGGTCTCATCACCCATGCCCTTAACCAACATTTTTGAGCAAATATTTGGTGCTAGCCACTGCGTAACAACAAACGACCAACATGGCACCTTTCTCCTGACAGCTCATGAATAATGAGGCCAGAGTTGCAACGTGGGAAAAATGAGCAGCACAGGAGGTTCTAGGGCTTGCTGGACCATTAGCTACCTCTGTGGGTACTGGTAACCCTGGGGAAAGATGGCCTTGATTATGAATGCCTTTTCTCTGTCCGTCTAAAAGGTCACATTTGATTTAGGGAAAGCATACGAGAAATTGGTTCCCCATACACATTTGGAGGGTCTTTAGCCCTAAGTTTAACAAACATTACTATAGGACATGCTCTTCCCTTGCAACTCTCCCTATTTCAGGGCCAGGGGTGTGATAGGGGACAGCACTCGGTCACAGAGACTGTAAGATGCTTCAAGGTACTGTGCTCATTATTCCCTGAAAATGTCAGTTCTTTTCCAAACACCCTGCTCTGCACATGCCATTCCCTCTGCCTTCAGTGAACTCCTTTTATTACCCGAAATTACCTGCCCTTTAAGACCCAACCTCAATATAACTTCTGATGCGATGCCTTCCCTGACTCTACAGTCACCCTACTTATCACCTGTCCCCTGCCTTAATAAACATTTATTGAAGACTCTTCTCCCTACCCCCCACCCCAGCTCAGACTAAGTAGCTGAGACACATTGCTGTCAGATGCAGCTAGCCTTTTTAAATTCAAATATATTCCTGTTGATACCAAGTGTTAGTTCTCATCTGATTTGGCATCAATGTTACATTTTCTTTCAGAGCCTGGGATTGCTTTTTTAAATATCTAAGTAAAAATAGGCAGTTCAGATGAAAAACGTCTTTGTCTGAAACTCTAGGCTCTCTCTCTGAAAAAACATCAGAACACTGAACACCAGCACTCCCCCTCAACAGGTCACTTTGGCCATCCCCCTGCCATCTTGCCCCGATGTGAAGAGGAAACAGATGGGGAGGTCTGCTAGGTCTGAAGAGTAGGCATCGGTGGTGCCTGACCAGGGTATGGGGTAGGGGAGGCAGAAGCCAGAACTGGAGGTGTGTGGCAGTAACAAGGGGGTAGACTGTGTGAAGATGCAGAGTAGTGAAGGCAAACCTCAAGGATGGGGAGGGTAGCTCCAGAGGCAGGGTTGAGGGAAGACATTTCCTTGGAATAGGAGATAGTCAGACATGTTTATCATCCTGAGGGAAGGAGCCATGGTAGCGGTAGGGTAACTGGCAAGCGGACTCATCCTGGGATCCAGGCCACAGAAGGGCAATGGACTTTGCAGATGGAGAGGGACTCTTTCCTCCTGGGGGGCGGCGAAGTAAGAGGAAAGGAACGTGCTCTCTGTGGGCATCCACAGGTGGAAGATGCAGGTGGGGACTGGGTTCATGCTGATGAACCTTGTCTTTGAGGTGGGATCCAAAGTGACAGGTGGGGCATGACCTGGCAGATAGGTGGAGATCTGGAGCTGCTACGGAGGGCCACATAGAACTGATGGGAGGGGTCAGGGAAGCAGAACAGAACAGAGCACAGTTATTATGTTCTCCATATGACAGAAACTGCTTACTCTGAGGGTCTGGGGTAATAGATCTTTTGCTAGGACTTCCCTCACAACCCCCACTTCCTCCCCCGCCACCCCCCACACACCACAACCACCATCACCACCTAATAAAGAAAGGAAATGGGGAGACAGAGAGAGCCAGCTCTTGGAATCAGAAGGGATACTTCCTTTCTCCGCCTACTTAATTATCTGGCTTTTTGAATTAGCCGTGGAAAGCAAACTTGCCTTGTTCCTATTCACAATTTCTCTCTTGAGTTTGCTTCCATTAATGAAACAGCTTAGTTTGGTTTAGCTAACTGCATGCATGACTTCCAAAAACCACATCACAATGCGGGAGGAATGCAGCCTCTAGCAATGCTACAGCAGCTTAACCACATTGTTTAGAGAGAGGAGCAGGGCAGTGCCAGTGGCTCTGAAATCCATTTAAGATGTGTGAAAACACAAGATTGAAATTCTGACCTTCCCCGAAGCTGAAAGAACCTACTCCAGGGGGCTGTTTGGATGACTGAGGCTGCAGGCCTGGGCCCATCCACAGATCCCCAGGACCCTGGCTGCCAGTGGCCCATCCAGCTGGGAAGCCCTGCCTCTCTGTGTCCATCTGTCCCTGACGGGGGCACCAACCTGAAGGCCACTGGGCACTTTGGACGGGGAGATGCTGCTGAAAGAATAGCATTGAGGCCAGAGGAGGAGGGAGGTCGTCAAAGGGCAAAGAGAGGAAACCCTTATCTAAACCCTATGGGTCCAGGTCAACGGTCACCAACTGCCTTTTCAGATTTGCATCAGAGAGGAGATGCTACCCCATGGGCTTGCTGATGCTAACCCAGATGTCAAAATGTTTGCGGCATCCTGGGGCAGGAGGAAGGGCATGGAACTTGGAATTAGTCACATAAATGGTATGCACTTAGCACAGCACATTTCTCATAGTCTGTGCCCAACTGATATAAGCCATCATCGTCCTCGTCATGTAGTCAACTCCTTAATGACTTGGAATCTTTGCTTCCCCATCTGTTGAGGCCAACGAGGCCTCTTCCTTAAAGTGGCTTCAAACGAATGTAGGTGAGAGAGAATATGATATGTTTGGCCCCTGAATCTATGAGCTACTGATTTTTCTCCTGCTGGACCCTACAAAAATGTAAAGGGTATGGGTTCTTTAGACAGAATGTGTCGTAATCGAAGATCTTTAGCTCACGGTACAGGCTCTGGGGTCAGACAGAGACAGGTTTGAGTGCCAGCTCCTTTTCTTATTTGCTTTGAAAGCTTTGACACATTCTCAGCCTTTCTGGGCCTTGGTGTCTTCATACGGTGAAGATGAGCAGTGCGTACTGTGAAAATGCAAGGAGATGAGGCAGAGTCGAGCAGAGGAGGTCCATGTGATGGGAAATACTGCTTCTTGAGAACAGGGGCTCTCTTCGGCTTCCTGTGGTATTCCTACACCTCTGAGCACACCTGGCCCATTGGAAAGGGGCTCAATAAGAATTTATGGCCTGACTGAGGGATGGGGCAGGAGAACATTGGTGCCAATTTCTGAAAAGAGGCGTGGCCCAAGGGGATCTCTGAATTTTACTAGTAACTCAGCTGGGTCAAGGCAGTGTTTACACCCTCAAAGCCTTTGGTATGTGCCTGAGTCTTTTTATTTTTTAATGCAATTCTTTTCAAGCCTTCTGAAAACAAAAGTATTCTTCTGCAAGCCTGTGTCCTGCAATCTACCCAACTCACTTCTTAGGGAAGTGGTGAGGGCAGATGGTAATACAAACGTTTGGGATCTGAGGGGTCTGTCTTAGAATGCTGGCTCCACTACTGACTAGAATTGGGACCATGGGAAAAATTACTTACCCCCCCCACCCCGGCCCCAGCCCCATGAAGGAAAAGTCTTCTTTTCCTTACCTGTGGAATAGGGTGTTCATAAATAAAGCACTGCTGGGGACTAGAGCAAGATGGTGGAGGAGTAGGGGACCTAAATTTTGTCTGGTCCCAGGAATTCAGCTGGATAGGGATCAAACCATTCAGTACACCTACAAACTCAACAGGAGATCAAAGAAAAGAATGGCAGCAACTCTATAAACAGAAAAGTGACCACTTTCTGGAAGGTAGGACGTGTGAAGAAGTGAATCCGAGGCAATATTCAGGAGGATAGACGGCAGGGGTAGGGGCCTCTGTCAGCCGCTACTGGCAAGTGATAGAGCCGCGGAGCACAAAATCAGAACTTTTAGAAGTCTGCTCCGCTGAGGGACGTCGCTCCAGTGGCTAAGCGGGGGGTGGAACCCTCACGGGACAGTGTGGTCTCAGGACCCTCGGGGTCACAGAAAGACCAGGGGTGCCTGAGTGCAGCAGATCTCCCAGGTGCTGGAGCGGGAAAGCCGGCTGCAGAGATGGAGCCGAGACGCGGGCTCTCAGCTCGGTGTTGCCATAAACTGTGATCCGTGGCACAGTCGGTCCACTGCTCTTCCAGCAGGGACCCAACAAGCGGCAGATCCGGGGAGACTCACCTTCCCCCGGGAGGAGCCGCGTGGGAGTGCACCGCAGGGATCTGCTGGGTTTGGAGACTCCAAACTGGGTCAGGTGCCAGAGATAGAAACGCTCGGTCACAGGCCGGGTGAGCATGGAGTGCGGCCGGAGACCGGGGAGACGGGAGTGACTGACGGCTTTTCTCTGGGGGCGCACTGAGGAGTGGGGCCCAAGCTCTTGGCTCCTCCAGGACCAGAGATTAGGAGGCTGCCATTTTCACTCGCGTCCTCCAAAGCTGTATGGAAAGCTTGCAAGGAACAAAAGCTACTGAGAGCAAACCCGAGCAGATTACTTAGCCTGGCCCCGGGCAAGGGTGGTGCAATTCCTTCTCGGGCAAAGACATTTGAGAATCTCTGCAACAAGCCCCTCCCCCAGAAGATCAGCAAGAACATCCAGCCAAGACCAAGTTTACTGATCAATGAGAACTGCAAAACTCCAGCACTAGGGGAATACAGTACATAGAAATCATGGCTTCCCCCCCCCCCCATGATTCTTTAATCTTTCAAAGTTAATTTTTTAAATTTTCTTTAGTTTTTTCTTTTTCTTTTTCTTTTTGAATTTTTCTTTCCTTTTTCAACCCACTTATCAATGCCTTTTTAAAAATTTTTTAATTTTCATTTTTACAGTCATATTCCATCCCCTCATTATATTTACACTTATTTTTGTATATATATAAGTTTTTCTTTCTTTAAAATTTTGGGAGGCAGTTTCTTCTAACAAACAGACCAAAATACACCCAAAATCTAGTGTGTGGCTCTGTTCTATTCACCAGTCTGATATTCTTTTTTTTCCCCCCTCCCTTTTCCCCCTGGTTTCGGGTCTCTTCTGATTTGTTTAGTGTATATTCTTCTGGGGTCGTTGTTACCCTTTTAGCAGTTTCTTCTCTCATTCATCTGTTCTTCTCTGGACAAAATGACAAAACAGAAAAACTCACCTAAAAAAAAAAAAAAAAAGAAAAAGAAGCAGTACCAACTGCCAGAGACCTGCTCAACATGGACATTAGTAAAATGTCAGAAATAGAGTTCAGAATAACGATTATAAAGTTACTAGCTGGGCTTGAAAAAAAGCATAGAAGACACTAGAGAATCCCTTTCTGGAGAAGTGAAATCTAACCAAGTTGAAATCAAAAAGGCTATTAATGAGGTGCAATCAAAAGTGGAGGCTCTAACTGCTAGGATAAATGAGGCAGAAGAGAGAATAAAGGATATAGAAGACCAAATGATGGAGAATAAAGAAGCTGAGAGAAAGAGGGATAAACAACTACTGGATCATGAGGGGAGAATTCAAGAGATTAAAAAAGGTGATACCGGGGGCGCCTGGGTGGCTCAGTTGGTTAAGCGACTGCCTTCGGCTCAGGTCATGATCCTGGAGTCCCGGGATCGAGTCCCACATTGGGCTCCCTGCTCAGCAGGAGGTCTGCTTCTCCCTCTGCCCTCTTCCCTCTTGTGCTGTCTCTCATTCTCTCTCTCTCAAATAAATAAATAAAATCTTTTAAAAAAATAAATAAAATAAAAAAGGTGATACCATAAAGAGAAAAAATATTAGAATAATTGGGATCCCAGAAGAAGAAGAAAGAGAGAGGGGGGCAGAAGGTATATTGGAACAAGTTATAGCAGAGAAGTTCCCCAATTTTGGAAAGAAAACAGGCATCAAAATCCAGGAAGCACAGAGAACCCCTCTCAAAATCAATAAAAATAGGTCAACCCCTGACATCTAATAGTAAAACTCACAAGTCTCAGAGACAAAGAGAAAATCTGAAAGCAGCTCGGACGAGAGGTCTGTAACCTACAACAGAAGAAACATTAGACTGGCAGCATACCTAGCCACCGGGACCTGGCAGGCCAAAAAGGACTGGCAGGATATATTCAGGGCACTAAACGAGAAAAATATGCAGACAAGAATACTATATCCAGCTAGGCTGTCATTGAAAATAGAAGGAGAGATAAAAAGCTTTGAGGACAAACAGAAACCAAAAGAATTTGCAATCACCAAACTAGTCCTATAAGAAATATTGAAAGGGGTCCTCTAAGCAAAGAGACAGTCTAAAAGTAAAATAGAACAGAAAGGAATAGAGACAATATACAGTAACAGTCACCTTACAGGCAACACAATAGCACTAAATTCATATCTTTCAATAGTTACCCTGAATGTAAATGGGCTAAATGCCCCAATCAAAAGACAAAGGCTATCAGATTGAATTAAAAAACAAGACCCATCGATATGCTGTCTGCAAGAGACTCATTTTAGACCCAAAGACACCCCCAGATTGAAAGTGAGGGGGTGGAAAAGCATTTACCATGCTAATGGACATCAAAAGAAAGCTGGGGTGGCAATCCTTCTATCAGACAAATTAGATTTTAAACCAAAGACTATATTAAGAGATGAGGAAGGACACTATATCATCCTTAAAGGGTCTATCCAACAAGAAGATAGTAGGGGACTTTAATCGCCCCCTGCCCCACTGAAATGGACAGATCATCTAAGCAAAAGATCAACAAGGAAATAAGGGCTTTAAATGACACACTGGACCAGATGGTCTTCACAGATATATTCAGAACATTCCATCCCAAAGCAAAAGAATACACATTCTTCTCTAGTGCACATGGAACACTCTCCAGAATAGATCACATCCTGGGTCACAAATCAGGTCTCAACTGGTATCAAAAGATTGTGATCATTCCCTGAATATTTTCAGACCACATGCTTTGAAACTCAAACTCAATCACAAGAGGAAAGTTAGAAAGAACTCAAATACATGGAGGCTAAAGAGCGTCCTACTAAAGAATGAATGGGTCAACCAGGAAATAAAAGAAGAATTTAAAAAATTCATGGAAACAAATGAAAATGAAAACACAACTGTTCAAATCTTTGGGATGCAGCAAAGGTGGTCCTAAGAGGAAAGTATATAGCAACACAAGTTTTCTCAAGAAACAAGAAAGGTCTCAAATACACAACCTAACCCTACACCTAAAGGAGCTGGAGAAAGAACAGCAAATAAAGCCTAAGCCCAGCAGGAAAAGAGAAATAATAAAGATCAGAGCAGAAATCAATGAAATAGAAACCAAAAGAATAGTAGAACAGATCAATGAAACTAGGAGCTGGTTCTTTTTTTTTTTTTTTTTATTCTTATGTTAATGCCCATACATTACATCATTAGTTTTAGATGAAGTGTTCCATGATTCATTGTTCGTGCATAACACCCAGTGCTCCATGCAGAATGTGCCCTCCTCAATACCCACCACCAGGCTAACCCATCCTCCTATCCCCCTCCCCTCTAGAACCCTCAGTTTGTTTTTCAGAGTCCATCGTCTCTCATGGTTCGTCTACCCCTCCGATTTCTCCCGCTTCATTCTTCCCCTCCCGCTACCTTCTTTTTTTTTTAACATATATTGCATTATTTGTTTCAGAGGTACAGATCTAAGATTCAACAGTTTTGCACAATTCACAGCGCTTACCAGAGCACATACCCTCCCCAGTGTCTATCACCCAGTCACCCCATTCCTCCCACCCCACCCCCCACT
Source organism: Mirounga leonina (assembly GCF_011800145.1). Lineage (NCBI taxonomy): Eukaryota > Metazoa > Chordata > Mammalia > Carnivora > Phocidae > Mirounga > Mirounga leonina. The sequence continues at coordinate 25,070,001 of NW_023270433.1, read as the reverse complement.
CCAGCAACCCTCAGTTTGTTTCCTGAGATTAAGAATTCCTCATATCAGTGAGGTCATATGATACATGTCTTTCTCTGTTTGACTTATTTCACTCAACATAATACCCTCCAGTTCCATCCACGTCGTTGCAAATGGCAAGATCTCATTCCTTTTGATGGCTGCATAATATTCCATTGTATATATATACCACATCTGTCCAGTATCCATTCATCTGTCGATGGACATCTTGGCTCTTTCCATTGTACATATATACCACCTCTTCTTTATCCATTCATCTGTTGATGGACATCTAGTTCTTTCCATAGGTTGGCTATTGTGGACATTGCTGCTATAAACATCGGGGTGCACGTACCCTTTCGGATCCCTACTTTTGTATCTTTGGGGTAAATACCCAGTACTGCAATTGCTGGATCATATGGTAGCTCTATTTTCAACTTTTTGAGGAACCTCCATACAGTTTTCCAGAGTGGCTGCACCAGGGCGCCTGGGTGGCTCAGTTGGTTATGCGACTGCCTTCGGCTCAGGTCGTGATCCTGGAGTCCTGGGATCGAGTCCCACATCGGGCTCCCTGCTCAGCGGGGAGTCTGCTTCTCCCTCTGACCCTCCTCCTTCTCATGCTCTCTGTCTCTCATTCTCTCTCTTGCAAATAAATAAAATCTTAAAAAAAAAAAAAAAAAGAGTGGCTGCACCAGCTTGCATTCCCACCAACAGTGTAGGAGGGCTCCCCTTTCTCCACATCCCCGCCAACATCTGTCGTTTCCTGATTTGTTAATTTTAGCCATTCTGACTGGTGTGAGGTGGTATCTCATTGAGGTTTTGATTTGGATTTCCCTGATGCCGAGCGATATTGAGCACTTTTTCATGTGTCTGTTGGCCATTTGGATGTCTTCTTTGGAAAAATGTCTGTTCATGTCTTCTGCCCATTTCTTGATTGGATTCTTTGTTCTTTGGGTGTTGAGTTTGATGAGTTCTTTATAGATTTTGGATACTAGCCCTTTATCTGATATGTGATTTGCAAATATCTTCTCCCATTCTGTTGGTTGTCTTTTGGTTTTGTTAACTGTTTCCTTTGCTGTGCAAAAGCTTTTTATCTTGATGAAGTCCCAATAGTTCATTTTTGCCCTTGCTTCCCTTGCCTTTGGCAATGTTTCTAGGAAGAAGTTGCTTCGGCTGAGGTCAAAGAGGTTGCTGCCTGTGTTCTCCTTTAGGATTTTGATGGACTCCTGTCTCACATTGAGGTCTTTCAACCATTTGGAGTCTATTTTTGTGTGTGGTGTAAGGAAATGGTCCAGTTTCATTCTTCTGCATGTGGCTATCCAATTTTCCCAACACCATTTGTTGAAGAGACTGTCTTTTTTCCATTTTGTTCCATTTCTGTGAAAAAAGTTGATGGTATTTTGATAGGGATCGCATTAAATGTGTAGATTGCTCTAGGTAACATAGACATTTTCACAGTTATTTGTTCTTCCAAACCATGAGCATGGAACGTTTTTCCATTTCTTTGTGTCTTCCTCAATTTCTTTCATGAGTATTTTATAGTTTCCTGAGTACAGATTCTTTGCCTCTCTGGTTAGACTTATTCCTAGATATCTTGTGGTTTTGGGTGCAATTGTAAATGGGATCGACTCCTTAATTTCTCTTTCTTCTGTCTTGTTGGTGGTGTATAGGAATGCCACTGACTTCTGTGCATTGATTTTATATCCTGCCACTTGACTGAATTCCTGTATGAGTTCTAGCAGTTTTGGGGTGGAGTCTTTTGGGTTTTCCACATAAAGTATCATATCATCTGCAAAGAGTGAGAGTTTGACTTCTTCTTTGCCGATTTGGATGCCTTTTATTTCTTTTTGTTGTCTGATTGCTGTGGCTAGGACTTCCAATACTATGTTGAATAGCAGTGGTGATAGTGGACATCCCTGCAGTGTTCCTGACTTTAGGGGGAAAGCTCTCAGTTTTTCCCCATTGAGAATGATATTCGCTGTAGGTTTTTCATAGATGGCTTTTATGATATTGAGGTATGTACCCTCTATCCCTATACTCTGAAGAGTTTTGATCAAGAAAGGATGCTGTACTTTGTCAAAAGCTTTTTCTGCATCTATTGAGAGGATCATATGATTCTTGTTCTTTCTTTTGTTAATGTATTGTATCACATTGATTGATTTGCGGATGTTGAACCAACCTTGCAGCCCAGGGATAAATCCCACTTGGTCGTGGTGAATAATCCTTTTAATGTACTGTTGGATCCTATTGGCTAGTATTTTGGTGAGAATTTTTGCATCCATGTTCATCAGGGATATTGGTCTGTAATTCTAGGAGCTGGTTCTTTAAAAGAATTAATAAGATTGATAAACCCCTGGCCAGACTTATCAAAAAGAAGAGAGAAATGATTCAAATAAATAAAATCATGAATGAAAGAGGAGAGATCATAACCAACACCAAAGAAATACAATTACAAGAACATATTATGAGCAACTCTATGCCAGCAAATTAGATAATCTGGAAGAAATGGATGCATTCCTAGAGACATATAAACTACCAAAACTGAGCCAGGAAGAAATAGGAAACCTGAACAGACCCATAACCAGCAAGGAAATTGAAGCAGTAATCAAAAATCTCCCAACAAACAAGAGCTCAGGGCCAGATGGCTTCCCAGGAGAATTCAACGAAACATTTAAAGAGAATACCTATTAATACCTATTAAATGGAAGGAAAACTTCCAAACACATTTTATGAGGCCAGCATTACCTTGATCCCCAAACCAGACAAAGACCCCATCAAAAAGGAGAACTACACACCAATATCCCTGATGAACATGGATGCAAAAATTCTCACCAAAATACTAGCCAATAGGATCCAACAGCACATTAAAAGGATTATTCACCACGACCAAGTGGGATTTATCCCTGGGCTGCAAGGTTGGTCCAACATCAGCAAATCAATCAGTGTGATATACTACATTAATAAAAGAAAGAACAAGAACCATATGATCCTCTCAATAGATGCAGAAAAAGCATTTGACAAAGTACAGCATCCTTTCTTGATTAAAACTCTCCACAGTGTAGGGATAGAGGGTACATACCTCAATATCATAAAAGCCATCTATGAAAACCCCACAGCAAATATCATTCTCACTGGGGAAAAACTGAGAGCTTTTCCCCTAAGGTCAGGAACATGGCAGGGATGTCCACTATCACCACTGCTATTCAACATAGTACTAGAAATCCTAGCCTCAGCAATCAGACAACAAAAAGAAATCAAAGGCATCCAAATCGGCAAAGAAGAAGTCAAACTCTCACTCTTTGCAGATGATATGATACTTTATGTGGAAAACCCAAAAGACTCCACCCCAAAACTGCTAGAACTCATATAGGAATTCAGTCAAGTGGCAGGATATAAAATCAATGCCAGAAATCAGTTGCATTTCTACACACCAACAAGACAGAAGAAAGAGAAATTAAGGAGTCGATGCCATTTACAATTGCACCCAAAACCATAAGATACCTAGGCATAAATCTAACCAAAGAGACAAAGGATCTGTACTCAGGAAACTATAAAATACTCATGAAAGAAATTGAGGAAGACACAAAGAAATGGAAAAACGTTCCATGCTCATGGATTGGAAGAACAAATATTGTGAAGATGTCAATGCTACCTAGAGCAATCTACACATTCAATGCAATCCCCATCAAAATACCATCCACTTTTTTCAAAGAAATGGAACAAATAACCCTAAAATTTGTATGGAACCAGAAAAGACCCTGCATAGCCAGAGGAATGTTGAAAAAGAAAAGCAAAGCCGGTGACATCGCAGTTCCGGACTTCCAGCTCTATTACAAAGCTGTCATCATCAAGACAGCATGATACTGGCTCAGAAACAGACACCTAGATCAATGGAACAGAATAGAGAGCCCAGAAATGGACCCTCAACTCTATGGTCAACTCATCTTTGACAAAGCAGGAAAGAATCTCCAATGGAAAAAAGACAGTCTCTTCAACAAATGGTGTTGGGAAAATTGGATAGCCACATGCAGAAGAATCTCCTTACACCACACACAAAAATAGACTCCAAATGACATCAGATAAAGGGCTAGTATCCAAAATCTGTAAAGAAGTTATCAAACTCAACACCCAAAGAACAAATAATCCAGTCAAGAAATGGGCAGAATACTTGAACAGACATTTCTTCAAAGAAGACATCCAAATGGCCAACGGACACATGAAAAAGTGCTCAACATCACTTAGCATCAGGGAAATCCAAATCAAAACCTCAATGAGATACCACCTCACACCTGTCAGAATGTCTAAAATTAACAAGTCAGGAAATGACAGATGCTGGCGAGGATGTGGAGAAAGGGGAACCCTCCTACACTGTTGGTAGGAATGCAAGCTGGTGCAACCACTCTGGAAAACAGTATGGAGGTTCCTCAAAAAGTTGAAAATAGAGCTACCCTATGAACCAGAAATTGCACTACTGGGTATTTACCCCAAAAATAGAAATGTAGTGATCCGAAGGGGCACGTGCACCCCAATGTTTATAGCAGCAATGTCCACAATAGCCAACCTATGGAAAGAACTAGATGTCCATCAACAGATGAATGGATAAAGAAGAGGTGGTATATATGTACAATGGAATATTATGCAGCCATCAAAAAATGAAATCTTGCCATTTGCAACGATGTGGATGGAACTAGAGGCTATTATGCTAAGCGAAGTAAGTCAATGAGAGAAAGACAAGTATCATATGATCTCACTGATATGTGGAATTTGAGAAACAAGGCAGAGGATCATCGGGGAAGAGAGGAAAAAATGAAAGATGAAACCAGAGAGGGAGACAAATCATAAGGGACTCTTAATCTCAGGAACCAAACTGAGGGTTGCTGGAGTGGACGGGGGTGGGAGGGATGGGGTGGCTGGGTGATGGACACTGGCGAGGGTATGTGCTATGGTGAGCACTGTGAATTGTGGAAGACTGATGAATCACAGACCTATACCCCTGATACAGATAATACATTATATGGTAATAAAAAATATAAATGAAGGAAGAAAGGAAGACAAAGAAAGAAAAAGAAAGAAGAAAGAAAAAGCAAGCAAGCAAAGAAGGAAGAACTGCCTCCCTTACCTCAAAGAATGGACTTCTGAAAACTGCCAGAGTAGAAAAATTGTGGTTTGGAGAAATAAAGACCTCCCAGAGAACTGGGGAGTAGGGAGGGGCCACATTAGCAGGAAACCTATGAAAAGTCTTATAAATATACATTTTTAACTTTTTCTAAAATAGAGTATAAAAAAAAGACACAAAATGTCTGTGACATTTAACACATATTAAAACACTAATAGCAAGTGCTAACCAATTAATTTCTATTTACCATCCCTTGCTTGTAAGAAGATTTGCAAGGGCTCCTTCCCCTTAAGTTTTGAGGAGGATGCTGAAAATTCAGATGGTGGTTCAGAGACAGATGAAGGGGAGTCTGTTGGTTGGCTTGTTTGTATTCATGTTCAGGTCTCCATCCATATATGTATTATCTTCTCTTGGTTTCCCTGGGCACTGTTCTCTCTGTTCCCCTGAGACCCAGGCTCAAGGCACCTCAAAGAACAAACCCCAGGCACCATCTGTGCGCACAAGATGTGTTCCTCCCCTGAGGTACCCAGCCACCTGAGGAGAAGCCTGGCCTCTGGCCCTGGCTCCTCCCTCACATCAGCTCCTCACCTTCAGTCCCCAGGCACAGTCGTCCACAGTACAACACCCCTTGAATCCATCTGCCACTTGAACCCAAGTGCTATAGCTTAGATGTCCTTATTTATCAAGACTGCTACGACCACTTCCTGTCTGGTTCCTCCCATCTAACCAGGCCACATGAGGCAGCCAGAATGGGAGGCAAATCCAACTCTGTTATTTCCTTTCTTAATACCTCTCAAACCCCTCTAGCTCCATCCAGCAGGCCCCTGCCCTACAGACGCCAGTCATAACCAACACTGTGCAGTCTCCTGGTTACTCCTCGTGCTCTACCGATGGAAGCTCCACACTTGCCCACGTGCAGCTCCAATTGCTTGCAACTCCTCTCTCCCCCTCCAACCTAACTAACTCCTCTTGTCCTTGCATACTCAGCTCAGATTTAACCACTCTGGGCTTCAGGTTTTTATCCCATAAAATGAGAATAATGGTACATACTGCACAGATTGTTGGAAGGAATAAATGAATCAATCCATAGAAGGCTCAAAGATCCGTGCCTGGCAGTTTGACAAATGCTAGCTATTATGTATCCTTTCCGGGTAGCCTTGACCCAGAACCACACTCCCCAGGTTATGTGTTTCCATATTGCCCCACACTCCCCTCCTCACGACCCTTAACAGATGGAACTCAAACAATCACTGGAGTAAACATTCCTTGAGATCCTGCACGGGGTCGTATTTATCTCTGTCATGGCTCAGAGTGGGGTGAGCAGCCTTGCAGGGATGTACTCAATGTTAGTTGAATGAATAAATGTTCAGGCCAAGAGGCCCTTTTACCACGGCCTGAAAGTCAATCCGGACGACTTACAGAAACCTCTTCTCACTAGGGCTTCTGACAAAATACCCTGCCCATGCTTGAGCTCCTGCCCCGGCTATCCCTAACCAGAGACAACCTTGTCAAAGCACTGTGTTGGGGGCATGATAGGCAGGGTTAGCCTCTCTCACTTAAAAAAGGAAAAAAAACAAAACAAAAGCCACGAAGAGGAAGATGACTTAGTCATCACTGTCAGCCTTGGCAAATAAACATTGCTATTACATACTGCAGAACTCAAGGAACAACACATAATTAGGCACAGGTTCAATCAGCAGCGAGATGCAGGATGGGTGAGCATGGAGGGTGAGTGGCTCATTTGCACTGCAGAAGAGGTGGGAATGTTGATTTTCATGCAAACACTGTTTCTAAGATTCCCAATTAAATAAGCGCATTAATATATATATTTTTTAAAGATTTTATTTATTTATTTATTTGAGAGAGAGAGAATGAAAGACAGAGAGCATGAGAGGGAGGAGGGTCAGAGGGAGAAGCAGACTCCCCGCTGAGCAGGGAGCCCGATGCGGGACTCGATCCCAGGACTCTGGGATCATGACCTGAGCCGAAGGCAGTTGCTTTAACCAACTGAACCACCCAGGCGCCCAGCGCATTAATATTTTTAAGGCCCAAGCTAGATGAAATGTTTTTGCTGAGAAAAGCAGCAAGAAAGTTATGTGGCTGTGTTTCTGAGTGGCAGCAGATTTATTAGGACTTTACCTGTTTTTCTGATTATAAAAGTAATATATTTTCATTTTAAGTATCTTCGAAAATGAAGAAAACAATCAAGGAGAAAATAAAAATCTCTAATAATCGTATACTTATGGTCCTATCATCCATTCGATTCACTCTATTTCCATTCAGTAATTCACTCAGCAAATGATCTCATTAGTCCTGTGGTTTTAAATGCCATCTTTATGTTCATGATTCTCAAATTAATATTTCCCATCCCATACACTCCAACCAGCTCCAGGCCTAGATGTCAAAGAGACAGAGCCTTGTGGATATTTCATAGCATCAGAAGCTCAGATGGACCACAGTAAACCTCTTAATCTCTACCTTCTCCATGAAAAACGGTTTCTGACTCTCACCTGTGCCATATTGGTAAATGCCACCCTTATCTACCTGGATGCTTCAGCCCAAAACTAGAAATCACACTGAGGAAGGGACAGGTGGGGCTAGGTAGGGGGCCACGGGATCAGGCTCACAAAATTCCCCAAAAATGCGGAGGTGAAAGGAAACCAGAGATAAAGAAACAAATCAGACCATCCTGCCCTAGGTGTCCTAGGGGTTTTGTTATAACAGCTACTTGTGACCAACAAAAAATTATCGGTCCCTAAAAAGCAAGTAAGCCATTAAAGATGTTAAATCACTAATCCTTGCTCAATGGTGATTTCAATAGAGATGTTTAAAGGATTGAAGTTCCCTGATTAGCTTTCACTGAAAGACCAACCCTAAAAGCCCCCAGTGGCAACCCTGTCAGGAACCCTCTCACTCCAGAGAGCTTTTTCTGTATTCTCAAGGAATAAAACTCTATCGTTTTACTCACTCTCCTTTGTCCACAAGATTCATTCTTCGACTCTGAGAGGCAAGAACCTCATTCTCCCACTTCAACACCCTACTCTTCACACCCAGTTAGCCCATCATAAAGTCTTAATTCTAAAGAACACCCTAATCTCCTACGTGCCTTCTATAGCCATTGCCATCACCCAAGTGCTGGAAGTCAGTATTTGGCTCGAGGGATAGGGTACAACCAGGGCCCTAACTTGTGTCTCTGCTTTCTCTGTTCTTCGTATGGCAGTCAGAATGATATCTGGTTATTTTCTAAAGCCTGATACCTCAAAAGTAGGATTGCAAAAACAAATAATTTAAGGCCCTGATTATATATATATAGATATCTGAGCAGATTTACAGAAATCACCTCCCAGTATCGACCACTCCAGCAGGGTCTGAGGGTCTGAATTTTAAGATAGCATCCGTCCCCAGTTGTACCCCACACTTGGCCAAGAGCAAGCTTGGTTCTTTTCATTGGTTTACATTTCTCTCTCTGCTACTGATGGAAGCAATGATTACCTCTTTGATCATTTCCTATCTATATAGCAGTATGAATTTTCAATCTATGGCACAAGCGAATCAAAACTACAACTTTTAAAATATTTCTCCTCATAATCAAACTTGGCATCTGTCTGGAACCCCCACGTTGTCTAGTGGCACAAAACTCAAATCTATTTAATTCTAGATAAACTCAATCACTTGTGGGTTTTCTGTCTCAAGTTTAAATGCAGTCAGTTTGGATTTTCTCCAACCCTTCTGCTCATGACCTGGGATTTATCTAAATCAATTGGGATTGTGGGATGGGGAGGGGCTTTATAGAAAAGCCCCAGACAGAAAAAAAAGGGAGGTGATCTGGGTACAGCTGTCATCTGCCTTTGCTGGAATCTACTAAAAAGAACTTTACCTTTTGTGTGCTTTAGTGAATCCCACTTTTATCAGCTGAGATGTCCCCTTCACCACTATCAATTCCAGTGTCCATTGGCCCAAGCAGTCCATACCTGAGCCTCTTCGGGTCACAGAGACTTTTCAGACACTCCTCAATGGCAGTCTGGGGCCATGCAAGACAGAAGGAGCTATCTTGGGCTCTCTGTGCATCTTGAGGCCATTTTCTCTTTACTTCCAGCCCACTATTCTGCCTCTCTTGGGTTAAACTTGGGATGTTCTGCACAGGTCCTTCCTGCAGGTTTTCTAAACCTCTCTAGCTGTTCTATCATCTCCCTGCCTAGCGTTAAGCTCAGGGAGGAAAGGAGTAGTGTGGTAGACCTGAAGACCCACAGCTGCCCTGATCCTTCTTTATGGAAGGACCAGCTGCAGGGAGTGAAGCCAGCAGATGTCTCCAGCTCCCAGCTCCTCTTCCCACCTGGTGCAAGGTCATGCCCTTCTCAGAGCGGCTTGCACCAAAGATTGAGTAAGTTGAGGGTATAAAGTCTGGACATTCTGCCTAGCAGAATCCCCTTAGTGAGTAATATTTGCTCCAGAGTTCCCTACCAGCGAAGCCTTGTCTCTCGGTTTAACTTCTCCCTCTGCAATCCTGCTTTCTTTCCCTTCCTTTCTTACGTGTTAATTCTTAATCAGCATTTTGCACCCTGCACTTCATCTCAGGGTCTACTTACAGAGAACCCAATCAGTAACGTTCACTAAGCTGAGCCATATTCAAGGTCCCTTGTCAGAAACACTCACTGCAACTCTCCTTCCCCATAAGAACCACCCCCCACTTCTCAGCTCAGCCCCTGGAATCTCTACAGATTCTATAGAGCTAGATCATTCACTTCAAAAATATTTTAAATGTTTTTATATTTAAAAAATTTTATATATTTCTTTAGTTTCTATATTTTTATATATCACATTCTCCCCAAATCTATTGTAAATAGCATAGCATATGGCTTTTGGCACAAGAAAAGCCAAGCTTTTGAAACTCAAAAACCTTTTCTATTAACCTGTTTTCTTTGCCAGGACTCTGAAAAGGCTCTTTTTGAAACTCAAGATTGAGAATTGATGCCTTTGTTCTCTTTTGTTTGGCTATGGCCTGCCTTCCTTGAGGCAATGAATTTAGCTGGCCCTAGATGGTGCCTGCTAGGATGGAGGGTTCCCAGGGTCTAGTAGAAAGGTGGAGGTCTGTGTGTGTGGAATATGGAAAATACTTGGGTTAACTCACAATCTTATCCTAGCTTATTTGCCAAATACCTGTTGTCCTCTAAACACCACTGAAGTCAGCTGGAGCTCAAGTCTGTGCTGGTTCTGAAAGCCAAACATGGAAGGTGAAGCCCCATCAAGAGTGCAAGTGCTCAACAATCACAAGTGTCAGTAGTTAAAGCTAAAAGATGTCCTACCAGAAACTTGGAAATAAATTTTCTCCCGAAAAAGATATGTAAAGTCTCCTGAAAGGGACCATAGCATTCTGAAGAGTAGAGCTCTGTTATATCTCAATATAGATAGGAGAGATGGTTCAGAAGATGGAGTTAGAAATGTTACAACAGGATCAAGAGAAAGAGTCTGAGAAGCAGAAAGAGGCTGAGAAGCAGTCGTATTGGAAAGCCCTTACCTGTTGTGTAGGTTGATGAATGCAAAACATTTGTAGGATCCTGTTACAGGATCCCTCAGTGAAGCTGTTTCACCTCTTCCCTTGAATCTGGGCTGGTCCTGTGACATGCTTCAACCCACAGCTAGCAGAAGTGATTTGGTGCCAGTCGTGGGCTTAAGCCTGAAAAGATCTATCAGCTGAGCCCTGAGCCCCCAGGGTAGGGGTCTGGCAACACTGCTGGGGAGACCTACGGAAAAGCCACATGGAAGGAGGGCTCCTGAGATTATATGAAAAGAGAGGAGGTCCAGCCATCCCAGCCTCCCAGCTGAACCAAACCCCCACTGAGCAGCAACTACAAACAGCCACCTGTGTGACCTTCAGCAAGACCAATAGAACTGCCCAGCTGAGCCCAGCCCATTTTGAAGAATTACATGAATCAATATCATGATTTAAATGTTGTGGTACTTTGTTATGTAGCTTTAGTCAACTGCAAGGAAGTTGTAGCTTATAGACCTCAAGTCTTAGAATTATGAAGTGGATTTATTAGGCATCTTAATGCCATTAGGTAATCAATTCATCTTACTCCCTCTGTGCTAATTCCTGGTTCACCCAACAACCTTTCAACCCATCCCCAATCCCTCCAGTCCCTGCCCTGCCAAGCAGTTCTGATTTAGGGGAAAGAAATCACTGGGAAAAGACTGGTGAGAGCTTTCTTCCTGGCTTGCAGATGGCTGATGTCTGTCCTCACATGACCTTTCCTCAGTGTGTGCTGAGAGAGAGACAGAGAGAGAACACAAGCAAGCTCTCTATTCTCTTCTTATAAGGACAAAATCCTATCAGATCAGTGTCCCACCCTTGTGACCTCATTGAACCTAACAACCTCCTCATCGGCCCTATCTCTAAATATAACCATCCTGGGCATTAGGGGTTCGACATATGGATCCCGGAGACACATTCAATCAATAACAATGGGTAAAGACAGAGCAGTTAGAAGCAGAGAGAAAGGGAGTTAAAGAAGTTCCTGTTTGGTGGCCATCATCTTCTGTGACCCAGGACGCAAGATTGTTGACAATGAGTGGTATCAGGAGGTAACAGAGGCCAGAGGGAAGGAACAGAGTGTTGGAACAGAGCAGTGGGCAACAAGGGAAGGAGGAGGCAGAGAGAATTGAGAGCCCTGTTGCAGGTGAAAGCATAGGTTTGAAATGAAGCTAATCCAGAGCACTGCTAAGCACTTTAATTTGGGAGCGATCAACAGTTTAGATGCAAGAGCAAGGGAAAGAGAGCAGTAAGTGTATCCCAGATAGAAGAACTGTGTGTGCGTGCGTGTGTGTGTGTGTGTGTGTCTGGGGTGGGGGGTGGAACGAGGGGGTTAAATGCAGTTGAAATACAGTCCATGGGATCCAGGCTAGGTTAGGAAAGGAGCAAAAATGAGCTGGGATTTCTTTTTTTTTTTTTAAAGATTTTATTTATTTATTTGAGAGAGAGAGAATGAGAGACAGAGAGCATGAGAGGGAGGAGGGTCAGAGGGAGAAGCAGACTCCCCGCCGAGCAGGGAGCCCGATGCGGGACTCGATCCTGGGACTCTAGGATCATGACCTGAGCCGAAGGCAGTCGCTTAACCAACTGAGCCACCCAGGCGCCCGAGCTGGGATTTCTTAAGAGCAAAAATTTGGATGGGATCAGAAATATTGGGATAAGAGTAAAGAGGCAGCTTAGGAATACCCAAAAAATAACCTCATTTCACAAGAACTCAGGAAGGTTAATGGTTCCATTTGTGTCTCCACCTGACAAAGGTGGGTCTGGAAGCTGCTTGATCCCCCGTTCCTACTCTGTGCCTTTCTCTCCTTAGGATGGACTGCCTAGCCTGCGTACTCATGCACTGGATCATTTTTATTGCAAAGCCAAAGAGCTAATGGGAGATTTGTATGAAATTGTATTTATAAAGAGAGGCTCCTCAAAAAGAACAATTCTTGACAATTTCACCAAGTCAAAGAGATACATTTCTTCAGCAGAGAGAGAGGATTAGTTGAGGTGCTTGTGATATAATAATTATGGGTCAGTGGTGGGAGACCTCTCCCTGGATTGCCCTCAGTCATGCCCGGAGCCCTGGCATCGTTTAGAGGCCCCTAGCTCTCCCACTCTAGACAGGTGACCTCAGGTAAGTCAATTAACTTTCCTAAGTCTGTTTCCTCATCCTGAAAACAATTTCCCTCCCAGGCCTGTCACGTGGGCAGAATGAGATAATGAATATGAACTAGTGCAAGGGTGAGTCGTCATTCCTTTGTTCAAGTGGCCAGTCCTCATAGGTTTCTTTGAGGCTGATCTTTTTCAGAGCAGACTTACCTAAAAGGATGATGGGGGATGGGTTTTCTGCTTTAAATGAAGTGGCTTCATTTCCCATCCAGATCCACTGACGACCGCCAAAAGGTAGTAGAGTCCGTGAAGGAACAAAGGTTTGGTACCCCTGTCCGAAGCAGCTCCTGGGTCGAAAGCAGGGTTTCTCAAGCTTTAACATGCCTCAGAATCACCTGGAAGGCTTACTAAAACATCGATGGCTGCACTCCACCCCCAGAATTTCTGGGTCAGTAGTTCCGGGGTGGGTCCCAAGTATTTCCACATCTAACAAGTTTCTAGGTACTTCTGCTGTTCAGGAGACCACACTTTGAGAATCACAGACCTAAACGAACTACAGATCTGAAACAGTGCGTTGTTCCCATGCTGCCCCTTTCCACAGCAGAGCCAGAGGGAGACGTGTTTCATTTCACAAATTAGTAAGAATGCTGGCTCCTTCTCTCCCAATCAGTGGTCAGAAGTGAAAGACGCTGGTTCTTAGTGATTAAACTCTAGAGCTGGCTTGGCCAGTCGGCCTGGGAAGAGGGTTTCACCACTCACCTAAATGAATGGGTTTGATCAATAATTAAGTGAGCTGTTTCTGGAATGATTGTGTTGGGGCCCCGGTCATGCTGCACAATGTAGGAGGCGGTTAGGAGCGGTTCTGTTTGTTCATGCTGGGTTCAGAGGGGCTTTGGGAGTCACAAACTGAGCCGCCCAGAATAAACACGGTTTTTAAAGCAGGGAAATCAGCACTACTGACTGGTGATTGGTGAAGGAAATAGAAAGTGTTGCTAAGTGTTGGCTTCTAAACCTTTCTCATGCTTGAAAATTACCAAACTTGTGAAGTTGTGTCCAATTCCCACAAAACTAAAAATACCAGTGCTTGCCTCCCTGGCCTTCCCTGCAGTTAGGGGACCTGCTGGGGACTCTGTCCTTCAGTGCACTAATTTCAGACGCCCCCAGAAGTTAAGGACCCACGAAGCAGGAATCATTGAGAACCCACCTGCCAATGGGCGGGTCAACTCTACTGAGTTTCTAGAAGCATCCGGGCAGCAGTCCCAGAGACATCACAAGGCATGTTGGTGGTTTCAGGCGTGCGAGCCATGGCCCCGAATGCCCAGGGAAGGCTGCACCTGTGCGTTCACTGGGCCGGGGCTGGGCCCGTTTGGGCGGTGGTATACCTGCCCACAGAGTGCCCAAGCCTCATGCCAGAGGTTTTTTGGGTTTTTTGTTTTGCTGTCGTTTTATTAACTTTTGCTTGCAGTGAAGAGCCCTGTTCAATTCAGAATAAGTTCAAAACAAACTCTGAAATAAAAAACCTAGCTTTGAATTCTGCTCTTCCATATTGGGGCCATTTTGTGCAAATCTCTTTGTCTGAGCCATAACTCCTTACACAGTAATAGGGAAGAAGAGTTTTTTGCCTCTAGGTAGTGGGAGAATAAAATGAGATAAATATGTGAAAATGCTTTGAAAACCAAATTGCGCTATAAAAATGTATTTTTATATAAATATGGACTGACACACATGGCCTCTCTGAGACTTTATTTTGACCCTTCCTCAAAATCAGTGGTCCTTTGCTTCTCTGTGTCATCCGTACCTCAAAGTGTCTCTACTGAAAGCATTTTCACAGTGAATTTTAGTGAGTTGTTTACTATCTGTCATCTGACTAGACTATGAGCTCCCCAAGAGTAGAGTCTTACTGATCTTTTATTTTCTCTCTGCCGTCTATTGTTATATAGTAGGTTTACAGTAATTGTCAACAGGATGAAAAAAATAAAAAATAAAAAATTGCTCGGACCTCCATGCGTGTACCAGGAAGTTTCCAGCTCAGGTGCAACTCTCACTTTCTTCCTTTGCAACACTTTTTGAACCTGTCGCCAAGTGCCCCAATGGACAAGGGAGAGATCAGAATGGAATATGCTCCTGGCGAGGCGACCAGTTGTCCTACAGGTGCAAGTGACGGACACAGCAGAGGAAACGCATCTTAATTGGTGGCGTGAAAAACATTTCCCAGGTGCGAGGCTGGGTTGTAAGTGCCATCTGTCCTGCCACAGAGGATTAAAGGAAAGAATACCTTTCTCTGGATTTCAGGGACAGTGTAGGCATCAAGATGAGCTGTTGATATTAACTTGTCTGTGCTCCACCTGGATAATTGCAGGCGAGGGAATCTGTCTAGGGTTTCCATTTTGAAATCAAATGGATGATGCAGTGGCAGGTCTCTTGTTCCCAGGTGTTTGGTTGCATTTGTTAAAGGGTTTTCTGGGGAGAACAAGAATTAAACATTTTTGGTCTTTCCTGGAAGGTTTTATGTCAATATGTTCCACACTATTTGATGTTTGATCTCCCAGTGGCAGAAGAAATGAAATGTACTTCTTCATTCTTGCCCTGTCTTTTCTTAAATAGCCTTTTTCATTCATTTTATTCACCCTACTATTGCTGAGCTCCCATGAAATGCCAAGTGCTGTATTGAGTCCTGTGGTCACTAAGGAAGATATGACATTGTTTCTAAAGTCAGGAAATTCACTGTCTTGGATGTTAAGAAACAAAACAGATGAACATAGAGGAAGGGAAGGAAAAATAAAATAAGATGAAAACAGAGGGAAGCAAATCGTAAGAGTCTCTTAACTATAAGAAACAAACTGAGGGTTGCTGGAGGGGAGGAGTGGGGATATGGGGTAACTGGGTGATGGGCATTAAGGAGGGCACTTGATGGAATGAGCACTGAGTGTTGTATGCAACTGATGAATCACTAAATTCTACCTCTGAAACTATTAATACAGTATATGTTAATTAAATTGAATTTAAATAAAAAAATTTTTTTTTGAAAATGGGTCCCTCTGAGATTGGCTATAGGGCACTGAGCAAGAGAGGGTTGCCATCTACTGAGACTGTGCCCTGTAGCTGGCCATAGAAATGGAGAGCTGCTGGAGGCCTTCTGTGTTAGGTAGGACTGGCCAGGCTACATTGTGGTAACAACTTCCAAATCTTAGTAGCCAGTAGCAAAGAATTATATCCTGTGCATACTACCAGTCCACTGTGGGTCAGCTGAGGGCTCTGGTCAAATCCCCTTACATGGGACTCAGTAGCCTCTAATTCAAATTTTGCTGGTCACTATAGCAGAGGAAAAGAAAAGATCACTGGGTGTCATGTGTTGCCAATTAAATGTCCTGCCCGGAGGTGACACATATCCCTTCTGCTTGCAACTCATTGGCCAGAACTATTTATATAATCCCACTCCATCACAAGGGGTTCAGGAAATGTAAATCATCCCTGTTCCCAGAAGGGGGGATAATCAGAAATACTTGGAGGACAGAAGAACTGATATACGGGAATCTGTGTGTGTATATATAAATGTACATGTATATATAGACGTGTATGTATATTTGTGTATATGCATATGCATCTCAACATATATATCTCTTTATATAAATAAATGCATGTGTATATGTATGGGGGAAGAATAAGAGAGAGAATGAGAGAGGTGTATATGTATGGACGGATATAAGAGGGAGAAAGATCCCTGTTGGCATTATAAGCTAAAAGATCCCTTTCGGCTACTTTGGCCAATAAATCCTCTCTTGTCTAAGCTAGTTTGCTTTTGATTTCTTGCATAGACAACTCAACGAGTCCCGACAAACACAGGAATCGCATAAGGTGCTCACCTAAATCCACGTTTGAGCTTCAGGTTCTCACCTCATGGAGGGTTGGGTGCTCCAGAAACGCGAACGGCAGAACAGCACCACGAGAGAACGAGATGCACCTCTGTACTGTGGAGATGTTTCATACGATGGCATTTCCACTGCACGGTCCGGATGATTCTGAACATGCACAAGTTTGACAACCTCTGCTTTAGAGAATACCCAACTCTTCACATCTCAAGAGTCTCCTGACTCTGTTACTTCAGTACAGCAATATCCTAAAAACTTCATGTCCCTTATCCATCCCACTGACCCTGTGAAAATGTGCCTTTTAAACAAATTTAATCACATAGCCTTGGATTTCAGTGACTGTCAGCTTCTTGAAAGAAGGGCTAAACAATTTATATCCTTGTTTTTCCTAAATTAAGGGAATTCCTTTCTCCGAGACAAAGGCCGGCACCTGTGGTTGAGCTAACGCTTTTCCCTGATACCCACAAACGGAGGGTCAATGAATAATGAATACGTGCACACAGGTATCACTGCTAAGTTGTTTCGGTTTGTTTTTTGGTGGGAGGGGGCATCATATGCATTCATAAACATCAGGATGTTGATGCCCCTTTGCCTAATCCATGTGTGACCCTCATGCCTTACACCGCATAAAGTAAATAAAACTCAAGAACAGCAGCTTCATCTTTAGTAATGGGAATAAAAATAATAACATCCATTTATTATGTAACTTCTCTGTGCCCAGCTCTATGCTGGGTGTTCATATGCTTGATCTGATTCTGTTTTCAGAGCACTCCTGTGATATGTATGGTCATCCCCATTTTAGAGATGAAGAAACTGAGGCCCCAGAGCGTTTAAATACTCTGCCTGCAGCTCGTGGAAGTCAGGATGGGAATCCAGGTGTTTCCAACACACTTACCTCTCTGCCTCTCCAATTCCCCAATTCCCTAGCTCCAAAATTCACTCTCAGAGTGCACTGCTAGGGGCGTGAGCTTCTGGCATTTTCTGTGGTGGGAGGTGAGCTTCCGGCAAGGAAGCTGGGGAAGAGAGGGGATGGCTGTTAGGAGGGGGACCAGCAGCAGCTGCCCCTCCATGTCACATGGGACAAGGCTGAAGATACTTGAAAGTGTTTACTCCAATGGGGAGAATAATGAAGAAGGGTGGCTGTCCTCTTCAAACATCTTTAGTCTCGCCTACAAGCGCTTTAGAAGGTAAGCCTAGGACAAAGGTGGAGATACCAAGGAGCATCTTCTAACACCCGCGGTGAAGAGAATGGGCTTAAACAATGGTGAGGTAACTCAAGGTGTTCAGAGGGACAGAAAGGGGGCAAGCCATGGGAAGGAGTGAGCATTCTGCGGTCAGACTCACCTGGATTGATCCAGGTCCGGCACATCTCAGTGTCCCTGCAACACAGGACAGATCATTTAAACTTCGAGTCTCTTTTCATTAAAAATTAAGCCCAGGGGTGCCTGGGTGGCTCAGTCAGTTAAGCGTCCGACTCTTGGTTTCAGCTCAGGTCGTGATCTCAGGGTTCTGATATCAAGCCCCACATCGGGTCTGCACTCAGCGCAGTCTGCTTAAGATTCTCTCTCTCCCTCTCCCTCTGCACCCCCACCACCCGCTTGTGCTCTCTTTCTCTTTCAAATAAATAAATAAATCTTTTTTAAAAATTAAGCCCAATTATACCTATTCTACAGGATTAGAGGTAATACACGTTCAGAACCACCATAGAGCAATGTGAAGAATGATACTCCAAACATTGCCATAGAGCGGACCTGCCTCTCTGTTAGCACAGCCGGTTTACATTTGAGAACCGAACAGGAAGAGTGCAATACTGAAATGTATTACCTCTGGAGATCCCTCGGGGTAAAAGGTCTTTATTAACCACAACTTCCCAAAATGTGAACAATTTTCTTGGTGATTCCAGGACAGTTTTGAGAGCCGATGGGTGGGGGTGGGGGGTCTTTTTACAAGAACTTTTCTCTTTGTGTGTGTTGTGGGAGAGGGGGGAGAGGTTCCCCTATTATGTAAACCTTATTTCCAGTAAGGGATCAAGTTACTCTTGGACATAACCACAGTGAGCCTGTTATCTATCCTTGATCTCTATAAAATTCTCACCACCGAGTTTACAGTTGATTGATTGTTCATTCCACATACTATAATTGCTTCATTAGAGGCTTCAGATGGTTCATTGTGTTGGCAACTTCCTATAAAACTGTCTGCACAATCAGGGCCAGACACATGCCACTTGAGTCATCAGGAACTGAAGCGTTTGTTTGTTTGCGTGCATGTGTGTTTATTTCCAAAAGGCAACCTATGACATGGGATTTAATCCTAAGGCCAGGTGGGATCCCACCAGATGGGGAGCAGCCCGTGGGCATACAGAGTCCCTCACTGCGTGATCTCAGCCACTGCGGGGCGGCAGCCTCCATTCACTTAGCGATGACTCCCTGATTCCTAGCTCCATGCCTCATTTAACTCTGCCTCCCAAAGGCCCCACCTATAAATACCATCACATTGGGGGTTAGGGCTTCAGCATATGACTTTGGGGGGATACACAACATCCTTCTGTCCTACCTTCATGCTCTACTATGTACAATCATTCGAATGCCTATGAAAATCAAGCCCTTGCTATGGGCTTCATGTTCTTTATTTCATTTAATTCCCACTGCTATCCTAAAAGGTGGTGCTTTTGTCTCCACTCTAACTAAAAGTGAGGACAAAGTTTCCAAGTGGATAGACCACTTTCCCAAAGTCACACAACCACCAAGTGGTGGCCACAAGCCTGGAATCAGGAGCTCCTGACTTCACAGCCAGGGTTCATCCACTCTCCCCGAGCGCCGAGAATAGGAGTCTGTGTTCACCGGAGAGGCCCAGGTAGATGCTAGTTTGGGCTTTGTGGTCCATACATTCCTTGTCACAACTACTCAGCTCTGCCATTGTATGCAAAAGCAGCCATAGATAATAAATAATGAATGAACATGGCTGTGTGCCAATAAAACTTTATGGACTCTAGACTTTGAATTTCACATAGCTTTCATGTGTCACGAAATAGTCTTCTTTTGATATTCCAGCCAACCATTTAGAAACATAAAAACCATTCTGAGCTCACAGGCTGTGCAAAAACACACAGCTTGCGGATCCCTGTTCTAAAGAACGACAGTGAACGTGAATAGTAATTATTTTTTGAACCACATCTCTCCTCTCCAGTATCTCTTCATCCCCTCAAACAGGGACCCATAATACTCTTGCCACGTCTCCAACGGCCCTCTTAACATTTCCCACCTCAGGGTCTTTTCACTTGTCACTCCCTCCGCCTAGAATGTGTGCCCCACGTATGCATCAGGGCTCCTTCCGCACGATCTGCCCCCCGCCCCCCGCTCCATTCGGAGTGGCCTTCTCCGTGAGGCCAGCTGGCTGCTCTGTCTAAAACTGTGGCAGCCCCCTCTGTCACTCCTTGTCTCCTTTATCCTGCTTCATCTTTCTCCTTAGCACTTACCATCATCTAACCAAGCATGTATTTTCCCCATTTGTCTTGTTTATTGTCTCACTCCTGTTAGAATGTGGGCTACCTGTAGGCAGGGACCTCTGCTTTGCTCACTGCTCCAGAAACTAGAAGGGTATGCAGCACATAGTAAGAGCCAACAAATATTTCATTAATCCATTCATGCATCTAAGCCATTCATGAACATCCAACACGGCGTAGATTCTCAAAAAGCTTGGATGAATAGATTGATGAGGTATGTATCAAGTTTCTCCAGAGATCTTACATTTTGGGTTTGTAGAAAATCTCTCTCATTTTCCGTGGAGTCTGTACTGGGCAGAAACAGAAATACTGGCCTTATTTCTCTGGCCTCCCCCTTAAGCAATGATCTGTGCTGAGATTTCTTTGAGGTGTGAACTCCTGACCCTGATGCTTCTGGAACGTGGAGCTGGAGGCTCTCAGGGAGAAGGCAGGACGTGACTGGGGCCTGGGCATCAGCCTCAGACGGGAGCAGCAGATGGAGCTGGGGACAGCTTGGTGAGGGAGGCACAGAATTCTGGCAGAAAAGGGAAAAGGTATGTGCCAGGGCTCCTGGGCGGGCTGGCAGAGGAGGACGGGCTTCTTGTTAAGTTAATTGAGGTAATTTTTGCTGCCACCTTTTGGATAGTAACAAAATTCTCCTTCTACCAGCCACTGATCATACCTCTACCTCCTGCCACATTCCATTGTAAAGAGACCGTACTCTAAATTTAGCTACATTTATTTAGCGATTCCTTAAAACTTTGTCACTTAAAAAATAATTACAGGATTTCTCTGACAGACTATATAATACATGGAGTGCACCAAATTACAGGTATAATTTGGAGATCCAGCTGAGATCACCAAATAAAATTGACAGCAGCAGACTAATTCCAGAATAATCCATGGGGCAGCTGGAGAGACTTTGTTCCTTAGGCCCCTCTCCTTCATCTGCATATTGAGCCAACACGTCAAAGGAACCGGAAGAAACTAAAAAAAGCAGTCTCCAGGCCAAGGAATGGAGCTCAGGGATGGCCAGGCTTTCATCTGCTTATCAGAGCTGAGAAGATCACTCAGTCTCCAGAAAAATCAGATGCGCTCACCCTGAGTGCAGAGAAAGTTACAAAGAGTGACCCTCTGCCTTTCTACCCAGCCAAGGGTTTGACATAGATGACCTCTAGAAGCAGACTTCTTTTCCTCTTCTTTCAAACAAACAAACAAATTCCTTTGCGTTTTCTATGATTGTTAACTGCAGAAACCAAAGTTAGTCTCCCAGGGGGAAAAAAAATGATGCCCAGGAGGAAAAGAATGGGTCCCTCTGGGAAGTGACGACCCCACTCAGCAGAACCCTGCTGGACATGAAAGCCACAGGGAGATGAATAATTCTGTTTCTGATTCATCCCGCAAACAGCGCTGAGCTCCTGCTGAGCTCCCACTTTGGTAGAGAGTCCCCCTGCCCCCCCTCCCCCAGCAAATCAGAGGGATACGGGAGATCCATTCAATCGGAAACCTGTAGACTCCACAGAAGAAGGGCTCAGGAGGGGCAGAGAGGGCCCAGGGGGTAGTGCCTAGGAGAGCAGTTGGGTCTAGAGACAAGGAACTGGTGAGGATGGAACCACCCAGCTGTTGATCAGTGAGATCTTTGGCTTTCCCCATCTTTAAGTCACACTCCTTTCTTCACAGAAGGTTCATCATGGCTTGCTTTGGGGTAGGAGGAAAGGGCTCTCTGGCCAGGTGTATTTCCTGGGGTTCTGGATAGAGGCTCTGACTAGCCCTTCTGAAGTTACCCCAGCCACACCTGGTGGCCCAGAGCGCCCCCAGCATTAAGACTGCCGGCCACACCAGTTGGAAGGAATCTTCTTGGTTTTCTAATCCAAGCTCTGTGTTTGGCAGGGTGGCTGACTCAAGCCTAGAGCAGTTAAGAGACTTGTCAGACCACAGAGCGAGGCGGTGGCCACATCGTGAAAAGAAGGCAGCTCTCTGTGTCTACTATTATTTTGTTTTAAAAGTTTTATTTAAGTTATCTCTATGCCCAGCGTGGAGCTTGAACTCACGATTCCGAGATCCAGAGTCGCACACTCTTCCAGCTGAGCCAGCTGGGCACAGGGCTACCTTTTTACAGCAACTCCTGGGCTTGCAGAAAGAGCACCGACATTGGAGCCAGCTGTCCTTCGGTGTGAATCCAGACCCTGCCACACAGGCTTGGGTAGGTCTTCCAAAGCTGCTGCTTTCCTCATCTGTAGAGTGGGGATGTCATCCCTGCCGAGCCTCCTGCACACTCCTCCTGGATCGAATGATCCAGCTCTGTAGCCTGTAAAGCGCTGAGGAAACACTGCTCACCGTTGTATTTTCTCATCCCTGGCTCAGATCTCAAAGGGACCCAACCTGCTGACTTCAGCCGGAAAGAGAACAGCACGATGCAGCAGAGGTGTGGTGGCTGGGTGGTGATGCTGCCAGAGCAGCAAAAGGAAGGAAGCAGGTCCCTGCACCATTCGCCGTCCATCCCTCCCTCTGCCCCTCCTTGTCTCTCCCAGACGGGGCAGGGGTGAGAGAGAGTCACGAAGCTGTCCACATTCTGGAGTAGCTCTGAGGCCCTGGCTGGGCAAGAGCCAGGAGACAGATCTTGGGCATTTGACCAGTTCTTTCCTGCTGGTGTGAACATCTCAACTGTCAGCCTTTTCCTCCTGACTTTCCGAGGGTTGAGGACATGCAGAGGACCCTGTCCCCGGCTATCTGACCCCTATCAAACCTGAAGCTACTCTGGATTCTACCCTGTATCCTGGGAGGGGTAGCAGCCACCCCAACTACCTGAGGGTTCCAGGTGGGGATGACTGATGGTTGATGACCGGCCCACAGATTTCCCCAGCCCCGACCACTGCTTCCGCAGTCTGTGACCAGAACCACCAGCCCTGCTCGGGGGAAGAGGGGTGAATTGCAGAAATCCCAGGACTCCATGTGGTCACAAACCCTGCTAGTATCTGAGCAAGCAGAGGAGGCTTAGGCTGCCCCTGCAGACAGCCTTCTAACCAGCGACCACCTCCAAGTCCGAGGTCCTGCTCTAACTAGATGCAAAATTAATACTCACTGAGCACCGACTATGTGCACGACCACATGGGTCCCCCAGTACCTGCTGAGTAAGACCCTACTCCTGCTCACAAATGAGGAAATGAGGGTCCAGAAAGGTGGTGAAATTTGCACAAGGTCACGTGGCTAACAGCAGCATTCATAACAGGCACCATGAGTGCTTTTAATGAGCCAAACGTTTTATGCACCTTTCCTCACCAGGACTCACAGTAACCCTGCCGTGGTCGTTGCTCTCCCTGACTCTCAGAGGAGAGGGCTGGCTTGGAAGCCGCCGAGGCCCTGCCCCACCACACAGATAGCAAGCAAGTGGTAGATCTAGAGTCACACCCAGACCCCACTGGTGGCCTCCTGCTCACGTGGGCTGTGGCTGGAGATAGACACATGGCCCCTGACTCTGAGCCTGGCAATCAAGCTACACTGCCAGTCTTTCAGGATTCTCCCTGTAGAATCACCAAGGGACCTTTTGACAGACTGGGTTCTCAGGCTCCACCCTCAAGATTCTGGTTCCGCCGATGTGGGAAGCCCCTGTGACCCTGTGTCTGTGACACACGCCTGGGCACGACGTTCCCATTGCTGCCTTCTGAACCGTCAAGGTCTCTAACTGCAAGGTCTGGTTGGGCTCCATCTTCCATCCTCAACTTCTGTCCTCACCCCAACTGGTGCTTCCTTGCCTGTCACTGACAGACTCCCCTCGTTGTAAATCCGGGGGCCTCACCCCTTCCAGCCAGCACCAGTGACCACGCCTCCTCTGTGAAACTTTCTCTATAACATCCCTTTTCTCATGGTTTTCCTCCACCAGGCCAGAGTGGCCTCCCCCTC
This sequence comes from Mirounga leonina, assembly GCF_011800145.1. Lineage (NCBI taxonomy): Eukaryota > Metazoa > Chordata > Mammalia > Carnivora > Phocidae > Mirounga > Mirounga leonina. The sequence continues at coordinate 25,046,011 of NW_023270433.1, read as the reverse complement.
TTGGCCTCTTTTTAACTTCTCTGCCTCCTCCTATCCCTTTAATTTTGCTGTTCCCAGAACTCTGTGCTCAGCCGCCTTCTTTTGTCATTTTCCTTGCCCTTGGTGACCACGTCCACCTTTGTGGTGGTGATGCACCTCACCTGCTCCGAGCTTTAGTAGAGCCCCAAGCCCATGGAAGCCCATGTGCATCTTGACTATCCACCTGGCTGTCCCACGGGCCCCTGGCAGGTCTGTAATGGAATATACCATCTTCACCTGCTCCTCCTGGTACCTCCTCTCTGCGAAGGATCATTCTAGGTCACTGAAGGCAGAAGACTGGTGGTATTTGGGGTGAGGGTACATCCCTAACTCCTCCTGTGTCCTGCTATTACCAAGGTCTAGAGATTCTAGCTTCTAAATATCTCAGAATCACCCCAGCTCCCCATCCACATGGCCACCATCCCATGCTTCTTGTCTTCAGTGCTCTGGTGCATGACTCTGGTGTCTCCCTAACCAGGCTCTCAGCCACCCAATCCACTCTCCAGCCAGAAGCCAATTAATAGGGCTATCCCACTTCCTTACTAAAAACCATTAAGTATTCCCATTACCTTCAGCGTAAAATCCGAGCCTTTGATTCCTGCCCCCCCGCCCCCAAGCACTTCCTAAGGGGCTTTCCTTCCCAGCCACATCTACAATTCCCCACCAGACAAGCCTATCTATGCTCAGGCACTTAGGCCTGTGCATAGTTCTGGGAAAGCGTCAGGGTGTTTTGATTTCTTTGCACATGCTATTCCTTCTGGCAGGAAGACTAGCTCCTTCTCCATGCTCATCCTGCCAGTCTCCCTAAGGAGGAACCTCCTCTAAAAGCCCTCCCTGACCACTGGCTTTCAGCAGGTGGTACTCTCGCCTGCCATAGCATCTAGGCTTAGCTTTTTGTCAGGTGCTTAGCACCAGTCCTGAGCTATCACAGCTGGCCTGCCCCTCCCACCAGACAAGCAACATCCCATCTCCTGCACCTTCTACTCTCCAGGGCCCAGGATGGTACCAGGGGCTCTTAATGTATGCCTGTGGACTAGTAATGATAAAAATAAGAACCACACCATTCACAGAGGATGAGACCGTGATGCTATGCCCATTCATCGTATCACTGAACCTGCACAAGAACCCTAGACAGTACCTAATTTTTATTCCCATTTTACAAATGAAGAAACTGAGGTGTGGGAATATTGAAGGTCACATGTTTAGCCAGTGACAGAGTGGAGACCAGAGCCCACAGCCCAAGTAAATGAATGAATCCATGACTAAGGAAACCATGATTTCAAGAGGCACAGTGATAGAGCCTCTGCTCAGAATTTAGATAGGACCACATTCCAGGAGTAAGTTAGCCATGTCATCTTGAGTATGTCCCTGGGAAATGAACTCCGAATTCACCATGGCAGAGAGAAGACCATTAGCTCTTTAAAAGTAACCAGCCATCCCACAACTCTGAGGGCCTGAGGTACCCATATTCCTAGGAGAAACCAGATGAGAAGGCTCTTCCTCATCCGTTCCCTTGCCTGCCCCAGCCCTGTCCTCTGTCCTCCTGCCTGTCCACGTGATTCCCCTGGAAGCAGCACAGGCTGTAGGGCTGAGCACCACAGACCCCATTGCTCTCTTCAATTACCCCCAATTCCAGCCTATGCCAGGAACACACGAGGGCAGAAAAGTCTTGAAATCTGTGTGCGGGAGAGGTTGGGAAGGTTGAAGAGAGCAATTTTTGTTTCACATCATTCCTTTGTATAATGTTGTATCCTTCTGACAAGTCCGCATAATACAGCTTAACTTCACCAATTGCCGCCTTAAGAGAAAACAGTGAAGACCTATCTTTAATGTCAAATGAACAATGGGCAACCTTCCAGAGGAGGAAAATGACTTGCTTTGCAGGAGCTGGAGAAGAAAAGTGCACGATGTTCCAGCTTAACGTGAGGGGGGAAGAAAGTCAGCAGCTGTGTGTTGGCATGTCAGCTCCCCGGCTGCAAGACGAGGGCGGCCTCCGCCAGCCTCATCTGTCTGTCGAACCACAGGCTGAGGAGGAAATCTCCTAGCATGGGTGGGTCTAGACAGAGGGCGTTTATTCCTGGGGAAAGTCGAGCTAGTGCCCCTCAGCCCAGGTGTGTCTGTGGGTAAAGGCATGGATGTAGAACTTTCCCTTCATAAACAATGGATACTGGAAGCATAGGGGGAGACCCTGGGGACTTTAGCCCCTGGTTCTCCTTCTTCTGCTAGAGCATTTTGTTTGCACCTGATTCTCCTCACATGTGGCCACTCTCCATGAGGCACTGAGATGAGGGTAGATTCTGACCAACCTTGGCACAAGGGCTTGGCCAACAGAACAGTATTTAAGTGATTTAAACTCTTGAGGCTTTTCTCATGAGATAGAGAGCATCTCAGGCCACCTTTCTAGATTCAGATTCCATACCTGCCACCTCATTTCTGATACTTCAACCACAGCAAGCTTCTTACAATTTCCTGATGGTGCAATGTCATACGATCTGCTGTATGCCACAGTGCCTTTGCACACGCTGCTGTTTTGGGTCTGAAGAGCCCCTGGAAAGACTGATTCATCCTTCAAGGCTCAGATCAACTATTTCCTCCTTTAGGAGTTCTATCTGAGCTCCTCGGTGAGTTTGCCACCCCCCTCCTTTGGGCTCTAGGCTACCTCTATCAGAGCAGACATTACCTTGTATGAAATTTATCAATGTACATGACCTCTCCCCTATCAGGTGATGTCTGTTGCAGGAGCAGAGACTTTTAGTCATATATACATGCACATAAGTATATGAATTCACATATATATTCATAATCATGCCCTGGACCTGGCTCAGTGCTTGGCACATAGTTTCTGCTCAATAAATGCTTATTAGAGAGTCTAAAATTCGGCTTCTCAATCCTGGCTGCAAATTAGAATTACCTGAGGAATCAAAACAAAACCAAACAACCACAGCATCCACAACAACTTGTTAGAAATGCAAAATCTCGGGGCGCCTGGGTGGCTCAGTCGGTTAAGCGTCTGCCTTCGGCTCAGGTCATGATCCCAGGGTCCTGGGATCGAACCCCACATCGGGCTCCCTGCTCATCGGGTACTCTGCCTCTCCCCTTCCCCCTGGCTCATACTCACTATCTCTCTCTCTCAAATAAATAAAATCTTAAAAAAAAAAAAAAAAAGAAATGCAAAATCTTGGGTCCAGGTCAGACCAATTGAATCAGAAAGTCTGGAGTGGGGCTCAGCCATTTGTGCTTTTATAAGCCTTCCACATGATTCAGATGTAAGCTAAGTTTCCTTTGTCTAGACACTCAGAGCTAAGTGACGTATTTCATCACCCCCAACACATGATACACAGTGGTAATGAAAGAAAAAGGTAAGTACAATTAAAAGCTCCTTCTTGGATAAGAAGGAAGAAGGGGCAGCACCATAGTGTAATCACTAGTGTACAGCATGTTCACAATAGCATGAATGGGTGGGGGTAATAGAGGGAAGACAGCGGGATCACCAAGATGCCTGTGCCCCATGATGGGGGATGTTCCTTGGCCAAGCAGGCCACCCTCCCCTGGTTCTATCTTCTGGCAGAAACTCCCTCATCTATTGACCCTTAGCCGGAGCTAAGGTGGGTTGCTTGCCCTTCTCAGGGCTGCTCACGTTCTCTTAGCGAGTTCATGGGTCTGGGATGGCCCTTGGAGTTGGTCACTTAGTTACAGATTATCATTGGTCAGGCTTTGTGTTTTTCAGGCATCACAACTTTCTCGAACCTTAAGAAGCTCTTGGTTGATTTGCATCCAGTCAAATCCTAAGTCAGAATTACAAGTCCTTGAATCTGGACCCACTGTCTGAAGATTTCTGTCCCTTAGCAGCAGGCACTCCTGTCCTGTCTACTGTGCTAATGATGCACTGAGGTGGGGGTGTGGGGGTAGGTGTGTGTGGCGGCAACACTAAAATTCCTTTTGCTTCCCTCTGCATCCCAGAGGATGGCTTTTTACACTCTAAAGATATTGGGAAAGGTTGGAATGTCGTGCTACTTCCAGGTTCCCATCTTTACCCCCTCTGTGTTTTAACCTCCCGTCACTTCACTTATGCCAAGGTTAGCCTGGGTAGAGAATTTAGCTTTTCCCAGTCACAGCACTCCTCTCAGCCATCCTGGACAACTGATGGAGACAGTGTGGACTCCCCTAAGAAAGGCTGTTTCCTTCCCACTCAGCTTGCTTTATCCTTACAGGCTATTACTGAAGGCCATAAGAAGTGGCCAATCTTCTTGGGGCGCCTGGGTGGCTCAGATGGTTAAGCACCTACCTTCAGCTCAGGTCATGATCCCAGGGTCCTGGATCGAGCCCCGCATCAGGCTCCCTGTTCAGCGGGGAGCCTGCTTCTCCCTCTCCCTCTACCATTCCCTCTGCTTGTGCTTTCTGGCTCTCTCTATCTCTCTGTCAAATAAATAAATAAAATCTTAAAAAAAAAAAGTGGCCAATCTTCTCCAATATAATTGTATTTTCTATCTCTAGAACATAGTTTGATATGTTCTCAACATAGTACATGGGACAGTTCAACCCAGCTGCCGTGGAAGACCTGCCCGGGATTTCTGACTTCCCAGCCAAGAACAGAGGAGTTCTTGGTGCTCTGCACCCCACTGTGATTCAGCCAGTTCCACACTTTAGGGTATCATGTATGAAACCCCACTTCCAGAAACCAGTGTCATTATTATTTAGGACTTATTTTGTTATAAGTGGAAGAAACCCAACTTTAAATGGCTTAAGCAAAAAAGGGAATATATTGGCGTACCTGAATGGGAAATACAAGATGTCTGCTGCCTTCATATGTGGTTATACCTAAGGCATGGAATTATGCCATCAGTCCATTCTCTCTTGTTCCCTTAAAACTTGAGCTCTGTCTCCCTTTGTATTGAGTTCACTCTCTACTGCTAGTCCCAGGTTGCTATTTAACCAAAAAAGAAAGCACCACTTTCCTAATAGTTCCACGAGAAGCGCCATTGCTGACTCTCATTAGCCCAACGTTGTCACAGGCCCATCTTTAAACCAATCACTGGGGCCAGAGAGGATGTAATACAATGACCGACCATGTGCCCAAACTTGGAGCCAAGAAGTGAAAAGAGGCCCAACCTAAAACACACAGTCTGAGCGTGGGAAAGATATTTTCCCAAGAGAAAAGAGTGGTTCTGTTAGCAGCAGAAGAAGAAATGGTGGGTGGGCAAACAACAGAAGTTCACTTAAAGGATCATGACTGTGCTGGCTATTGTGTCCCCAGAGCTCAGTACAATGCCTGCCACATAGGGCATGCTCTTTCAGTATGTGTTAAATGAATGAATGAATGAATTCAGACACTACCTTTATATTCCATTTCCTCCTGGGGGAGCTCAATGGAAGATGAGTTCTTCAAGAGTTTCCAGGAGTTCTAGTGGATAGCCTAATTTTAATGACCCCTGGATTTGCCCAGTTGGAGAAACAATCTTCTTCTCCCCATAGGGATCCATCCCTTTTCCCAGCATGGTCTCAGAAGGAAAATCTGGCAATATTCCTCCAAACTTAAAAATACAACAGAAATTTCTCTGAAGCAGCTGAGTAGTACACTGATTCTTTTTAAAATTCATTTATTCTGCAAATATTTACTGAGCATCTATTATATGTCAGACACTATGCTAGGTACTAGAATATAGGTATAAAAAGTCATAACCTCTTGCTTTAAGAAGCTGCAGCCTAGTGGAGAGACCAAGTGATCAAAAAACTGGAGGCAGCCCATGGAGTAAAAGATTATGGGCTTTGGTCCTGGATTTGAAATCTGGCTCCACCACTTAATTACCATATAACATCAGGAGAGTTATTAACCTCTTCAAACCTCTTTTTTTCTTATCAGTAAGATTAGCTACAATAATATCACCAACTTCACAGAGGTGTCGTGTGAATTAAATGATAATACATGTGTACAACATGTAGCTAGAGCCTGGAACAAATGAGAGTGCTTCTAGTTGATGCTGTAGAAGTTCCGAAAAAGAGCAACTCATCCCGGAGATGTCAAAGGTCTGATGGCAGAGATAAGGTTTGAGCTGGTTATTAAGAATGAGCTGGGGATCACAAAACAGAGGGCCTAAGGAGAGTGCATTCTGAGAGAGGGAATGGTTTATTCAAAGCTTTGGAAACCCGAAGAAAATTGGTCATTTACAGAGCAGCAAATATTTCCTGATGCCTTGTATATTGCTGGGATAGTGACAGTCGTGGAAAGATATGAAATACTGACATTCAGAGAAAGAATAAGGATCCTGGGACTTCTTTGTCCACTGGGAGTATAGGGCACCTGGGGATCCTTCCCAATTACCGCAAATCATTGGTGTCCTAGGTAAGTGGGTGTCAAAATCGCCAGTATCTCCTGTACACACCCTAAGATGGTGCCTTGCAGATGGATGGAGAAGTTGAGGGTCCATTTAAGGTTCCTTCCAAATGACTTGCAGTCATTCACAATATTCATTATTCAGAATCTGAGTGAAGCAGGGATGGTGAGTTGGTGGAAGTTGGGGGAGTAGGGGATGGCTTGACTCCTAGGGGAAAGGTTGGGGGGTTTAACGAGATAATATCCATAAAGCACTTTGATCTCCCTGAGGCGCCATGCCGCACCTCCTGTTTGGGGACTATGAGATCTGGTGAGATAGTGTTTCTAAGTAGAGATGCCAGAGTAAGGAATGCTAGACCAAACAAAGGGGAAGAAAGATTTGCTCCTTAAGTGGTTTCCCTCATCAGCATCAAGGCTAGAACCAGCCATCACAGAAAGCACAAAAAAATGCCAGTTTGCCAATTCGGGGCCTTGGGTCCAGACACTCAGGCCGTGTAATGGCATCTTAACCGGAAGGAGCCCACCCCTTCCTGATGCCAGCCAAATGCCAGGCTCACATCAAAGAGACTGACAGGGCTCTTGAGCCTTCCTTTCAGCTCTGGTCCTGACCCTTTCTCTCTAGCCCAGCTCATATCCCTCGTCCCCACCTAATTCAGATTGCCAGTTGTGACAGAGGATAAGAGGGCCAGCTTCCAGAATTCCAAATTTCTGACTAGCTGGGAACTGATGCCAGAGGTCCCTCATGGTTGCATACCATAGCAAGAACACATGCTTTGCCACCAGGATGGGTGGAGGAGGGTTGGGCTGGGCTGTGTGAGGTAATGGTCTTCTCTTCTCTTACCCTGCTGCGTGCCTCCTTTTTCTAGACCATTCCCTCATCCCTGCCTGGCATTACAGAGACACAGGAGCAGCTCCAGTCCCATGAAACTCTGAATGCTCAACTGTGTGCCCTTCGAGCCACATTCTCCCGTCATGTTCCATATGAATCCTTTCAGATCCATATCAGGGCAACTGGCTAGCTTTTCATCCAACCTATTCATGTGTCCTGGGGAGAAACTGAAAGGGTGAAACAGTAAAATATTCACAAGGAAGGGAGAAGTTTAATTCTCTTTATTCCCTCACCCAAAGTTTGCCCCCTTTCACCATGACCCAGTTTTATGTCCCCAATGACTCAATTTGAACAGGATCCATTTTAGAATCCCTTCTTACACATTTCTATCAGTTAGAATGAAACTAACTGCTGCAACAGATGAATTCCAAAATTTCAGAGGCCTGACTTTGCAAAAAGCTTGTTTTTTATTCACAATGTGTGTGTTTTTCTGCCATTATGGGAGCATGTCAAGGGGCAGGGAGAGGGGGTCGTATCACCGAATATGTCCCCAGCGTCATGGCATTAAGAGATGGGCTTTTGGGTGGTGATTAGGTCATGAGAGCAGAGCCCCCAAGAACAGGATTAGTGCCCCAATAAGAGACACAAGAGAGATGATCTGATGCTCTACCATGTGAGGACACAGCAAGAAGACATCTATCTGCATCCCAGGAGGTGAGCTCTCACTAGGAACTGAACTGGCTGGCACCCTGATCTTGGATCATGAGGAAAAGATTTCTGTCATTTAAGCCACCCAGCCTATGGTATTTTTGTTATAGCAGCCTGAAGTGACTAATACAGAGGGGGGCATGTTTCCTTCAGAAATTCAAGATTGTCACCTTGAATAGCTCTGCCATCTTCATCAGGTGGCTTTCAAGATCATCCTGGGTGTCAACATTCACTTTGCAAAGGGGGAGGAGCATGAAGGATTAGAGATAAGAGACCATTGCAGGCCAGGCCTTGAAGGGGTGCCGCTCATGCCATTCATACCCCACGGACTAGAATGCAGTCACATAGCCCCAGGTAAGCACAACAAAGGCAATTCGTTGCTGTAGTCTTGCCACAGCAGCAGAAGCAAGAGTCAATAGGTTGGATGAAGAGCTAGCCTGTTGCCCTGATACAGATCTGCAAGGATCCATATGGAAGATGATGTGAGAATCTGGCTCGAAGGGCACACAGTGGAGGTGTTGGAAGGAGGGCAGCAACACCTGCAGATCTGAGTTAAACCCGTGGTAACCAGCAAAGATGTAAAGAAGATGAGATGTTAGTCTCAGGTCTCAAAAGCTGCTTGCAGGAAACTTGTGAGCTGGGGAGTTGGACACAGGGCTGAGGTCCTAGAAGCCCAGGGCAATGGGGACCTGCCACATGCTGATAGTTCCAGGCAGAAACAAGAAGCTCAGCCACAGAGACAGTGGGACAAGCTTAGGGCTCAATAAAGGAACTGGTTAAAGAGCTCATCCTTGCATATTCTAAGTCTTTGAGGAAGATGACAGACATGTGGGAGGATAAGAGGTCTGTGAGTAGGTACAAAAACCCTCTCTGTGTGAAGGGGAGTGGCACGGGGGTTGGTAACTAACATCCCTGGGGTTAGGCAAAGAGCAGTGGGATTGCCTTAAAGAAGGAGGCGCAGAAGGAAAGAGTCAGACGATGTTCTGGACAGGTGAGTGGGAAGGTAGGAGGATCCCAAAGCCATTGATGGTCCTGAGGTGGAAGGGGTGAGAGGGCCTTCGCTTGAGAGGGCCATGGAGCAGGGCAGCTGCCCAGGGTCTGGGTCCAGGTGGGGCAGTGGAGGCTCTTACAGAGGCCCAGCACAGAGCTCCAAGGTGAGAATGGCCTGGCAGTGGGCCAGGGCTGAGCTGGGTGGGACTTGGAGAAAGTGGAGAGTACAGGTCCCCAGGTGGACCTTGGGCTGAGGGAGGCTATGAGCCCAGTGGGATGATCGATGCATTCCACCATATGTAAATTACACCGATTTATTAAAGAATGGAATAAAAGCTCCCAAGGGCAATTTTTCAAATTATGTAAATTACATAGAAAAGTATCAGCCACTTCCTCCCAAATGAAGAGGTTTGTGTTATATACACATTTCTGTAAAGGCATAAAATGTGAAGAAGATAAAATTACTTTAAAAATGTATATAAACTGCTAATAGGTGAGCAATAATGAATATTTTAAAAAGACCCGAGACTCAAAGAAACAAATCGTTCTGCTGCTCTTTTTCTCACTCACATTAGGCTTATCCGAGCTGGCAAATGTTTCAGCTCAGGTTGGAAATGCCCGACAGAGAAGTAGAAAGCGACTTTCATTGGGGGAAGGAAAAGGATGGCTTCTACTTTAAAGATTAAATTTCTATCTGGGAGCTGTAACAGCACTGTCAAATAATTATTATTGTTATTTTTACAAATCTATTTCCCTTTAAAACAAGTTGGGAAATTTCTGACTTAGTTTAAATGAGACCTCAATTCTCCCAGGCCTGATCAGCCACCTGAGGCAGGGTCTCCTGCTGGAAAAGTGCTGTGCTGAGTCATTAAAATGGCAGCTCCCACTGAGAGAAATAACGGAGCCAGATTCTCCAGGCAGAGCTGCTGAGCGGTAGGGGGAGGGAGGGAGGGAAGCTAATTTTTCCAGGCAGATCTGAATGCTTCTTTTTCTTAGGCACTCTTAGTCAATATTTATCTAGCTATTCACGGAATTATAACTAATCATTTATCTCTTTTCCTTTTCATTATATTTCTCTGCCTCTTTGTGGTATGCTGAACTTAAGCAACAGAAGGAAGTTCTGGCTTCTTCGTTGCACATCTGAAGACGTCAGAAGTTAAACTTCTGGCTGAGGCATAATCAAATTGTGTAACTCAGTTGGTGCAAGACCTATGAAAAATAAGCCTTATCCATCCCCCTCCTTCTGTGTGTGGATTTATAGAGAGTCAAACTTCAGGAAGTATGATTTGTTTTTCTAGAGTCTTTTTTATTTTTGTTTTTTGCCATGATACCATTTTGGGGTGTTACTAGCCCAGTCGTTCTCTGACTTTGGACATTAGAAGTTTCCCTGGGAGAAGAAATTTTGTTTGCCATTGTGAAGTGCAGCAGGATGCACTGCAGATGTCATCTTGACAGTAAAAGGTCGTCTCAACTTGCATTTCTCTAAGAATCCTGGAGGAGCCAAGGCCTTCGACCAAGCCCTTTTGGGGGCTGGGGGGAGACACCAAAGTGCTTGATCATAGTCCCTAGAGGACAAGAAGCCAGAGGATAAGACGTTAAAGGTGAAGCTCCCCGGGAAACACTGTGAAAGGCAGTTTGTGCACAGATGTTTTCTTGGGAAGGAAGTGAAGGGAGAAGGGTTGGGTGAGTGGAAGGGAGAGTCAAACTGGGATGCAGATCCAGTGGACCCTGGGGGAGCTCTGAAGTGACTCTTCGGTGAGGTCCAAGATGGAGAAGACAGGACTGGGCCTGTGTCCCACCCTGACCAGTGATCGGAAGGAGGCTTTCCCAGGGAGGAGCTACCTTGGGAGAGGCAGCTCCCTCTAGCTAAGGACCATTTCCGTAGATGGCAGGCATCACTCCCAGCAGCTGGGGGGAATCCGAGAGGCACATCCCAGCACCCACTATGGGACCACTCCTTCTGTACACAATGTTGACTGCTGAAGCCTTTCTTGGATGCTAAGTGACTCTTCTCTGTCATTTACATGATCCTTCCACCTCTATTGTCTAGTTTCATAAAGCATAATAAAATGCTAGATGGGAAAGGAACGTGATCTAATTCAACAGCCTCATTTTATACATGGAGAAACGGAGGTCAAGAGAGTAGAAATAACCTACCCGAGGTCCTGTAGTTGTAGCAGAGCTGGGGCTGGAATCGGGGTCTCTGACTTCCATGCACCCAAGCTCCTCCCACTCTCCAGGGCCACTGCTGCCATTTGATTCCCACAGCGCCCCTGAAGCCGAGGCAGGAGAGGCATTGCAGATGGTGATGAAACAGATACAGATAGAGATATATGAAGACGAAGGGACAACAAAGCTCACTCAGAGAGAAAGTGGAAAGATTCCCAGCCAAGTCCGTTTGCTGACAGAGCTGGTTCTCTGTCCACCACAGCACACTGAGGGCCTCTCCCACGGGGCCCCACCTCTATTCAGTTCAGCTCAATGATCTTTTTTTCTTAGCACATGGACATTGTGCTAGGTCCTGGTGATAAAAAGATTAATAAGCTACTATATCAATTTTCAATGAGTTTGCTGCACTTAAGTGGGAAAAAAAGAACACAACTGCAAATCAGTTCTCTGTCACTCAGGAAATGTTCTGTTAGAACTAAACAATGCGGGCCACTGGGTGGCTCAGTCGGTTAAGTATCTGCCTTTGGCTCAGGTCATGATCTCAGGGTCCTGGGATCGAGCCCGAATGGGGCTCCTTGCTCAGCGGGGAGCCTGCTTCTCTCTCTGCCTCTCTCCCCCACTTGGGCTCTTACACTCTCTCTCTCAAATAAATAAACAAAATCTTTAAAAAAGAACGAAACAATGCCATCAGGGTACGACAGATGACCCTAGCTCAGCCTCAGGGCTTCCTGGAAGAGGCATACCTGAAGGTGTTCACATTTGAATAAGAGACCCAACACCTCTCCACCTGATCTTCCTTGGCATTCCCTAGCTCAGGCAGGGGCTCCATCATCTACTCAGTAACCAGAGCTGGGGACCTATAAGAGGGGGCCAGAGCTTGGCTTTCTTCCTCCTTCACCCTACCTGCAACAAGCCATCTGCTGCTGAGGACTCATTAAGCTGTCTCCACACCTCCCACTAACCCTCACCTCTGACCTAGTTTATATACCATGACTTCTTAACTTGATGAGTAAAACGACCTCCTATCTGGTCTCCTGCCTCCAGTTTTGCTCTGCCCTTTCCTTTCTGCCTGTACCATCTTAATAGGGCAAATAGTGTCTCAGCCACTTCCTGTTAAAAATCTCACTGCGGTGCTCGCTTTGGCAGCACATATACTAAAAATCTTACTGCGACCCCACACAGCTTTCTCCTAACATGAAGGCCTTGACACTTCTAGGGTTTCAGATACTGCTCATTTGCCTGGAAAGCCCTGAACTGAATCCCCTCCTGCTCTTTCTTCAACGTGCTCCTCAGACACCACTTCCTCCAGGAAGCCTTCCCTGATGTCCCCATTGCACCCTGTGTTTAACTCAATTGAGCCTTTACCACACCCTTCTGGACTCATTGGTCTAGTTTCATGTCTCTCCGACTAAGCTGTGAGCTCCTGGAAGGTAGGAGGTTGTGTGTGGGGGTGGGGTAGGGAGTGCTTATTTGATGTGTATTCCAAGCCCCTGCACATGGAAGTGGATTGGTGGTTGTGCAAGAGAGGCAATTTTGGGCAGCAGGAATAGCTTGAGCTAAGGCTTGATGGCATGCAATGATGGTGCACTTAGGTTTATATGACAAAAAGTATCATGGTAATGTAAAGCAGGAGACAGTAAATTTTTCCTATTATGGCCAGAGAGTACATATTTTAGGTTTTTCAGGCCAAGAGACAAAATTGAAGACACTGTGTTGGTACTTGTATAACCATCTATATGTAACTGTTCAGAAATGTACAAACTATTGTTAACTTTTGCTCTGGACTTGGCCAGATTTGGCCCGTGGGCTGTCATCTGCCAGCTGTTGCCACAGAGGATGAGTAGATGAGGTCCACAGTGAGGGAAGAGGCTGGAGAAGTAAGCAGTTGCCTGATGTGGAGAACTAAAACGGCAGGTGTAAGACCTCGGATTTGATTCTATCATCGATGGCAAGCCCTCAAAGGATTTTAGGCATGAGAGTGAGCTGATCGGATCTGTATTTTATAAAGACTCAGTTGTCTGGAAGGGAGAAGGAAGTACCTTCATCTGGGCAGGCAAAACTGCACCAACCCAGTCACCACCTTCTGACTCCAACACGCAGGCATCTCAGATGGATTCCAGCACCATCTGTTCTCCTGAATGAAGCAGTCCTGGAAGGAGCTCCCAAGACCATAATCTCTTATATCTTCCTATATGGACTCGGGGCCTTGGGTTGGGAGAACATGTGGAATGGATCACTTTCCTCTGCCCAAGGAGAATGAATCAGATCATTTATCACCAATGGGACAGGGCCCACGAAGAACATTTCCTGTGGATCTGCAGATCCAGTTCTGCCTGGATCTCCTCATGACAATGGTTATGTACCTGACCTTGACTTCACATCAGTCCCAACTCCCACACTTAGTTCCAAAACAGGTCTTAAATCACTCAGGAGCCAAGCCAAGCCAGGCTGAAAGAGGAAACAGCTTTGGCCAGGTCTGTGTTCCAGCACAGTCTACAGACATCAAAAACAAAGACAGGCTAAAATCTAATGAAATCACTCTCAAACAATGAAAGCAAGATGTTGACATCCTCTTCAGGGTCTGGCCCAAATTAAGATAGTAATGTCCACGGATAAGACAGGCAACTGAGTCAGAAGCCTTTCCAGGGGGAGGTCTTAGCCGCTAAATCAGATGATGGCAATTACTGGATATTACCCATTTGTGAGTTAAATGGTTATCTGCTTTGGGATGTCTGTTTTGACACTGTGAGGCCACCCCCAGAATGATTAACTTAACAAAGGCCTCTAGGGTGACCACACCCACTTTTATTGCCTATATTAACTTTCCTTTACACACTTCCCTCTAAGAAAGCGACCTTGAACCTGACTCTACTGACTGGCTGAGGTCGTGGTAAGCATACTTCACCATTGTCTTTCTGCTTCTGCATTCATATTCAACTTCCTATAGAGGAAATGCATTTTAGTGCTGATGTGAGATCCAATCTGTTAGCTCCAGGCTACAAGGAGACCAAATTAGTCATTCAAATGCTGAGTCTTCACCAACTCATTCCCTCCCATCCCCCCTCACTTGATTCAGGTAAAGTGGCTTCCTTAGGGTTCTGCAAAGATCCTCTGCAGATTACGTCACCAAGGAAGGACAGAGGTCAGCCTTGACCAATGTTCTCTCAAGAGCTTTTGGTTTTCTGAGTTCTGTTCAGAATTGGGCTTTAGAAACATGGCTAATATGTATTAAAACTTGAGATTGGCCAACTTCAAAAATTTCAAATTATCTTAAGAAAGCCATCATGAGAAGTGTCTACAATTCTCCCTGAGTAACCTACCCAATATTTTGATGGTCAAATATTTAAGATGAAATATAATAACAGGGCGCCTGGGTGGCTCAGAAGGTTAAGCATCTGTCTTCGGCTCAGGTCATGATCCCAGGGTCCTGGGATCGAGTCCCGCATCGGGCTCTCTGCTCCTTGGGAGCCTGCTTCTCCCTCTGCCTCTCTCTCTCTCTGTCTCTCATGAATAAATAAATAAAAATCTTAAAAAAAAAAAAAAAGAAATATAATAACAAGTTGCTAGGTCCCTTAAGGATCTTATAGTCCAGACCCTCCTATTTTCACATTTAATATCAAACTTTCAAATGGGTATCCTGGTGGGGAATGTGACTGAGAGTTTGAATTAAATGGAATCTGGGTAAAATACTGTGACTATAGTAGATTATCCCACTAAACCCTTGTCTACTTGGTGACCTGCAGAGCATTTATTTATTTTGTGCTGCAGCAAGATTTCTTCTGTACATCTTCAAGGAGAAGACCTTGTCTGACCGGTTACATTTAGTTGGCGAGTCTTTCTCAGAATCACAGGGCTCTGGGAGTGAGAGGTATTATAGGACATTTGTAAAGGATTATTTCTGGATTGCTAAACCACTTAGTGACCTATTTTGAGGTTATCCGGTTAAGACCAGGGTACTATCCTAAGAGGAAGAGGAAGCTCCTGGGGTAAAGATAACCCAGACATCCCCCACACACCACTACCACCAGTCTCTCAAACTGTTTGAGAACCGGTGAAGGGAGGCCGGTGACCAGGTATTAGAATTCTGCCTTCACGAGATTTTGCTAAGTCCTTATTTTATACCCAGAGGTCAGCTTTGAGGGCCTGGGCATATATTATAGTAGGGTAAAAATGAAGAGAAAAGTCTACAATGCTCACTATCAAAAGCCTATATAAACGAGAGACCGGGTCCCCAACCCACAAATCGGAACTTCTGGCCTTAAGATAAGGAATCATTCATAAGTTTGGGGAATCTGTGCAGTGGGTCATGGGGCGCAGTGACTCAGAATGGGAACCTGCACTGGTTCGCACATCCTCCTGCTTCTGCGTCCACTGGCCGGTAGATGCAAGGAACCAACACGTAGGAAATACGTGGGAGATGATAATCACTGCACCCGCTATGCCAGGCTCAGCCCACCATCCAACGTCACCCCGAATGTAGGAGGGAGATTGTTTTTAGTATGTGAGTTCAACACCAGAATTCACCTGATGCAGGAAAATGCTGAACGCCACTTGCTGGGAGAAGGCTGTCAACCACAGGAAGTACAGAAGTCCGAGAAAACCCCAAAGTGGAGATTGTGGCTTCTGCCTGGCAGATGCAACTGTGTTGGGCTCTGTGGGGGTAGCTCTCCTAACCAGATCTCTGGACGGTCCAATATTTCACAGAATCACCGTGACTTCCCCTGGGCTCCTTTGCTGCCGCTGAACACATGCAAGGGCCTGAGTCTCTCTCACCTGAGTTAGGGAGCTGTCCTCGGTAGTCAGCTCTTTTGTACTCTCTGTGTCACCCCAGACTCTGCAGCACTGGTTCCCCTTTCAGACGTCTCTTGGTGCCTCAGTTTGGGATCCTAACTTGAACGAAGGTCATAACCAAGAGCTCTGGTAGACAAAGGCCCTGACCACGGCCCCACAGACTGGCCAGGGCAGGATGGGCCATTGTGGGAGCGTAGCCATCACTTAGCTTGGCAACTTTGCCGTCCCCCTGAAGGAATGTCACCAACACCCGATCTTTCTAGACCTTGCAAGACAAAAATCTAGTCACTGCCTGAGGGCACCTCCAGCTACACCACCTGGCAGTCATCGACTCTGAGGGGCACTGCATCATCTCTTGGTATAGGAAAGAAGCTACACTTTGGAGCTGGCTCGGTTTGCCCAAGTGGCCCTGAGTTTGGAATGGAGGGAGTGGACACAACTCTGACACAGCATGAAGATGAGAAGGCAGGTGGAGAGCAGAGCAGTTCTGTTGCTTTGCAATGATGGCAAGCATGTGTCAAGTGTTTAATACGGGACAGGCATTGTCTAAGCATGTAGGACGAAGTCATTGGAGCCTCCCAACAATCAGACAAGGTAGCTACTGTTTTTGTTCCTACTTTATAAATAAGAAAAGTGAGGCACTGAGCAGTGAAAGAATGTGATGCAGGTAGTGAGGGTCCGTTGGGGAGCCAACCCCTGGCTGGTGGCTCTCGCACCCCTACTGCTATGCGATCCACCCCGCTGTGAGGACTCTATTTCACCTCTACCACAGAATCTTTCCAAGTATTCTAGAGCTTTACTAGCCCCACTTGACACAGAAGAAGTTGAGTTTCAGAGAGGTTAAGTAATTTGTCCAAAAAGCAAATGGGTAGACAGTACCCAAGCAGGGATTTTAATCCCTGCCTCCAAAGCCCACACTCCTCGCCCAGCCACCCCCTACCATACAGCACACTCAATAGGTTCATTTTCCAGAAGTTTTGAAGCCAATGAGGATAAGAGAGAGACAGGGGCGGGGCGGGGGGAGGGAGAGCAACTGAGAAGGGAGGGAAAAAAATGGCTATTTAGGGAACAATTAAATTAATGAAATATTTATTTTTCACACATGTTCCGGATCTGAAGTTATATTGCATGAGGTTGGGGACATAAAAACATATTATGTGTTACTTGTTTGCAAATCAAATGTCCATGCCTCATTCACTTAATGACATAAAAGCCTAGAAAAGGAATGAAACAAACTGGGACAATTTAAAAATAAACAAAAAAATAAGCCCCTAAGGGGATGCAAAAAACCCCAAAACATGTTTTCCGCTCATTTAAAAAAATGGTCATGGTTTCTCCTCTTTGGTTGTTAAGGGCTCTGCAGCAATCACAGACAATTTGCCGTTGACCGGTTGGGAGAAAGGACTTTGGCCCCACTGTGCAGCCTCCCTGCCTCACCCACAAAGGGTGGCACACTCCGGGGAGCTACTGCCATTCATCAAATGGGATCGGCTTTTAGACTCAGCTTTTAGAGCCACCCCACGGGGAAGAGTAATTGTTCCTCATGGTCTCAAGGGAAGACATCAGTTTGGCGGTGACAGTCTCCGAATCGCATGCATAATTGTTCTGAGGGAAGTATTATAGGACCAACAAAAAAGAAATCTGTGCTGTATTATTTTGCAGGTTCCAACTGGTTGGATATAAAACAAAACAAAAAAGAAATTACATACTTGATGCGAAATTAGAGCATTTAACATTTCTGTTTCTTTTAGACATTTTAATCTATTCCTCCATGAGGATAGCTAATGGTTGTCTAAAAAGCTTTTGCCACTTTCCTACTGCATGTTAAGATGCCTATTTTCTTTAGCTGGTCCTTCCAACAAAACCATGTTCATTTTGTTCTTAGGATTTATTTCCAAGGATACAGTTCTTAGAGTAATTTAGGAATTATCCAAAGAATTATTAAAGGATTTAAGAGTCTTAATATAGCAGTATTAATTTACTAAGGGATCCTTCAGGAAATTTTTTTGAAGGTCTGGTGGTGAGAAAAATCTTAGAAAAAAATATCAGAGCCATAGGCTTCGAAATAATTAATAATAAGAGAGATGGAGAAATATAATTGTTCTAAAAAGAAGTTTTTTCATATACAAATGTATATGTGTGTAGATTACACTTACGTCAGGCAAATTCCCTTGATAGCATTGGGCTAATATTTTTCCCCAAATACATTATATTTTTCCATCATTATGAAGAGATCCATGATGTGTAAGGTGATCCACAAGGAAGGGTGATGGGCTTGTTCATGAACACTTTTTCTATTTACAGTTCTACTCCTAAAGCTAATTCAGTTCTCCTTTGATCCTAGGCCTAATAATAAGAACTATTTGGGTTTGAAAAGTCATATTTAATATCAGAAAACCAGTCTTTTAAGTATTTCCGTGTGCTAGCTACTGCTGAATGAGCCAGATGGTCTTAATTAAACAATCCACTCTGAGCCTAGAAGAGTAACCAGAAGTACAATCTGACACTCTGTCGAGTCTTCTTCCCCCTTGTGCACGTTCGAGTGTTTTCATCCATAACGTATGAGGTGCTTCGTCGTCCCTCACATGTCACCCAGTAATGAGCGGGACATAGAAATTCTTCTCCACAGAGCATTTCTATAATCTGCGGGAAAGTGCTGTGAAAGCTATGAATGTGGGAGCAAGAGTCCAGAAGGCATGCTCCAGTGTGAAAGAGGATTCATAACTCGCCTTCGAAGGTGGCAGCTCTGTTACCTGGCCAGCCTTCTCTTTCACAGAACACCAGGGGGTATTTTAGAGATAGCATCTGGGGCGGAGCGGAACTGTGGGAAGAGAGAGGGTGGCTACCTTTCCCTTGATACAAAAGGAGAGAAAAGAAGGACCCCTTACAGGTGGGCAATAGAAAGAGGACCAAAGGGAGGGGAGATGTCTGAACTTGGGGTTCCAGGCCGAATGCTGCTTAATGTATGTGCCAACCCCCTTTGTTCATTACACAAGGAACAGATGGCTCACAAATGCTGTCGGACGTGTGAATTCTACAGAGGAATTCAGAGAAGAGGACAGAGAGCTAATGTCCTGGTTACAGTCTCATGAAATCAATACAAGTAGCCATCCCAACCCCCCAGATCTGCAGGCTTAAAAAATGAGTTGAAAAGCTGCGAATGGTGTTCTGCTTTCTCAAAAATGAATGGTAGAGTATTGACCCCAGATTCTTCCCAAGTAACTCAAGAGGAGGATCTATTTTTACTGAAAGTGTTAGAGATTAAAAAAAAAAAAGCATATCATTATAAATTTATTTAAACCCATAGAGTGTACAACACAGAGCATGAACCCGAATCTAAATCATGGACTCTGAGTGGGAATGACGTGTCAGTGTAGGTCCATTAAATACATCACCGTGGTGGGGGATGTTGATAACAGCCATGCACCTGTATGAAAAATCTCTGTACTTTCTGCTCACTTTTGCTGTGAACCTAACACTGCTCTAAAAATAAACTCTATTTTTTAAAAAAGCAGCCTCTGCCTTTACCTTAATTGACTTTGTTTCATACTATTTCTCATAGCATTTATATTATGAATGGCTAATGTTTTTAATTATTTATTATTTGATTTGTTTTTCTCTCTCTCACAACAGTGTAAGAGAGGGACTTTGTCTTTTTTACCATTGTATTTCCAGTACTTGGAAGATGTTTGGTACTTCGTAGGTGCTCAATAATATTTTTTGAACAAACAGATAAATGATAGTAAGACCATCAATATATGTGATCCCAAATGAATGATCTTTGGTAGAATTCAATGATTTGGTAGGCATATGACCACAAGCAAATCACTTCCTGTCTCCGGGCCTCATTTTCCAAGTTGTCCAATAAAGAGTTTTGTCTAAATCAGCAGTGAGAAATCCTTGAAGAATCCACATGAAGAATACATGTGGCCACCTAGTTACACAGATGATCTAATTTGTGTGTTAATTTATGATAAGCAATATCATCTTTGATCTAATTTACGCATGAAGTTAGAAACTAGAAAGCTGTTTCCTTGTTGCAATTTCTCCAGTATGAACAGAAATTAACATCTTAGTGACTAAAAGACAGTGCCAAATTTTTCACTGGCATTTTTCTATTTAATAAGCAGCTAACTTGAGTTATTAAAATATACATTTCTCCACAGGAACCAATAAAACTATTTTTTTTCATTCTGACTGACAGAAAAACTGTGCATACCTTTTTTCCCCTCAGTTGGTCCTGGTGCAAAATAAAAAGGTTGCTGATACTTTGGTAGGCTCTCTCTTTTCGGAGATAAATGACTAAGGTTTATCAAAGTGGACTTGGAGGTGGTATGCAGCCAATAAATCTCAATTAGTCTACGGTAACTCTGTACTACCGTTACAAATCAGGGGCTCATAACTAAATCCCCTGGAACAATTGTGCCTCCTACATTTCATTAACTGTAAGGTAACGGTAAAACATCTATTCTTCTTTAAGGTGACAGGAAGAGGGGTCGAAGAGACAGTTGGCAGAAACTTGTTTCTTTGTTTTAACTCTATATTTGAAGACTCTTGCTCTGTGAACTTTCTTTATGGATTCTGAACTTCACGTGTAATTAAATCTCCAAAGACTAGAATGATGATTGGCAAGTTGCCACTCTAGAAAATATGGTTGATTGAACAATACATTTCCAATTGTTCCTCTTCCAAGTCCTACTAAACACAGCCATCATGATACTCTACCCAAGCCTAGATCTGATCATATTGCTTTCCTGCTCAGACACCCATGAAATCTCCCCAACACCTGGAAAATCCAACCTGGGGTTTTAGCATGGCCTTTGATGCTTCTGGTCTTCGCAGAATGAGTGCTCTCCTCAAACTTCATGAGGCTCTGAATGGATCCTAGATGTTCCTCCTTCCTTGTGTCTCCTCCCTTGCTCCAGACTGAACATCCCTCTCTGTCCCCTCACCCCTGCCAATACTCCAGAAATTCATTGAAGTGCCCTCCTTTTCTGGAAATCTTCCTATAGACCTATAATCACACATTCACTTAAGTGTTTTCTATCTCTCAGATTGACAGTGACTCATTTTGCCTTCTAATAGATGTAATTATTTGTATCTTATTACCCTTTCAAGACTATAGGCTTCCTAAAGCCCGGAACCAATTCTCATTTATCTGATTCCCAAACGACATTCTTTCCACTGCTCTAAACTGCTTCCTTCCTTAGGAGGAGCAGCTCAGCCACTTGGAAGGAGTGTGTCTCCTCGAATAGGAAACATTCCCCCAGTGCTGTAACTTCTCTTTAACATATAGGTGGCCCTTAAGTCAGTCTCCTGTCGTCCATTAAAGAAAGACTGTGAGTCACAAGAGCAACACCCCTACCCTCCCACCCCCCACCGTGAGGCCAGCACATGGTAAGAATGCCCAGTAAAGACTGTCTAAACCAGCCCATCCCCCTAGCTGAGCAAATGCATTTGCAATCCAGAAAGGGCTGGAGGGGGTCCTCTTGTTGTCCCCTTGGCAATTGTATAGTTTCCTGCAGCTGCTGTAACTAATTACTATGAACCGGATGACTTATAACAATAGAAATTTGTTCGCTCACAGTTCAGAGACCAAAAGTCCAAAATCAAGGTGTCTACACGCTCTCTCCAAAGGCTACAGGGGAGTCCTTCCTTGTGTCTTCCCTAACATCAGGTGGTTACAAGCAGCCTTAGTGTTCCTTGGCTCATAACTGCATCACTCCTACCCATGATCCTCACCTGGTGCTCGCCCTGCATGTCTCCTGTCTCTGTGTCTCTTCTCTTTTATAAGCACACCGGTCATACCAGATTAAACCCAATCATTTCAACTTGATTACATCTGCACAAACCCATCTTCCAAATAAGCTCATGTTCACAATTCCTGGGGGTTAGGACTTGAGCATACCTTTCTGGGGGACACAATCCAACCCACCACAGCATCCAACCTCCCTCCCCCTTGTAAAGCTTACTACTCACAGAGTTACGTACATCATTGTTTGTGGTCCTGCGGATGAGCTTCAATCTCCCATTCTCCACTTTCCTGTCCAGAGACAACACTAAAACCAAAACCTTTGAAGAAAAGCAATGATTCCTTTTTAAAAAATAGAGCTATCGTTTTTAGATTATTATCTTTAATTGTGGCAAAATATATATAACATAAAATTTACCATCTCCACCATTTATAACTGTGCAGTTCGGGGGCATTAGGTACATTCACATGGCTGTGCAACCATCACCACCATCAACACTCAGAACTCTTTTCATCTTGTAAAACTAAAAACTCCATACCCATTAAACAACTTGCCATTCCCCTCCCCCTTGATGGTTCTATTAAATGCAGAATCAATCACAAATGACTGATCATTGAGTTGCTTTAACCCAAGGTTTTGATTATATATAATATACACAATACAGTGATTATATATATATATATGTATATATATATACAGACACACATACACTGATTTTATTTATATATATACACACACACACACATACAGTGATTAGAAGTAAAATAATAGTCTGGTGATAAAGTCACCACTAGAGGTAGGTATAATAAGCTAGTCTGGTGCAATTGAGAAGAGTTTTATGCTGCTTGTCCCAGAATGTGACCCAATTCCCTCATTTGACTGACGAAATTATTGCCTAAGCAAAAGTGACTAGGGCCCCTTGGGGATATTTGTGGTAAGCCCTCATGGGAAGGTCTTACTGGCCCTATTTGAAAGTGCATTCAAATCAACGTTACATTTGTTTATAGCTCTTATCTGTGCCAGACATTACTCTAAGCACCGGGACACGGAAATAATACATTCCCAGCTTCCAGAGCTCAAGTCTTTAGGAGATAGAGATAGTTAATACCAGGAATATCTGGTATTTTTCTTTTTTTAAATAGAGCTTTTCTATCTTTAAATATTTTTTTTTTTAAAGGATGCTACATGTCAACTGTACTTCAATTAAAAAAAAAAAAAGAATGTTAAAATCTTCCTTTGGGCAACTTCCTCTTCTTTACTCCTCTGCCTCATCAGTCCCAAACCCCTGGTATTGTACTTTTTAAATATTTTTCATCGGGGATCGGCTTTGCAAGGAAGGATGAAGTGTTTGTGGGCATTAAGGAGATGCTGGAAAACACAGATCTGAAGTTCAGGAGAGTTCTGTGTTGGAAGAAAGGTTTGAGAGCAGTTAGCTGGAATTGGTCAGAGGACAGCTAGTGGAATTGTTCCCCATGAGTGTCCTATCTAGTGCTTCTGCAGCTTTTCCTGGCCTGGGGGAGTGTGCACTCCTTCCCAAAAGTGTACCGCCCAGAAGATTGTAGTATACCCTTTTCCAAGAAGTTCTTGGACATCCCAAATCTTCTCTTTCTCTGCTTATTCTTAGCTGTTGATATTCGGTCCTCGGTCCTTTTTTGATGGTCACTTTATACTGTCTTCCTGGTCCATCTCATACAATCCCGTGGCTGAAATTACCGTATATAATCTGATGAGTTCAAAACGTAGATTACCAATACAGACTTCACTCCCCAACCTTAAAACCACAGATCCAATTGCTTGGGGGCATTTTCACTTAGAACTTCTACTGGCATAATTCTTGAGCAGGTCTAAAAGTTACCTATCTCCCACTGCCAAATCTCTCCATCCCATGCTGTGCTCTGTGTGTGTGGGTGTCTGTGTGTGCGTGTTATCTTGATGAATCGCACTGACATCCATGCCTTTTTTTCCCCTCTCTTTATCAGTGAGACATGGAGGGAGAACAACATAACTCAGAGCTTCAGGATTCTCAATGCTTTTGGAATTAGATCGTCTTAAATTCAGGGATATGTAAGAACACATTAAAGATTAACAACACACTCTCCAATTCCCATGCCCTTAATGTTGTGTTCCCCAATTGCAGCAGTGCATCAGAAATTAGGCAAGATTGAGATGTGTATAGACTACCATTCCAAGAATAGGCATGCTAGGAAAAAACAAAACAGATCAATATTCTATACTCCAAAGCCAGGATTTTCAGAGCTGTTTACTAGTGAGGCAGTGACTTTTAGTCCTTAATTTGATTAATGGGTTTTAGTGACTATCTATAGCTAACGAGAAGACCAAGAAAAAATGTCTTTATATAGCTTGCGGGATTTTGTCAATTTGATTCCTTATACTTTTCAATGTTGGATAAAATAAGGCAAGCTGGACAAGAATTATCTGGTGGGGCTAATTTATTTGGATGATGCACTTGTTTCTGGTATGAACTTGGTGGAATGTACCACTGGAGGAAAGTATATCTAATATTGCTCTTTGATATTATTCTGTTTGATCTCACTCAATGATGTTGAATATTAAGTGTCACAAGAACTACCTTAAACAATTGATTCTACCCTTCCAATTACAGAAATTTAAAGATGCTCCTGGAGTTCCATGGAGGAGATTTTGAAAAATGATTCCAGAATTATGAAACCATAAATGAGTTTATTCAGAGCTATCAGGTCAAACACCCAGAAGCAATGAGGACCAGAGCCCTGGCCTCTGCATCATCAGACCGGAAGGCTATGGCCAGGCCTTCAGGCCCCTGGTGGATCATTTGAACTTCGTGGGTCCTGGGTTTCCTTTTAGGATAATAAAAATGTTTTGGAACTAGATACAACATTATGAATGTACTAAGTGCCTCTGAATTGCTTACTTTAAAATGGTTAATTTTATGATGCATAAATTTCACCTCAGTTATATGTTTAGAAAGTCCTGTCAATTGATAATGGTTGAATTCTCCTGCTCCAACAACTTCCTAGTTCTTTGGCAATAAATCCCCAATGCATTACCATGTGTCATAAGACACTACAAATCCAGCCCTGCCTACTCCTCTCACCTCTCTTTGCCCTCATGGCTGCTTGCTGTATGCTAGTCACACGGTGTTTTGGGTTCTTAAACACAGCGAGTTTGTATTCTTTTCTTTTTTTTTTTTTTAATGTTTTATTTATTTATTTAAGAGAGAGAGAGAGAAAGAGAGCACACACAAGCAGGGGGCGGGGGAGGAGCAGGGGGAGAGGGACAAGCAGACTCCACACCAAGCTTGGAGCCTGACTAGGGGCTCAATCTCACGACTCTGAGATAATGACCTGAGCGGAAATCAAGAGTCAGACGTTCCACTGACTGAGCCACCCAGGCGCCCCTCAGGGTTTTTGCATGAGCTATTCCCTCTTCCCAGGATGCCCTCCCCTTGGCTTTGTGCAGGACCATCATTTTCTTACCACACAGGTCCCAGCTCAAAGCCACTTCCTCGGAGAAGTGTCCCCTAATGATCACATCTAAATCTGTCTCTCCTTAGGCACTATCATTCCACTTGGGTTTGTTTCCTCTTGACCACTTATACCATACAAAATTATTTTTCATTCATTTTTTACTCATTTACTATCTGTTTCTCTCCACTAGAAAGTACATTTCGAATGAAGAGGAATTTTGTAGATTCTGTTCATTTCTCCATCCCCACTGACTGACACATGAAGGCATCAAAGATTTTTTGCTGCAGCAGGGTGCCTGGGTGGCTCAGTCAGTTAAGCATCCCACTCTTGATTTCAGCTCAGGTCATGATCTCAGGATTGTGAGACCAAGTTCCACATTGGGCTCCGTGCTCAGCGTGGAAGCTGCTTAATATTCTCTCTCTCCCTCTTCCTCTGCCTCTCCCCCCTCTCTCCCTCTCTAAAAAAAAGATCCTTCGCTGCATGAACAATTGAAAGGAAGGAAGGAAGGAAGAAAAGAAGGAGGGAGGGAGGGAAGGAGGGAGAGAAGGAGGGAGGGAGGGAGCAATGAAGGATCCAATGAAGGAAGACTGTTAGGTCACGTCTAGGTAGGGGTGGCCCAGAATTCTATGATAGATTAACAACATCTGCCATGAGTGTAGGACAGCACTGGCAGGTGTAGGACAGGACAAGGCAGTGCTATGCTGATAAATGTTTAATAAGCAGTTCTCAGAGGGGCTGGGGTGGGAGATGATGTCCTGACTTCTGGCATTTATCAGTTTACACGGTTTAAACATTCTTAACGTGGCCGATTTCAAGCAATCAGTAAGTTGTGACCTGGCTCATGAAATTCCTGGAAATTTAATAATCAGCCCTTTTGAGCTGGGACAAGCCAATTCCAGCACACCACCAGAAGAAACAACCTGTATCTGCCGCCCCTGAGATAGTCCTATACTTGCCTTTTACAGAGGGAGAACCTGAAACCCGGAGAAGAAAGACCACTGGATCAAGATTACACAGCAGAGGCCAGTTCCTTGTTTAAAGGCTGTTTTTCTTTGTAAAGACCTTCAGATGCTGTCAAAAGAAAAGCACCAAGAGGCACAGCACAAGTTTCTGCCTTGAGAGGGCTTTATTGAAAGAGCTGTAAGGCTATGTAGCTAATGCTGGCAAGGACCCAAGCAGGTTGACAAACTCCTTGCTTGCCAGAAGTTTGGCTAGCCAGAGGGTTTTTCAACATTTGCATTTGCTCGGGTAAGGCTCTGCAGCACACCTTGAGCTACCCCCCACCCCCCCAACGCGAGTTGCTTCTTCAGGCCCCATGGACCTCAGCAAAAGGCTAAGGGGCTGACCAGCTATAAATTCAACTCTTTTATCTCTAGGAGTAAAATTGAGGGACATTCTTAAAAGTTGGTTTTTGTTATTCAAAACAGAATTTAATGCAGAATCCAAAAGAACACCTAGGGAACACACACACATACACAGGGAAAGAAATACCAAAATTCACCCCCCTGCAACTGCATCCCTTATCAACCCATGCCTCCTTCTATTGTAACACGGAACACGGTGTTTGTTTCCCAGGGATATTCGTGTGGTGGATGGTTGGCTCTTCAAGCACAGAAAACTTTTCTTACTCATCTTTGTTTCTTTCCTCAGTTTGAACCCTCAGAATCTCCCAGACATCTCACACAGAGCCTGGTTGGTTGATTTGCTGGACGGAGAAACGTGGAACCCTGTGAGCAAGCAGAAGGACACAGCAGGTGGGAGTCCTGGACTGTAGCCCCTGCTCTCTGACCTGAATGGTAGGGACTGAGACAACCCATTTCCTCTTACAACCTCAGTTGTTCTCATCTGTAAAATGAAGCCATAGGACTGAAGAATTACCAAGGTCTCTCTTTTCGCTCAAAATCTTGGAGTATGGAACAGTTTTCAGATTGCTTTATTACATTCCCCGGGATGCAAGGTAGTGACCTAGTTCAGAATGCAGGGAAGGGAAGGAAGAAGTGGAGGGGAAGGAAGATGAGGCGGGGGCGGGGGGTGGAGGAAGCAGGTGGAGAGATGGCAGGGCATGGCAGCATCTGGCCCCCTCTGAATGAGAGTTGATGTGTGGGGAAACATGCCGAGGAGGAAGGATCTAAGCCGATGACATTACTTGAGTGGACTCTGGTCACTTGTCCTTGTATTTCAAGGTCAGCAGATAGAGATTTCATCCAGAACAAGCATCTTTTTTTGTTCCTTTTTAAGGTTCTGTTTCATGTGATTTTAAAATTATTAGACCATTCACCATGATGAAGCACAGGAAAATAATAAGAAAAAACCATTATATTTGCTTACAATATTATATTTGCTTATCATTTTTACTCTGCATTTAGATAGCATTACATTGACATCAGTGGGATTACACTCGATGTCATGTTTAATGACTTGCCTAGCCTCACTCAGTTAGGAACAACAGTTTCTCTATCAGTAGAAATCAACATTGCCATCCATACGTTCAGTGACTTATTATGATGTCATAGGGATGTAGAAATAATTATTTAACCAGTCCCCATGATAGGGCATTTTGGTGTTTTCACGACTGCGCAGGCCCACAGAAGCACTTTGAAAGAAGTTAGACTGCTCCTGCAAAGACAGCCCCTACCCAAGTGGAGAGAACAGACTCCAGCTGCAGTGAACCTTGGAACTCTGCTCTTCTGAGCGTCCGGCACTCTTTCTAATCCCGGAGTGGGAGAAGGGCGAAGGGAGTTTCTGCAGCTGCCAAAAATTCTGCAAGAATTTTCTCCTTTTTAATGCCATAGACAAGGAGTTCGCCAAATCCAGCCCTCTACCTGGTTTTGTACGGCCTGGGAGCAAAGAATGGTTTTTACATTTTTTTTTAATGGCTGAAAAAAATCAAAAGAGTAATACTTTGTGACACACGTGAATTACAGGATTCAAATTTCAGTGTCTATAAATAAAATTGTTTTTCACCTAGCATAGTTACCAAAGTTTTATGGGGACAGGGCCATGCTCATTCATTTATGCAATGCCTATGTTGCTTTGGGGCCAGGATGGTAGAGTCGAGTATTTGCAACGAATGTCTTACTGCCTCTGATGCTTCACATATGCCCTTCGCGTAGTCTGCCAATGGCGGCCAGGGTCTATTTTCTACTCAACATGACAACTTCTTGTGTTCACAATGATGTCTAGTAGTCATTAAAATCTGGGGCTTTATAATAATTTCTAGGTTTGGAGAAATCTTGGGCTGTAGACCCGCTCTGTGGGTCTAACTGATGAATTCATGTGATTCATTTCTCTGCTACCTGCCTCAGTTTCCCAGTCTGTGAAATAGGCAACTTGAATTAGATCTCTAGGGCACTTCATTCATTTCTCTACTCAACAAACATGTTCTTCGTGCTTACTATATGCCAAGCCCCATGAAAACTCTGGAGCTTCCTGATAATGTTTATGATGTGGGACAATATTCTGTGGTTTTCACTCAAATGTAAATGACTACAGATAGGAAAAGGAAATGTGAAGAAATCTACCCGGAAGAAATCCAGGAGGGTCCCTTGCTGTAAATGCAGGCAAATGACTTCTCCCTGAAATTAAATTTAGAGGCTCAAGGACTTCCAAATGCAATAACTTCTTGTAGGCGACTCTGACGAGAAAAGGATGTATCTTGTGCCAGGACCCTCTCCTCTCTTAGCCTTTCACCTGCTCCAATCTGCCAGAGGAGCTTTTCCTGAAAATACAATTGTAAGATGTCACGACTCAAAGGGACAGCTTAATTTGATGGAGAGGAGCTAGAACACACCTCTTGTTCACCGAAGTTTCAGATCTTTGTGACTTGCCGATTCAGCAATCACTAATTGAGCTCCTGGTGTTGTGCACATCCATGGCTTGGGGTGTGCTGTGTCTGGGGGGAAATCCTGATATAGCCTCAAAGCCTAAAGTTTCTAAAACTCTGATTCTCTGTACCCAAACAGGGCGCCTTGGTGGACACCAGCTCAGGCTAAGAGAGAAAGGTTGACCTTTCCTTGATTTCTCAGGCATTATAAACCAAGGATGCTTTGAAGCCATGAATGCATCTTTATAATTACTAATATAATAATCATAACAGCTAATATTTATTAAACATCTATGTTCTAAACTCTGCATTAAGTATGTTATATGCATTTTTGCATTTAATCCTTCTAATAGCACCCAAGGTAAGTATTATCCATTCATTTTCCAATGAAGAAACCAAGGCTCAAGGAGCCTAACTAAGTAACTTGTTTAAAGATGCTCAGTTAGCTGGAGATATACCAGAACCAGAAGTCAAAACTCTCTGGCTCTGAAGTTCTTGTTCTTAATACTATAGCATATTACAGTTTTATTATCCTCTTTCCTTTGAATGCATACACTCCTGATTCCTTCAAATTGTCTCCACCTTCTGCAGTTTGATTCAATTCAATCCAACTAATATTTAAGTTTCTACCCAAGGTTCCAATAAACAGCACACCTCTGATTGCTTTGAACAATTTTCTGCTAAGACTTTTCATGTATATGTCTTGACTAACAGCTGGTTTGCAATAGACACACAGAAGATCTCAACTGAATGATGATCTAGCGTCCCACATCCACTAGACCATGCTCCTTAACTTCGGGGGCTCCCTTGACTTCTCTATCTGCAGAGCTTAGCCCACTGCAGGTGTACTATACTAGAAAATCATGGTAACGGTCACATCCTTGAGCCCCTCCAAAGGGCTCCTGGACCTCCTGCAGACCCTGCTGAGGGCTCAGCCATAGGCAGCCATGTTTTACAATGTGATCCTCTCTCTTTCATTTATTTATTTTTTGTGGGGGGCTTAACAACAGAAGTTTATTCCTCACAGTTCTGAAGGTTGGCCAATTCCATTCAGGGTGAAAAGCCTCTTTTTGGTTCTCCTGCTGTACCTCCACATGGCACCTTTTCTTTATAGTCATTGGGAGCTTAGAATGGGGTTCAGGTGTGACAGGAAGGCGGGGAGGAAGGAGAGAGAAAGACTAAGAGGAATACAATGGAGATAAAGGTAAAACTTAGAATGACAAGACCTAAATTGGATTGTTGATCCAAAAGATTGGATGGAGAGAGGGAAACAGCATAGCATCAAAATGTAGTTGAAAGGCCTGCTTGTCTGTGAGTGAGAAAAACCAGAGAGGGCCCACAGAAGGGGGCCTGGTGAACCCCCACAGGGCAGGAGAAAACCACTATTTACAAGGCCCTAGAAGAGGTGGGCATAGAGCAGTCAGGCTCATTTATAGGGGACAGTGAAATGCATCATAAGGAAGGGGGACTTGTCATCTAATGACAGACTCATTAGATGGACCTGGAGCACTGGATCACTCTGAGCCTCTGTTTCCTTCCTCTGTCAAAGAGCTTCTAGTAATAGTTGCTTGGGGGGTTGCTGTAACAATCAAGAGAGAGAAAGGGCTTGCACCCTGTGTACACCTGCTTCTTGCTTTTTTAAAAAAAAATATTTTATTTATTTATTTGACAGAGAGACAGATAGCGAGAGCAGGAACACAGGCAGGGGGAGTGGGAGAGGGAGAAGCAGGCTTCCCGTGGAGCAGGGAGCCCGATGCGGGGCTCGATCCCAGGACCCCGTGATCATGATCTGAGCCGAAGGCAGACACTTAACCAACTGAGCCACCCAGGCGCCCCAGGCCTACCAATTCTTAGACAAATTCTAAAACAAATTTTTTACAATGAATAATGCGACATCTTCAAAACTAATTTTACAGCAAATGCAGAAATATTTTGAAGATGGCTGCTTCTCAAATCTGCCTTCAACTCTTTCCTCAAGGGGAAGATTTTAAAGAATAATTCCAAACCTTTTGATCATTAAGAAGCTGATATCATTATCAAGGATAATATGGCCCAGTAGCTTTTACTGGTCCAGCTCCCTACAAGGATAGAACTCAGAATATGGTACAGAACCAACAGAGTGTAGTGCCATCATTAATTAGCCATATCCAACCCTGGATGCACACGTGAAAGTTGGGGCCTGGAAATAGCATTTTCCCTGAAGTTTCACCCGGTAAGGCTGATGTGAAGCCAACACTTAAAAACCTCTGATAAACTATCTTAGCAAAGAAGTTAAGCAACACTCCCAGGGAGGTCAGATCCTCCCAAAAGGACTATGGAGCATTCATTGTTGGTAGCTAACCTTTTAAAAAAATATAAACATACCCTTGCTTGCCCAGATAATTTGAAAGTGCCACCACCTGCATTTGATGAACCTTGTGCCCCTTCTTTCCAGTTTTTTCAAACATGAGATGTTCGGGCAGTTTTGCACTTAGAATACCAGCATTGGAGTGGTCATGCTCGTTCATCCTCGAGGACTTCATTCATGCTACTACCCCATCTAATACCTCCTTTTCCTGCTCACCTGACCCCACTCTACCCATTCCCATCCCCCACCTTGCCAACTCCTACTCATCCTTGTGACCTCCATTTATTTTTTAAAAGACTTACTCATTTGAGAGAGAGGAGCGGGGAGGGGCAGAAGGAGAGAGAGCCTCAAGCAGACTCCCTGCTGAGCACGGAGCCTGATGCGGGGCTCGCTCGATGCCATGATCCTGAGATCACAACCTGAGCTGAAATCAAGAGTTGGACACTCAACCAACTGAGCCACTCAGGTGCCCCGTGGCCTCCATTTAAATGTCATTTCATACAGGAAGGCTTCCCTGGACACATACCTGGACAAGGCCTGCCTACCATTGGCTCCTTCCTGACCCTCCCAAGGACTTGTAACCTCCTGTCTAGAGGTGTCTTCTCCACTCTCCTGTGCGCTCGACAAGGGCAGACCCTGTTTGGTCTTCTTCACCCTGCATCTCTGGTGCCCAGCATAAAGCCTGCTGCATCGTAGATGTCTAATAAATATCTGTGGAGCGGATGAACGAATATCTGGCCTGCCATATTGTATACATGCAGAAACTGAGGACCAGAGAGGCACTTACTCAAAGTTCAGCTGAACATCAGTCACAGAGCCGGGACTAGAAATAATGAAGATGATAAAAACGCACTGAGCCTTTGCTAAGTTCCCGGCACTGTGCTGAGTGCTGTTTATCCATTATCTAGGTCAATCCTCATCAGATGACTATGAGGTAGTTCCTAAAACCAGGTGCCGTCCTGGATTCTCTCCCATGCCCTCTCATCTAATCCCTCATCAAATTCTTCCAGCCCTACAAAATACATTTGCATCTGACTCTTCTTTTTACCTCCACCACAGACAAAGCCTCTGTAATTGATTGTCCAAACTACTGCAACAAATAGCCACAAACTGATCTCCGGGCTTCTGCTCTTGGCCCCTCCCAAACTCTTCTCCAGCAACAGCCAGAGAGGGGCTGCCATTGCCAGGGAGGCCATGCTCTTCCACTTAAAACCCTCTGGTTTCCATCATCCAGGATTGAGATAGAAGTTCCTTACTGTGGCCTGTGAGACCCAAGAGGATCTGGTTCCTGCTGGCTTTCTGACCAATTCTACTGCTTTCCCATTGCTTGCTTCTCTCACCACACTGGGCTCCAGCACCCTGACTTCACCAAACGTGTGCCTGCTTCTAAGCCTGTGCCCAGACCGTGCCCTCTACCTGCAGCTCTCCTTCTACTTTCTCACTGCCCAACTTCAGACCTCATAAAATGTCACCTGTCCAGAGGAGCCATGCCTACCTGCTCCAACCTAGAGGAGGCCCTTACTCATCACATAACACTACTGTTTTTCTTTAGAGTACTCATCACTATGTAACATTTTTCTTGTCTAACTTTTTATTGGCCATCTGCCACCACTGTCATATTGCCCCCGAGTTATTATCAGCTCCCAGGATCTCACCTATATCATTCACCACTCGACTCCCATACCTAGAACAGCACTTGTTCATTGCTTATTACAAACTTTCTGAATTAATGAACCAACACCCATTTTTCCAGATGAGAAAACTGCAGCTCAGAGAAATCCAGTAAGTTGCTCAAGATCACACATTTATAAAGGGGCAGCACTGGGATTCAAGCACATGCAGCTTCTCTCCAGAAAATTCACTCAACCCTGAAACCTAGATTCTATAGCTTTGAGCCCAGTGTCCAGTTCTCTTCACCATTCCCGATTCTTAGAAGGGAGGACCTATGTGGTTTTTCCCTCTAAGGTGGCTGAGATTCCCAGATGAATCGGGCTTTGGGAAACCATCCCCCTCACCATGGACTTTGAGAGGCATGGGACCAAGGCTCCAGCAACCAATCCCTGCTGCCCAACCCATATGTGAAAACATTTTGAGGATCCCCATTGTGCCATTCAGAGAAACAGCCCTCATATAACCCCATGCCTGGGCCTTGGATGGTAGGACTATTTCCATTCTCCCTGTCATGGAGCCACTGGGAGATGGTGATGTGTATAAATAAGACATGACTCTACCTGAGGTTGCACGGGGCTCTCCCCCTCCAGAACATTCAGGGTGTGGGAGGGCTGGAGGTCACCAAAACAGAGAGGTGAAGTGGAGTGGTGAGTGAGGGCTGTCATGGGGATGAACTTGGAGTTCCAGAATCCAGGCTCCATTTCTGCTGTCCTGCGACCCTGTGTGGTCACAGCAGGGGGCAGCGAGAACGCTAGTTCCACCAAACATGGTGTTTATTAGCTCAAGAAAGACATTTCACCAAGCCTCAGCTTACTCATTTGCAAAATAGTGATAGCAATCCCCATTGCACAGCCCCAGATGGTGGCTGGCATTCTATTCACTCAGGTGATAAAGCTGGTAGGGAAGAGACAGGAAGGAAAGTTATTGCTGAGGAAATATTTGAAGGGGAAGAGAAGATGAGGTGGCAGGAATTTAAATAATAATATTCCACTTCCTGGCATTGCACTGTTGCTTTACAATGCACTTTCATGTCTCCATCTATGTGACGACTCACAGCCTTCTAATATGCACAATACTACTACCATAATTACCCCTGACTCACACAGACAATATCCTCCAAAGAGAAGATACTGAGTCTGATATATAGAATCAGGTAGTAGGAGGTAACCATAAAGAGCAGATATTTGTAGTTAGAAGATCTGTATTTAACTTTGCATTCTACCATGTCAATCCTTGTTAAAGTCTCTGAATATCAGTTCCCTCTTCTGTAAAATGGGGACAATAGTTTCTCCCCGAGCTGTGATCTTGTAGGTGAAATGCTTTAAGATGAATGCCACAGCTCTATAAAGTAATGTTGTAACTTGCCCCCCGGGGGGATGCTGCTGGCTTCCCATCTCTCCTTTTTATGGAGGAGAACTGATTCTTTTGGAAATCAGTACCTCCTGGCTGCCTTTCAGGATCTGGGCGAAGGTTCTAGCATAATCTGGCCTAGGCTGCTAGTCTTGGGGCAGTGTGGTATAATCATAGCCTTGAGAAGACATGAACGTGAGATGTCAGAAGCCTCCTAGCTACGAGCAGAGGGCCCTGAGTCCCTGCTGGGGCATCCCCCAGGTGTTAGCCTTTGTCCACTTTTGCAGAGATCTGGGAAGACCCAGGGCCACAGTCCTGAAAGCATCCAGAGAAGAACAGCTTTGCACAAAGCCAAAGGGCCTGTGCCTCTGCCTTTGGAGAGACCAGGGTTGCTTCTGTGAGCTGAGTCTGCTCATCATCAGGCAGAAGGGGCCAGAATCACTTCTTGTCTGCCCCCGAGGCTGAAGGTGCTGTCTACTAGCCCCACAGCGACTGCTCTGTGCTCAACCTCAGGCCCAGCACACAGTTGCCCCTGACCTCCTCATGCTGGCAACCACTTTTTGTGCTGTTTCACAGCAGTGAGAGGAGCTGTGGCCTGCCCTGCCCTGGGGAGTGTCTGCAGTGAGAGCAGGCACTGAATTGATTTTCAAGATTAACTGTCATCCCCAGCTGGGAAGCAGCACTCACAGGAACTGAGCAATCTTTCTGGGTTTTCTCCTGCTTCAGAAAGCACTTTCTCTGCCAGGTATCTGGGAAGGCAATGGATTGGTGGGTCCTAGGAGGTCTTTTTCTGGCCACTGAAAGATAAAGCCCTCCAATGGTGAGCATGAGGAGGCACCGAGAGAAACTCCAGTAAGAAGGGCTCCCCCTGTGGATGTGAGTTTCATCCTCTTTGCTGTGTGGTCCTAGGCAGATTGCTTAACCTCTCTGACGTTTCAGATTCTCGCCCCTCAAAACAAACTATTCACACTTACCTTATCAGGTGCTTGTGAAAATTAGAGAAAATAGAGATGCACAAAAGTGCCTGGCCCAAGAAAGCACTCAATAACATGGAAGGTGGCCATTTTACAATTCCCACCTCAACCAGGGCTGTTCCCCCAAACTGGGGGGAAATTTTTCAACAGGAACTCCACCAAATAATAAGGGAAGTCAAAAAGGAAATGAACAAATAAATATCTTGTTTGAATTAGAAAAGTATGAAATTTTCATAGTCCAACTTTCTGTTGGTTTCAGACCTTGGTAGCTGAGATCACCCTCCCCACCAAGCTCACCTGCCCATCTCATCTCTACGTAATCCCCAGGTCATTCTGGTCTCCAAAACAGATCTAGAGATTTAGCTTATCCTGTTTCTTGGACCAGTGCCAAAGCTCCTCCTTGTGAATTTCAATCCATTGCCCTTGGAGTCTTGCCCACCCCAGGAACGTTCCCTCTGGCACGAGATCTCTGGTGCCCGAGTTACTTGCAGGACTCTGAGGTCCAACCGTTGAGACCCAATGAAGGTCTGGACTGTTAGCCATGCCTGCATGGGATGTCACAGTGTGCTCATTCCTGTGAAAACCAGCTTCCCTGACCCCATTCATAACCCAGCCCTCAGTGCATCTCACCTAAATCAAGATCACACCGGATGCTTGCTAAAGATGCCAAGTCCTAGGCCGCCTCTGTGCCGACCCACAGAGAATCTCTAAGGGAGAGGCTAGGAATCTGCCCATACAAAAAGCCCCCAAATTACTATTATGCCCATGAAAGTTTGAGAACCACTCAAGCACAGGAACAGGAAGGACTTTTAAAATTTTGTAGTCCTCTTCACTTTTATCTGAGAGGAAGAGGGTGTAAACATCTGAGTGAGGCAATCCACCAGGCAGAAGCACCTGCAATCTGTGAAGTGCCCCACATGTTTAAGGAATTGTGATGAGGAATCTTAGGGCAAAGGACTAGTTCCATATTCCGTTGATCTTTATATATCATTTCACATAGTGCAGCGCTGGCCAGCAGAAGGCGTGTGCTGAATGTTGAATTTTTGTCCGTATGATGGGGAAAGGGGATAGAGGTACTTACTTGATTTTTATTTGAATGTTGCCAAAATGAATTTAGTTTTATAATATTACAGATGACTTGATATCCACAGAGAAAGGATTTGTATATACACGCACACACACGCACACACATGCACACACACGTGCGCACACACACACACATTGGCTAGCAGAAATAAAGACATAGTCTTTCAGATTTATGGCAAAAAGAAAGAAAAGAAGGTAATATTGAGGGCCTACTACATGCCTCACATTTTTATAAAATTATCTCATACAATTCTCCCAATTCCCTTAGGTAGGTATTATTAGTTCTATCTTCAGATAAAAAGTGTGGCACAGAGTTGAATAATTTCCCCTCTTTCCTTTTGCTATCAGGTGGCATGGTCCATCTTCAAACTGGAATCTGGCTGAGTTAAAACCTCTACCCTTGGTCTTTATCCTTTGCTTCTTTCCTAATTTATGGTTGTATGCCTCTTTATACTTAACAAAGTATGCCTAAGGAGATCAGGGTCTATGAGGGAGTATAAAAGAAATGGATGAATATCTATATTAGGAGTTTGACCTGGATTTGTAGAGAGATGTGGTGTAGCAGGGGTTCCAAGGAGGTGGCATTTGCATCTCATTGCAGAGATTTGGGATTGGCCTGGAAGGACAGGAAAGACCGCTCTAGGGGAGAGAGAGTGAGAGGGCTTATCAGCTGACAGGAACAGCATGAGTAATTGTGTGGAGGTGGATACAGCAAAGAGTCTAGATTGATTGGAGCAGCAGCTAAGGCCTCAGGAAGGAAGAAAGCATGGGCTTATAATATGGCCACTGGGGGTAATTTTATATTTCTTCAGCAGTACCCTGCAGCCCTGCAGACTGGAGCCAAAGGAACAACATCAGGACTGTTTAGGTAGAAATGGCCAAATGGCAACACATCATGGTTGGCCAGCAGTGTCCTACTACTGGAACAGCTGACTCTGGAGCCCTGATTGGGCTATAAAGCAAGGAGGATAGCAGGAGGAGATTGGGATGGATCATAAGAACGTGATAGACTGATGACTTCAAGAGTAGGAGCTCATGAAGTGTTTAGCAATTTGTATGCCTCTAGCTGCAAGGAACAGAAAACTCTAATCAAATAGGCTTTAATAGCAAGGGAATATCTGAGTTAACCCCCATAACGAGAAGTCCATAGGTAGGGCATCACTTGATGAGGACTGTGAGGGCTATGACTCTGCTTCTCTTACAACCTATGGACTCTGCCCTTCTCCAAATATTGGCTCAGCTTCCGGCCAGTAGCTAAATAACCACAGGAACTGCAGAGGTCAGCTTCACAGAGGACAGTATCCAGAGGAAAATGAGGATTGTCTCTTTCTTGCCTCTCTTATCAGAAAGAAGAAAAACTTTCCCCCAAAGCCCCCCAACAGACTTCCTCTCATGTCCCATTAGCCAGAATTAGGTCACTTGCCTGTGTCTAAACCAAACACAGCAGAGGGCGGGAATTCTCATGACTGACATCATCTGGAGTGGAACAGGTATTGGGGACTCAACTATGCAGCCCCTACAGGGGACAAGGAAGGAACCCACATGTTCCTTCTAAGCCCCTGGATGTTTCTCACACGTGCCCTCTTTTAAGTCTCTCCTCCACTCTCCAGGCGTGTGCTGCTACCTTTTCTGTGTTAGTAAGAAAACAGAGGCTCTGGGAGGTAGTCACTGCCTGGGGTCCCATGTCTCTACTGTGTTCCAAAGCCCCTGTTCTTTGTATTACTCTACACTGCAGACTCAGAGTAAAGCAGAAAGACAGAAGCGGTGCTCAGAGAGGGGATTTCAGTGTTAGATACCTTACATGTGGCAACATTTCTTTTGAAGTGCTACATGCTTGGTTGGCTTCAATGGAGACCTCTAAGACTGAGGACTGTGAGAGCAACAGTTGAAAACACCATCAAAACAGACTCCTCAAACAGGTAGTCTTCCCTGGGGAATAACACTGGAAGGTTGGAGACAGCCAATTGGAGTGAGGAGGTTGGGTCATGTTCCAGACGCTGAGGGGTCCCCATGACAAACCACACAAATTGAACGGTGGGT
This sequence comes from Mirounga leonina, assembly GCF_011800145.1. Lineage (NCBI taxonomy): Eukaryota > Metazoa > Chordata > Mammalia > Carnivora > Phocidae > Mirounga > Mirounga leonina. The sequence goes on along the minus strand of NW_023270433.1, from coordinate 25,007,664 downwards.
GGGGGAGGCTGCGTGAGGAGCCGGCTGGCCTGAATAGGTTGGCTCAGACATCGACTTTCTTTCCCTCCTCCTTTTACATCACACCAAATATGGAAAAGGATACCCGCCTACAATCTGTCCCGGAAGAGATACAGTTCTACAGTTCATCCTCTGGAAGGTGGGAACCAGATGGGGTGACGTTTTCGTTTTTTCCTGGGCAGTCACAGAATGGGAAATCTGTGAGCTGGAAGCAACATGAGTGGTCATCTAGTCATTTGGAAGTGGAGAAAAATCAGGATCCAGAGAAGCCGAGTTACACGTCCTGGGGTCGTAGCAGAGCTAGGCTTGAACCAAGTCTTTCATCCCCCAGACCCATGCCCTTTCTACTGTACTCTGCCGCCTTCCATTGCCTAGTTGACAATCAAAACTGAAAGCAGATGTCTTCTTTCCTGAGAGAATCCCAAGCTCACTGCAGTTGATGTCCCAGTATGGGCGAGCATTCTCCCAAAGTCCCTACTGTATTGACCGTCGACACTTCTCGGGGCTGATAATGGCAGAATATTCGCCATCTCTGCACATTAGCATTTATAGAGCAGGATCTGCATGGAGCGTGTTTCACATTTTACTCTAAAGTTACTTCCTGTGTTGTGCCAATAGTGTCCCCTCATCTCTAGGAACTAAATACACTTTTGCTCATTAGATATTGAATTTCCCCTACACATTAACAACACAAGGCTAAGCTGTGAGTATTTATTAGGGTTGAAAACATGCAGGCAGAAGTAGCCTGGAATGACAGCTGCTCTTTATTTAGGGGCAAAGGTGACCATAATTCCTAAAGGGCAATGAACTGCATTTTGAACTCATAGTCAGTCAAAAGAATGGGAAGAGTGGAAGGCTCCTCCACCTTGGATACTAAAACCTAGAAAATTATAGGGGATGTTCTGCCATCCTACACTCATCCCAAGCAGTCGAGCTCCTACCTAGCTTGACTTCGAATCCTAGTGGGTCTTGGTGATCAAAGATGAGCCTGTATTGTAGGAATTACTAGAACAAGCCTCCAGGACTGTTGTGCCAGAGTCTGGTACCTAGTCAACAGGGAAAAGCAAATAGAATTAGTAAAATCCTATCACTCATTTAAGAAGACTTGCAAAATGCTGTCAGGAATATCTGATGTTGAGTTCAACTGAGAGTGACAGTAGAAGGACATGGGCAGAGTTTGGTTCTCCTCTTCTCCCACAGGAACGCTGACAATGTCTAATACTCCTGAAGTCACTTCTTCAGTCAGTGCCCTGTGTAAGGGTTAATAGTAACTCTGTCTACTCCCCTCCTCCTCTCCTCACAGTTCGTCATGATTCAAGGGTGTTGATCCAAGTTGCATCTATCCTTTACTTTCCCAAAGCACCCTCCAGGGTCTGGACTAGGATGAGGCAAGCCAGGCAACTAGACCACAAAGTATAGGAAGCAGTCACTCTGAGTGCCATTAAATTCTAAGTGCCTGGCATGCCTCACCCTATCCCTTACGTGGTCACCCTTACGAATACGCAGGAGATGAGTAGGGAGTATTTCTTTGCATAGTGTTCACTTCATTACTGGGAATCCTCAAATGTCTCCCCATCGCCTGCGGGACATAGTCCAAATTACTGAATGTGGCCTATGTAGCCCTTTCTTTGTGAGCTGGCTCCTGTCCCCATCCCTGCTTCAGAGACCTATACTCTTTGCCTTATATTACTCTCCAGTGATCCTCAACTCCTGAAGGTCTCCTCCCAGGGGATCTAGCACAGACTTGGTACCCATTGAAAGATTGCCAAATGAATAAATGTATGAGACATGAAGCACCATGAATACGTTAATGCTGAATGATGGAAGAAATGGAAAACCCAAGGAAGAAGTGTGGCAGTGGCTTAAGAGGGCTGGCTCTGATATGACATTGTCTCCATCAGGAGCTGTGCCCATGGACAACTGATTTTTCTCTAAGCCTCAGTTACCTCCTTTAAAAAGGAAAAAAAAAGGAGGCACCTGGGTGGCTCAGTCGTTAAGCGTCTGCCTTTGGCTCAGGTCATGGTCCCTGGGTCCTGGGATCGAGCCCCGCATCGAGGCCCTCACTGGGCCCCCTGCTCAGCAGGAAGCCTTTTTCTCCCTCTGCCACTCCCCCTGCTTGTGTTCCCTCTCTCGCTGTCTCTTTCTCTGTCAAATAAATAAATAAAACCTTTAAAAAAAAAAGAAAAGAAAACAGAAAAAAATGCACCTATTTCATTGGTTGCTGTGCAGATTAGGAAAAAAAAGTTCACGTAAATCCTTAGCACAGTGGTTGACACCTATAAGTGCTCAATAAGTGGCCGTTAATGTTCTTACAAATTGGAAACAAAATCCAATCTTAGAGAAGTATTTATAAATCTACTGACTGCAGCTGAATTTCAGGAGATGACAATGACATATAGGTAGCACTTAGATGCAGCCAGTCATCCTGAGAAGTCCAAGTTCTCTCTTTAACAGGTCCCTGCCAAGACCAGGATGGAGAGATACCTTTCCAGACCGCAGACCTGTGTTGGAAGGTATCACCGAAGAGTAAAGATACAGAGTCTGGGTTTCCATGTATCAGTAGCAAGACCCCACACCAGAATTTGTTACCTCATTACTTAGTGTCTGAGCCTTGAAGAAAACATGTAAATTATGCAGAAAGGCACCATATTGTTGGAGGCAAATGAGACCTTCATTATCCCTGTGTGAGCATGGCTTAGCCAACAGAGCAGAGAGAAACAGTAAACCCATCAAGGTCTGGCAGCACAGATGGGCGCTCAAAAAGGTTCCAGGGACCCTCAGAGTAGGGCCAAATGCTGTCGTTATTCAAACAGTTAACACATGGCTAGGCACGTGGTGTGTCTCTAATGATTCTGCTTCTCTGCAGTCTTCTCTAGGGGAGGCTGTTCATCTGCCCACAATCCTCACTAGCATGCCCTTAAAACACACAGCCTACAACCCAGGGGGTTAGTATTCTCCCAGTCACCCACTGCCATTCACAGGAATTTCCATTCCCATGTGATTTAAAAACCCTCCTGTCTCCATGGTCACAATATTAGGCTACGCCATTGTCTCCAACTCCTACTCCTTTTACACATTGACTATATTCAAATTCATCCCTTGTGTTTACTGGGTACCATGGCATCCAGTGCCTGGCATGAAGTAGATACTCACTCAACATTTGCTGAATGTTGGCATTAGTTCAGAGCCTTACTCTTCACCCCCAATCCCTATTGCCGTCTCAGATGCCCTCAAGATCTGTTGAAGGATTCTTACAGCATCTCCTTCCAGAGTCTAGCTTTACCTCTTTCCACAGCCTTCTCTTCCAGTCTAGGAACTTGGATTTATGGCCTGCCAACATCTACCTCTAAAGTCTTAACCTCAAAAATTCATCCATCAATCAATCTTTTAAAATTAATTAATCAGGGGCTCCTGGGTGGCTCAGTCAGTTAAGCGGCTGCCTTCGGCTCAGGTCATGATCCCAGGGTCTGGGATCGAGCCCCATATCTCCCTGCTTGGCGGAGAGCCTCCTTCTCCCTCTCCCTCCGTCTGTCGCTCTGCCTGCTTGTGCTCTCTCTCTCTCTCCATTAAATAAATAAATAAAAATATTTAAAAAAAATTAATTAATCCATCTTTAAAATCAATCTTTTATTTTTTCTTGTCTTCCATTCTACACGAACTTGATCCAAACCATCACTGCTCTTCTCAAGTCCTGTGTTACATCTGTTCTCCCGTTACCCCAATTATCTCTCACTTCATACAGTAAAGGTCACCACATATAATTTCCCCCCAGATCCCTTTCCATTCACTTCCAAAATTAACTATATTTTCATCTATTATTATTTCCTCTCTTGTGGTCCCTTAGGAAGGAAAGCTTCTTTGAAAGCGAATCCCTCTACTCTTGCATTCTATCATAATCTTCCTGAAACAGTATACATTTCAGCAACCTGACTTTTTCTTATATCATTCCATCTGGAAAGTTACCTCCTATTTGTCAAACCCAATGAACTTTAAGTTCTTAACCTTAGCTGGTTAACCTGAAGCATTTGAGAAGGTTGACCACATCCTTCTTCTTAGGAACCTCTTCTTTTTCTTCTGAACTAGCACTCACCTTGGGTTTTTCTCTTTCCTCTATACTCATCCTTGCTGGTAGATTCCCCTGCATCCTTTACCTTTATTCTCTCTTTAATTTTGATGTTCCTGGGGCTTTGTCCTGGATCCCCTTTTCTTCTTAGTTTGTACCCTCTTCTCAGGTCATGGTACCCACTCGCATGGTTTCTACTGAATCTGTGCCCATATCATGATTCCCAAATCTGTCTCCAGCCAAGACTTCTCCCTTGAGCTTCAGACCCATATACCCAACTATACACAGAAACCTCCACCTGGATGTCTCTCCAGACCTCAACACACTCAAGACTCTGGGCAGTCTCTTCCCCATCATATCTACTCTATTCCTGAATTATTCTCCATCTCACTTAGAGGGCCATTGTCCATCTAGGTGAGGCTCAGACATGTGAGTGACTATGCCACAATCTGGCCTAGTGTTTTTCCTTCTCCCACTGAGACTGGGTGAGGAAGCTCTGGGCCTGCCATGGGACTGACTGCAGCAGTTAGCTGTAAAGTGGCTGACCATCAGGTGAGCTTTAATTTAAATAGGGAGATAATTTTAGCCTGGATTGAAGGGAGGCTGTTACTAAGAATTTGGCTGGGATGTAGGGACGTCTAGGGTTTTGCAGAGAGAAAGAAATAGAAATTGAGAAGTGATCCCTGGCATCTAACCATCAGGAGGCCCATGTCATTGACCAACATCATTGAAAGGTATTCTCTTAAGAAGTTCTATCCAGTTTGGAAGATATACTTTGTTTTTTAAAGATTTTATTTTATTTGAGAGAGAGAGAGGGAGAGAGAGCATGAGTGGGGGGAGGGTCAGAGGGAGAGGGAGGAGAAGACTCCCCACTGAGTGGGGAGCCTGACATGGGGCTCGATTTCAGGACCCCAAGATCATGACCTGAGCCAAAGGCAGATGTTTAACCGACTGAGCCACCCAGGTGTTCTGGAAGATATATTTTGAATGCCTCAGTATTGAGCTCTCAGGTGAGGTTAGGGAAGACCAAATTCTGGTCAGCTTCTCCACACTCTCCCACCAATCCTGTCCACTTACCAGATATGACTTGTGAAAAGCAAAGAAAACTTTCTGTTTATACATGAAGATCAAAAGTAACTAGAGCCAAGGAGATCAGCAGGAAAGTCATATGCTAGCAAGATTAACCTTTCAGACTCTACTTTTGTATCTTTGAATAGCTGATTTAAATGTTCTGCCTTTGTCCTGTTGCAGATATTTCTAAAAGGATTCAACAGGATTGATGTAGCATTATTAATTTAGAGATGAAGATAGCATTATTATTTTAGCACTCCATATCAGTCACAGGTAATTCACTTCTTCAAGTGGCCAGTGTTGCATATAAAGTGCCACATCAATTTGCAATGCAGCCCAGTTTGAGGACTCTGAGAGCAGCCTCTGTGTGTTGATAGAACTCTATGAGTTCCAGTTGACCGAATTTCCTCATGGTCTGAGTGATCCAAACATCAGAGAATGATGCACATTTACCAGAGTGCAGGTTATCATGAGTATTTCTGCTGTGATGACATGGTAGGAGAGTTATGTATCAAACAGAGCACATACTTTTTACTTTGCTTTAAACAAATAGCCAGCTGAACAGATTATGTGAATGAAGTGTCCCCAAACACATCTCCAAGTAAAATGGGTAGGCCTGTATATAATAGCCAAGGAGGTACGACTTTCATTTCACATATGGAAGGTTACAAGTGAGATCACATTTTTAAAATGTCTTGTAACCAATGATCTTAATAAGTCTCCACTCCTTCAAGCTGTGGAGAATTCAACTTCAGTCTTCCTCTCAAAGGGCAGGGTACTGGGATTTCATGTAGTGCAATGGAATGTCCTCTCACCCAAAATCATTAGTTAGCAGTTCACACTGTTAGCCTAAGACACCCAGTGTCCAAATGCACATGGTTTCTTTGGGTCCATTGCTTCTGCTGCTTCTGGGGCAAAGTAATATTTATCAGGTCTGGAAATCATGCAGTCATTCTCCTCGGAGGCCTACCCAGATCAAAGTGCTGCTGCCCATTCTCATGAAACCCACTGTCCTCTCTTTCTTTCCCTGATTTCCATAGATCCCTTCTTTGGTCTCTCTTTCAGGGTTTCCTTGATAATAGCACCTCTCTGACTCCTCCCTCAAGGAAACGGGGCATAGTCTCCTCAGTGGATTTAGACTTTGGGAAACAAAAGCCAGGAAGGGAAGTCTCTTGCAGGCCACTCCTGCTTTCTCTTCTATCCCAAACCTCTGTTGAGGCAAGAAAACACAGCTTCCTCCCTACATAAATGAAGGGAAAGAAGAGAATACACAGAAGAGAACACACAAAGCTGACTTCACCATTTGGAGTTTCCACTGGTGTGTACTCAGTGTGACAGGTCAGTTACCACAGGACAAATAAGATGAGATCCTTTGGGGACCAGCTCTTGGACAGCGTCATGGTGGGCTGTTACCACTACTGCTGAACCTACTCCTGTAAGTTGGCAATACAAGTGACAGCCTGTCTTCCATTCCAATGCAAGACCTGTGTCTTATAGGAGAATTTTTTCACATATATTATTTCACCAGAGCTCTGACAGCCCCACTGTGAGAAAAGCTGTATTATCCCCATAACACTGATGGAAAGACTGAGACTCCAAGAAGTAAAGCCATCTAGCAAGTGTGAGGTGGAGATGGGATGCGAACCTAGGTCTGTCTGACTGCTGGATTCCCTGCTCCTTGTGTTCCCTGCATTTTTATCCCCTTCTCTCTCCCCCCATACTTGACAGGGCTACCCATAGCAAGGCTCAGAGCCCAGAAAGCCAGGCGGTCATCACTCCACCATGTGAGGTGAGGTAACACAACTTCCCTAAACGCCCTGAGTGCTGCTACCTCACTTGTAGCATCCTTTCCCCACCCAAGTCCAGCTCAATGCTCCTCCCTCTTGATTCCCCTTTCAGATGGCTGTGAACTCTGTCTCCCTTTATATCTCTAACTTAACCAACCATCCCTCCATAGTGATCTCCCTTACATTTTGGCACTTATACACATATCTCATGTCCTCCAGGACCGTTATTGACTCTGGAGTGGCATCACCATGTCCGAATAATTGCTACCCTCCCAACACTTAAGGCCTGACCCCAAGGAGATACACAAGAAATGCCTGTGAAATAGAAGGGTGAACTGGAGATGAATGAATGTAAGAGGAAAGGAAGGAATGAGTGAATGAACTAGTGGATTGGGTTGAAAATGAAAACCCATGGTTGATGGCAAGAACCCAAGTAGCCGTTATAGATAGTGATGAGCTAGTATTCCCTACAAAACATGAGAGAAGAAACACACTGAGATTAAGTTGGTGCCAAAATGCAAATATGATTCAAGGTCTGTGAAGTGGGAGGAACACTCCTCAGGCCCCAATAATTCCAAGTTTCACTCTGGATTCATTTTATGGGTACTGGTTTCTTGAACTATTCCTGTTTATAAGGCCCTAAACCTTCTTTCAGATCATTAATACACAGCCATGATGCAATAATGCCACAATGGAGAATAATTTTGGTGCATCCACACTGTGCCAGGCATTTTTCCAAGTATCTCATTTAATTCTCCTAACAATATGAGACATGTACTTTATTTATCCCATTTTAAGGATGGGAAAACTGAAGCTTAGGAAAGTTAAGTAATGTTTAAGGTCACTCATCTAATAAATGGCACTGTCAGAAGGCAAACCCATGTCATCTGATTTCAGAGCCATCCCTCCTAATCACTCTCCCATCTAGCTTTCCAGCAACATGGCACCATGGCTGGCTATGACAGCAAGCTTCCATTCATGGAGCACTTGCTATGTGATGCACCACTCTGTGGACATTGAATTCACAGCAATCTCGTGTCTAAGGCACTGTTTTGATCCCCATTTTATAAACAAAGATACTAAGGCTTGTGTGACTGAGTGACACCACTAGAAAGTGACAAAGCTGGAATTCGAATGTAAGTTGACTTATTCCAAAGCCCATGCTCCTTACCATAATTACTGTATCCCAGAGGAAGCATTCATAGTTTTCTCTCTCGTTTAGTAGGTGGATGTGGGATCCTAGGAAGTACCCTGTATTTGAAATTGGATTACTTATGTTCTAATCTTGGTTCTTCCACTTGGGTTTGTACCTTGGACAAGACATTTTACATTCCTGGGCCTCAGTTCATCATTCGTAAAATGGAGCCAATGCCCCTTGTAGAGTTATTGTGAAGATTAAATGTGGAGTCAACACTGATGAGCACACTGTGCAAATCTCTACTTCTGTGAAGTAGAAGGGGGTCAATAGATATGATTATACTTGTCTTGGAAGTGGATAAAATGTGTCTCACAGAGATGAGGGGTCTGGTCTAACGATCTCACAGAGAGTCCGTTCATTAGGCCAGGAACAAAGCCCAGATGTCCCTAGGCAGAAGTCCATGTGCCTTTTGCTAGGTGGCCAAGGATCATTATTTGCAAGGATGACATTCTGCCAGCCCCACAGTGCTTCTTTGATTTCAATGCGCATCATCTTTTCCCCTCCCACACAACCCAGCTCTTCTGAGGTCCCTTTATATTCAGGGTAGAAGTCTTTTTCCATCATTCCTTGACTTAACAGTTGAATTAAGTGGTCTTGTTCTGTGAAAGGGGTCCACCCAGAATGAGCAGTTAGGAGAGAAGGCAGCGTGAGCCAGGTCAGGCTTGCTTGTCAAGTGCTTGAGATCCTCTGCTAATGAACACTGTTTCGGAGCTGCTCGGGATTAAGCCATTATCTGTGCGATCTTCACCTGACCCTTTTTTGGACCAAAATTCATTCATTCCAATTTCATGCTTAACTAGGAAGGCTTTACAACTCCTCTCTCCCCTGGTATCATTTCTCTTCAATCTCCAGGACCCATTATGCAGCAATTTTGCTTTCCCCAATTTCATTTTCACTTTCAAAGTGAATGTCATTTGTCAGGCAAACCACATATTCTTTGGATCCCTATCTGTTAAATTATTTCTGAACTTGACTTTTTGGGTCCCCATTCTGGCTGACCTAAATTCTTCTCTGTCTTCTACCATTTCCCCCTTCTCTCTGAAGGCAGCCATTTGAGGCTTCATTGCCTAAAGAGGCCATTTCTGGAAGCACTTATCTGTTACCCCAGTTGGATAGTTATCATTCCTATCTAAATTAGCTAGTGTGATCTTTTATCTGAACTCCAGGCAGAACCAATCCTTTGTATGAGAACTCCGCATCAGGTTTCAGACCCATCTGCAGCATCATTCTCAGATGATTCTCTTTGGAACTAAGATTCAAGTCCTCAATGTTTCGAATGCAATGTTCATCTCTGTAGCCACTTTTCAAAAGGACATGCCACTCTTGCAGGGATGGTGCCTGGAATCCCAATTAGGCAGTTTCTTGCCCCAAGACCATCTCAGAGGAGGCGCCCTGCAAGGACCCCTGGTCGTTTCTGTCCTGGTGTTGCCAACTGCGGAGAGAATGTGCGATGGTGAGGAGGGAGGTGTGAAGGGGAACAGTTACAGAGTGGCAAAGAGTGACTTCATACAATTCACCTTCAGAGCAGGAGCAAAGAGATTTTGCAGTGAAGCCCATGACTGTTAACACATGTCAAAACTGATCTTATGAGGGAACGGGCAGCTCTGCTCTACCCCAGGTGGCACGGACCATGGATAGAGTGTTGGGCTGGGTTTGAAATACCCCAATTCCAGGGGCGCCTGGGTGGCTCAGTTGGTTAAGCGTCTGCCTTCGGCTCAGGTCATGATCTCAGGGTCCTGGGATCGAGCCCCGCATCGGGCGCCCTGCTCCGCGGGAAGCCTGCTTCTCCCTCTCCCATTCCCCCTGCTTGTGTTCCCTCTCTCGTGTGTCTCTCTCTGTCAAATAAATAAATAAAATCTTTAAAAAAAAAAAAAAAAAAGAAAGACCCCAATTCCAGAAGACCCAACCACATGCAAATTGCACAGAATAACCAAGCTTGTGAAGAGGCCAAACTGTGTGAAGGACGGTTAAAAGAACTGAAATGTTTAGCCTGGAAAGGAGAGCCTTTTGCGGGGTGGAAAATTCTATCTCAGACTCCTGTTTTACAAATTAGAAACCTGAGACTTGGAGAGCACAGACCCAGGGAATAAGCAGAGTGAACTTTTTAAAGAATAAATGAGATCATTTTGCTTTGCTGCTTAAAACCTGCCAAAGACTCCTGCTGCTGTTAATATAAAGGGCCAACCCCAAGCCATGGCCTCCAAGACCCCACATGATGGTGCTGGTCCCCCGTACAAGGAAGAGGAGCAGCTAAGCTGGTGCAATCAAGAGACCCACCCCCCACCCCCAAACCATGGCTTAGACAAGGTAGAAGCCTATTTCTTTACCTTTCAATAAATGATACCACAAGTTGCAGACCAAACCACGATTCAATAGGGGCCAGTTAGTAGCAACTGTCAGCTGATACTTCAGGAATGTACCCATGAATGAAAAAGAGACTCCTGCCTACTTTGTCTACATGGTGAAGAGAAACAAGAGTAGACTGGACCAGAAATTGGAGGGTGACCAATAGCTCGAGTGAAGACAAAGCACATCTTAAAGGAATGACGTGTAAAGCTAATGCTAATGTGCTATGTGCCACAGTTAAGCCCAGGAAGCCACTGAAGTTTACTGTAAATTGAAGAGTTTGAATGATGAAAAAGTCACAGATGAGCCGTCAAGGGCAGGCAGGGACGCTCTGTCATCCTTAAGGTGGAGCTTCTGTATCTGGGTGCAGGATGGCACCAGGAGCCATCATCTTTCAGCATCTGCTTCAGTGGTGGCTCTTCGGGGAGCCACTCCCTGCCCACCCTCTCTGAAGGAGTTGGCCCATCATATAATTTATCTCAGCTCAGTACCCTGCTTGCTTCTTTCAGAGCACTTACCACAGTTTATACTTATTTATTCACTTGGTTTATTTTTATCTATCCTTCCTCTTCATCCCCAGCCCACTGGACTAGAATCTCCATGAGGGTATGAGAGGGATCTTGTATGTCCAGCTCACTCCCGTAGTAGCTCTCTATCCCTGCCTAACAAAGTACCCTACAAGAGAGTAGCCTAAAATAACGAACATTTAGCATCCATCATTTCTGGGGGTGAGGAATTCTGAAGCAGCTTTGATGGGCTATATTAACAGCAGCAGGAGTCTTTGGCAGGTTTTAAGCAGCAAAGCAAAATGATCTCATTTATTCTTTAAAAAGTTCACTCTGCTTATTCCCTGGGTCTGTGCTCTTCTGGATTGAAGTCTTTCATGACATTGTAATCAAGCTGTCTGATGGTCTGCAGCTATCTGAAGGCTTTGCTGGGGCTGAAGGATTTATTCCAAAATGGCTCACTCATATGGTGCTGATTGTTAGTAGGAGGCCTCAGTTTCTTCCCACATGGGTCTCTCCAAGCTGCTTGAGTATCCTTACAACATGGCAGCTGGCTTTCCCCAGTGTGAGCAATCCAAGAGAAAGCAAAGCAGAAGCCTCTATGTCTTTTTGACTAAGCCACAGAACTCACAGACTGTCATTTCTACAATACCCTATTGGTTACACAGGTCAGCCCTATTCACTGTGGGAGGGGACCACACAGGAGTGTGACTATCAGAAAACAGGGATCACTGGGGGCCATCTTGAAGGCTGGTTATCATAACTACTCTGTCCCTCAGCAGTCAATATAGAACTGACATATGGTAGGCACTTAATATATGTTTGTTCAGTGAATGAAGGAAGGAAGGAAGAGAGCCCAAGTAAACTCAGAATTATCAAGATTAGTAACTGAACTCAGTCTTGAAATCAAGTCTTCAGTCTCCTGCTAAGTGTTCTTTCCCTACACCACAAGTCCTTCTCTAGGACTTGGCTAAACATGCCCTCTTTTTTCCAATACTCTGACACATAGCCCTGTCTCTCCCAGCCCATGTCAGCCTGTAACCGACCCTGGTGATGGCCTTTCCAGTAAAGCCACTGGAGTACTTGGCAAGGAGAGAGCAGGAATCCTGGGAGGCTGAGGGGATGTGAGGGTCTGTCAGATCCATAAGCAGCATTTGGCAATCTAAGGCCATGGTTTGGAAACTTCAATCAGCCAGGGAGTTGGTGACAGTCCAGAGTGGAACCCAGGATTCTGCAGTTAGGAGGGCTGGTGGGATGTTCTCATTGCCATGGTTACCGGACAAGCACTCCCATTCTTTGGACTCCTTTGCACCACTGAGCACAACCTTCCAGAGGGTCCATAGAGGGTGGGTGGGAGGGCTTCAGGAGGGGAAGCCCAGCCACAGAACTGCCAGGGTAAGAAGATTCAGACAAGCTCAGGACAAGCTGTCACTCCCCAGCCAGCAAGAAGACAAGAGGTTCCTTAGTAATTTATTTGTATGTAACACGTGTTGGGTAGTTGGGGTTGTTTTTTTTTCTCCCCTGCAGGGCCTGTGTGTGTGTGTGTGTGTGTGTGTATGTGTTAGCTTCTTCTGCTACCCAACTGGGAGTTTGATTCATTTAACTTGTTCAGCGTCAGTTGCAATAAACCAGGTGGTTTTGCATTGCTCATGCAAATCACTTTCTCCCCACACATGGCTACAGTCCCAGCTGCCAAAATGTTGTCATGTTCTTGTCTCCAGAGCCTTAATAATAAGAAAAAATACAGTCTGTAGCATGTATGTGTTCAACACTCTCCCTGGTTATCTCTTAGCCTGTGTGGCCACTGCTAGCCCTGTCAACGGGCCAGTTCAAGCCAGGAGAAGAGGTATACAGATGCCAGTGGGGCTGAAGGGCCAGCGTTCTGGCCCCTAGGGTCACAGATTTTGTTTACCTATTCAGAGTGTCCCTTATTAGAGCCAACAAAACCTTGGATACGGAGGTTGAAATCTCAAATTCCAGTTCTGCCTTTGTATTACTGACTAGATTTGGGCTCCACCTAATAGTGTCCTCATGCCCTAATTCTTGTGGGAATTAGGTGAGACAATCAAAGTCAAGATTCCCAATTGGTTTTAGTTCGTGGTGCAGAAGTAGATAAAGTACACTGGGATAAACATGAAAGGTTACTCATGGCCAAAGATAATCTTTAGAGGGTTTTGGTCACCACAGCCCCTGCCCATCACTCTTTGGCTAAGGGATCAGTGTCTTATGGTGAACTGACTGACTGGGAGGGTCGCCCAAATTAGTGGCTCTTCCAGAAATGTATGCGGACTCATACACGGCCTTGAGTCATGCTTCAGCTAATGAGATGGAAGCAGAAGTGACATGCCACCTCCAAGCAGAATCTTTAGGAGCCAGTGTATAACTCTGCCTTGCTCTTTCCTTCTATTACAGTGATTAGCAATGTTACAGATCATCCTGAATACCAAAGTAAAGACTGTATGGAGCAGAGCCACAGCCAACCCACAGTGGGGTTCCTCCTCAATAGCATGAGCAAGGAAGGAACTTCTTTTGTTTTAAGAGATTTGGGGTCATTTGTTACTGCAGCAAAAATTTTCCCATTCTGATCATGCCATGGCACACCTAATGCGACCCTTTGATCTCAAGAAAAGTTCCAATTAATTGGAGAGTGCCAAGCAAATGTTAGCCACTCACTTATACTGGCACCGATGGAATATAAATGCTTTGAGTTTCTACCAACTTTGTCCTCTGGGGGTTTAGCTTTATCCCCAAGCTTGTAGAGAGGTTACCGAAAATTCCAGTTATCATACCTATACAAAAATGAAAAATAACTGGGAATTTGTTACCTCGGCATGGCCTAGCATAGTCTTACTAATATATCTGCCAAAGCCTGTGTTAGGCAGTCTCACACCTGTTCTCTTCATTGAGCCATCCCAATGAGCCTATGAAAAACAGAGGGCTTGGGAAGGAGCTTACAGATGCACACATAGTTCATAGGTGGCATAGATGGAACTTGAACCAATGGGTATGGATCCAAAGCCCATGTGTTTTCTATCCCACCATACCGTAGCACATCCTATTCCCACGACAAAACCTAAAGCATCTGGCCATGGGTGGACAAGAAGCATTGACTTCTTGAAGCATTGGGAGGGACACAGAGTTCTAACTGGTCAAGGTCCTCATCAGGGTTCCAGGGCTTCAGGTTTGTCCCTCTGACCTCTCCTTCAGTTTCTTTCTCCTTTTAGTTCTGGAGGCAAAGTAGCACTGTGGTTGAGAGCATAGATTTTTGGATCTCTGTTGCTCATGAGCTGTGTGACCTTGACCACCATACTGCACCTCCAATTCAGCTCCAATTTCCTCATTAGCAAAAATGAGGATAAAAGCATCTACCTTGTAGGGTGCTTAAAAGGATGAAATGAGATGGTGTCTGCAAAGTACTCAGTGCGGGGTCTGGCACATTGGAAATACTTGGTAAACAGTAACTCATAAATTTGATGGCCCAAAGCAACCATTCATTTTAAGGTATAATGGATTATTTTTCCAACAAATGCTTTCTCCAGGAGCTAACAGTATAAATAGCCTCAAGACACAAGGGACCAGCCTCAGAGACAAGGGACTTCTTGTCAGCTTGCTTTCCTCTCTCATGCTTAAACTCATGCCTACACTTTATTCTCATTACTAGTTGCTATGCTCCTAAAGAGCTCTGGACTTGGCATTAGGCAGGCTGTTCTAGGGACGCCTGGGTGGCTCAGTCGGTTAAGAATCTGCTTTCAGTTCAGATCATGATCCCAGGATCCTGGAATCGAGTCCCACATCGGGCTCCTTGCTCAGCGGGGAGCCTGCTTCTCCCCTTGCCCAGTGCTCCCCCTGCTTATGCTCTCTTGCTCTCTCTATGACAAATAAATAAATAAAATCTTAAAAAATTTTTAAAAACAGGCTGTTCTAAAAGAGCAGAGCCTCTCTTAGAATAGAGGTTCCATCACAAATCTCAGGAACCTCAAAGTCAGTTCCTCACCTGTAAAATGGGAATGCCAATTTCCACTTTACAGGGTTTATAGGAGGATTCAAGAAAATCCCATCAGGGAAAACCTGTCACACTGTTCCTAGTAATAGGCATTCCATTAACTGAGCAATATGAGTCTCCTCACCTCAGAAGAGAAGTACCCTGTAGATAATGGTGAAGGGCTCAGCTGTGTCCTGAGGGACACACATGCTTTTATTTTTTTATGGTTAGCATTTTTTAACACTTAACATGAGATCCACCCTCAACAAATTTTTAGGTGCACAATTATAGTAATGCAAACTACAGGCACAAGGTGGCACAGCAGGTTCTAGAACTCAACCATCTTGCATAACCAAATACCAACTCCTCATTTCCTCCTCTCCCTCCCTCCTCTCCAGCCCCTGAGAACCACCATCCCACTTTCTGCTTCTGTATGTTTGACTGTTTTATATGCCTTGTACAAGTGGTGTCACACGATGTTCATCTTTCTTTGAGTAGCTTCTTTCTCTTAGCATAGTGCCTTCAAGGGTCAGCCATGTTTTGAATATGGCAGGATTTCCTTCTTTTGTGATGCTGAATAATGTACAGTCTTTTAGATAGTGATGACAGAGAAATTAGCATTTTCATATTTAATAATTTTGACTTAAAATTGTACATACAATTTATGCTAACTAGAAAACTTAGAAAATTCAAATAAACCCCAAAAGGGGAGAAAGGAAAACCACCCATAATTTTGACAGCAGAGATCTTTAGATACCTTTCAAACATTTTTTTTGGTACGCATTATTGTTTTTGAGTAATCATAATGTATATTGCTTTATAACCTACTTTTTGCCCTTAACTATATTTTGGATCTATTTTTCCACATTGGTAAGTATCTATAACCAACTGCTGCTTACTACAACAGCTGTATAGTATTCCCTTATATAGATGTAGCTTGGACTATAGGCGGTTTCCAGTTTTTTGCTATTGCAAGCAAAAATGTATCCTCAATGCTGAAATAATCATAAGGCAAAGCATTATTAGCTCTGCTGGCTAATTTCTGTCCCTACTCCTGACTCCCTTGCTTGTCCCTATTATAAATAATTAAAACATTTTCCAGTTAAACCTACCTAATTACATATTAATGGTTCCTAAGTCAAAAGATCATTGCTGAGATTAATTACAACAAAGACACTAGTTCACAAAAAACCCCAATCCTTATTTCATATCAGAAACAACACACTAACCTATAGACTGAATTTCATAGACCATAATGATCTTTTACAACAAACAGATGTCAAGCAGGGTCTTCTTTGGCAAGGTGGGAATTACATTATTACTTAATAATCCAGACAGGGGGAAATTAGTTCCAAGATAAGGGAATTTGCTTATGAAAGCAGTTTCTAAATTATAAGCGATGTTGCAAAGTGGACAGGCCAAGAGTTTTGGAGTCAAACAAAATGAGGTTAACACTGGCACTGATCTTTATTTACTGTGTGCTCTTAAGCAATTTACTTAACTTCTCTGAGCCCCAGCTTCTTTATGTATAAAATACTTAACATCTACTGCAGATGTTAACCCCTCCTTGACTGTTATGACATAGAGAAGAGCTAGAGTGAAGGCTCTCTACCACTTAGAAGAAATTGTCTCTTGGTCCAGTTCTATATTTGATAACTCAGGCCAATGGAGTTCTCCATTAATAGGGTGGCCAAAGAATTTACATCCACACTGGGACACTTTTGAGACTTAACTGGGGCACTATAAATAGTTAGCAGGGACAGCAGGTGTAAACTTGAGCTTCCCCAGGCAGACTGGCAACCCTACTATTAACCAGATAATCACCAGTCTACATGAAGCAAGTAGGAAAATCAGGTCATTTCATTTCAAAGTTCTCTCAGTTGTTCCCCATGTGATCAAGAAAAATTAATTCAATCACAGACTGAGTGTGCACAAAGTTTATTTGGCCTGTCCAGAATGACCCTTTTGGAACCTTCTCTTTGAATTGTCAGTTCTGTTATCAGTCTTCTCAGAGCTAGGAAAACTTCTTTATTATGGGGAACCCATAAATCTTATTGTGCAATTTTATATGATTTTTGGTATAGTTTTCCATTTATTTGACATTTTTTTCACATTCATAATATGCCAAGCCCCAGCTTAAAATTATGGGAACTAGGGAGATGGCTGAACCATAGTCTCTGCTTTCAAGAAACCCACAGTTAAGCCAGGGAGACTAACACAGAAGCCATTCATAAAAATGTACCACATGAAAAATTCCAACATGGAGATGTGTGCAAAGCACTATGGGACACAGAGAAAAGGGTGATTAATTCTCCCCTAGAAGGCAGAAGTGGTACCACCTGAGACATCTTAAATAATATTTTCTAAGTGAAGAAGTGTGGGGAGTCCCTTCTAGGTGCAAGTTTAAGGAAGTTGGAGTATGGAATGTGTGAGGAACTGCTCAAGATCGTGTGGCCAGAGGCTGCTGTGAAGTAGGGAGAGCGGTTGGCCTGCAAGCTCCTCTCTCTGGGTGTTCTACAACCTTCTTCAGCTGTGGAAATCTAAACTGAGCAGTCTTCCAGTTCCTGCTGCCTCTCTAACAAAACTTCCAATGGCCCCAGAACTTCTCAGAAAGCTCCAACACATTGTCTTTGAACTTAAATTTAACAGTGATGCTGTCTCTCAATTTCTTATAGTGTATGTGTGTGTGTGTGAAAGTGAAGCCACATGCCCACTAAACGCTACCAGATTTTGCCACCATTTTGTATCAATAAGAGTTTTGTGAATAGATTCCACACTCTGACTTTTTTTTTTTTTTAAAGATTTTATTGATTTATTTGACAGAGAGAGACACAGCGAGAGAGGGAACACAAGCAGGGGGAGTGGGAGAGGGAGAAGGAGAAGCAGGCTTCCCGCCGAACAGGGAGCCCGATGCGGGGCTCGATCCCAGGATCCTGGGATCATGACCTGAGCCGAAGGCAGACGCTTAACGACTGAGCCACCCAGGCGCCCCCACACTCTGACTTTTAAGACACTTATATAAGTGATTGATTTTTAGAAGACTGTTTCCTTATAGCATTCAAAACTGGCCTATTCATATCGGGAACCATTGTGAGACTGAGACTCACCCTAACTCACCCTATACTGAGTTTACATCTTTTTAAGTGTTTTTTGTTGCTGTTGTTATCATTTCTGTAGGGTAGGAAAAAAATCTATGTGATTCTAAATAATTCTGACCTCTTTAGAGGCAACAAATGTTGCATTTGATTCAAAACAATCCCCATGTTAAAAAAAGAAAAAAAAAGCAAGTGAGAAGAAAATGCACAGTCCAGCCATTTGGAGGTGGGATGACTCAAAGACAGCTCCATCTCAGAGGGGCCCATTACTCACCAACACAGGGAGTGCTCTCATGGAGAGTCGAGCAGGTGTGTCCAGATCATCGGATTTGAGGATAGAGGGAAGGGGTGAGAGGGTGTCCCAGAGTCTTACAAATGGGCCTCCATTAAGTCTCTTGCTTATAAGTGACAGAAACTCAATTCAAACTGGGCCCAAGAAAAGCAATTTTAAAGGATTTATTGGATTTCTTAGTCTAATAAGTCTGGGGTAGGACTGATTAGACCTGAAAGATATTACTTAAAGGTATCTCTTCCTACCTCAGCCTTGCTTTCTTATTTGCTGGCTTCGTTCTCAAGCATGCTCTCCCATCATGCTGACAAAATGGTTGCTCACTGTAAGATTGTTGCCCTGGTTCATATCTTTACAGCTCAGCAGCCCTGCTGGAAAGAGAGGTTCTCTTTGCCAAAGAATTGCCAGTGAAATTCTAGGATTGAGTCTCACTCAACTGACGTAGGTCGTGTGTCAATACATGACCCAATCATCATGGGCAAGGGGTGAAGTAAGCTGAGTGAGGTAACTTATTGTTATTATCCAGGCTGATCATCCTGGGTCTTAGATGAGGGGGATGGAGGGTCAGAAGCAGGGAACCCCATCTGGGCCTTGGGCTGAGAGATAGGGAACAGTGGTTCACCAGTGCTATGGCAATGTCTGTCTTCTTCTTTCCCTAACCTGTTTTCTTCCTAGATACACATTCTAATTCTAGCCTCCTTTACAGTGGGTGTGTCCATGTGACTCAGTTCTAGCTAATTGAAGGTGAGAAGTAATAGGTATCCTTTCTAGGCCCATAAAAACCACCCAGCCAACTTTGGAAGCCATGAATAGAAGATGGTAGATGCACAAAATGGAAGGAGCCTGGTCCCTAAATCTCTACCACTTAGAGAAAAGCTGCACCCCAAACAGGAACACACATTGTGGATATTATATCACGTTGAAAACATTAGGGATTTGTTTGTTACAGCAGCTCATATTAACTAACAAAGATGCAAATATCAAAAAAAGGGGGATTTGCAAGCTGAGCAGGCAAAAACAGTTCATGTCTACTACAAAGCTTCTTTGTGTTCGGTGCTGGAAATTTCAGACAGCCTGATGGGTCTAATCAGTCAGTAACCATGGCCAAGGAGTCAGAAGACACAGGTTCAAGGCCTGACTCTGCTACTGATAGCTGTCTGGCCCTTGACCTGTCCCTTCTCTCGAACCCTTAGTTTCTTCATCTGTAAAATGGCAATCACAATATCTGCTTGACCACCCGGCTATGGGAATCAAATACAATTGTGTGAGTTAAAGTGGAGTGTAGACTATAAACTACTGAGCTAGACTTTACACAAACTGAAAATCACGCTGATTTACCCCATTGTTTAGAGTGAAGCATTAACAAATCCATTGGGCCTCACAGAAAAATATTTTTTTCCCATTCAGAACCATAAAGATTAGCACCAGGAAGAAAGACCTGGAGTCAAATATACATCCTGTCCTAGGGACAGAGACCAGTGCTGCAGTGGCAGGTCTGCTATAAGGCAAGCTTGCCTCCTTCCTTCCTTCCTTCCTTCCTTCCTTCCTTCCTTCCTTCTCCTTCCTTCCTTCCTTCTCCTCCACTCATACAAATCCAATCCACTACTCAGAAGAGTGCTTGTTTCTGTTTTTCCAAATCTGGCCAGTCCTCAAGTCCCTTCTTCTCTCTTGGACTAGTGAAATCCAGACCAGTCCACCTTCCTCAGGGCTGCTCCGTGATCCTTCCAAAACGTTATTGTACCATTTCTTTGGAACCAGAACCTCTGTTTTTAATCCTGAATCCAAGATGCATGAAGCCCCTTCTGGTGTGACTCACCATCAGCTCTCAACCTACACTTTCTAGTCTTATCTGCAGTTCAGACCTTCTCTCCATTCCCTGGGTGTTCCAGCTATTTTCAAGACTTATCTCTGCCTGGGAGTATAGAGGTGCAGGTGACAAATGAAGAGGTCAATTGGGAGTGTCTCTAGAGAAGTAAGAGCTGGAAACCTGAAGCTGGGAGGTCAGTAGGCAGTGCAGGTGGAGAAGAGAAGGGAGGGGAGGGGAGTGGAGAGAAAGAGGGTGAGGAAGGGAGGGAAGGGAGTTTCAGGAAGACCAGTATTTGGGGTAGGACTGTGTGCTACAGGAGGAAGCCACAAGGCAGAATAAAAGTAAGAAGATGTTGGTTTGGGGGAGAAGCAGAAGAGGGAAACGACATGGAGCAGAAGGAAAAAGAAAGTGACAAGAGCGAGGGATGGTTCACCAGCGTCAAGTGCCCAGGGGAGGTCAGAGGGACAGGAGTGAGAAGGAAGAAGTCGCTGGGTTTAGGCAGGAGTGAGCCACAGAATGTTCTCAGTGGAACAGCTTAGGTGGGAACCCATCTCTAAGTGGGTTCAGGGATGAGGAAGAGGGTGAGAAAAGGAGGCAGTGGGAGGAGCCAAGCCTTTGGTGAAGCAAGGCTTGAAGTAACTTGAGCCAGCTCCCTAAGAGGTAACCCACTCCGCCTGGCCCCTGGTGGTGGGGAGCTACTCTCTGCGTCACAAACAGAGATTTCAGTGGCCACCACCTGTTCCCGGTGGCCCCTCCAGGCTGCTATAACGTGAGCCGGCTTTCACCACGGCTTGAAAGCAACCGAACAACAGGTGCTGAAATCCCGTCTACTTCTGAGTTCCCCACTTCACTCACCTGGCTCACAAACACCTCCCACCCCCTGCGCCTGCGGGCCATGCCCCACAACCTGCCTACAAAGAAGCCGTGCCCAGGGATGACCCTGGAAAGGATGCACACCGAGCACAAGAGTCAAGGGAATCAAAACACTCTTCCTCTAAATAAGCAGCTGATGACCTTCGGCAAGGCCCATCCCAGCCTCAGTTTCTTCTTGTGTCAAATAACAACAGTTTTTACTTCAGAGGGCAGATGTGAGATCAAATCAGAAACCGGATGTTAAACCTCAAGGGAAATTATAAAGCTTTCCAAGAGGGTTCATTATTAACGGTGTTCTGATGATGGAAATGCACATTTGCTGGGAGCTTGTCAAGCATTTCATCCTGAATTCCTCTTTCCCATACCCAAGGCATCAAAAATCCCACCGGCTCGACCTCACAAACGTACCATGAATCTCAGCACCTCACCGCTATCCCTGTAGCCAAACTGGCATCAACGCTCTCTCGGGAAGTTGCAAGAGCTGTGCAGTTGGTCCCAGGCCTTACACCGCTGCCTTCCCTTCCTACTGTCTCTCTTCTCTCAGAGGAGCTGGAGCAGCCTTTTTCCAAATGCAGCTACATCATGTCAGCCTCCCCTCAAAACCCTACGGTGGCTTTTCCCTGCATGTACCAAACAGTCCAAAGTCCCTGCTGTGCCCTTCCTCCCGCCACCCAGCCGCTTCTAGCTGCGCCCTGAGCATGCCACACTTGTTCCCACTTCAGGGCGTCTGCTCTGAGCTATGATATAATTCAGGTCTTTGCTCCAACAGCAGCTCCCCGGGGCGGTCTCCTGGCTATTCTCTCTCAAAGGGCCCCCTTCCAGCACCCAGTCCTAACCCCACTTCTGCTTGCACTCTTTGTTCCCTTACCTGGTGCGTCTGCCTTTGCAAAAGCCTGAACTCCTGTTCCTGTGGGTTTGTTTACAACCCACCCACCCCCACCTCCCACCCACCCTCCCACCCCATCAGTTGCAAGTTTTGTTAGGACAAGGGCTTGTCTCTGTCTTGTGATCCTCAACACCTAGAAATAGGGTCTAACAGGTGATAGGCCTTTAATGCATATCTGCTGCATGAAAGAAAGAATGAATGAATGTTCTTCCCATGTCCATCTGGGTCAGCAGTGTCCTGAATTCTGTCCAGCCCACTCTGCATAGCTCCACTCCACATCCCCCCAACAGATGGCTTCTGCTAAGCCCATGACACTGGCAACCTTGACTTGTTGAAAGGGACGGGAAAGAGCAAGTTGATTAATTTGATCCATGGAATGGTTTTTACCAGTATTGGTTTAACCTTTTGAGTGACAATGAAAGGTGTGATCTTTTCCTGATTATCTTTTTCAAGACTTTATTTTTTAGAGTAGTTGTAGGTTTCCAGCAAAACTGAGAGTAAGGAGCGGAGATGCCCCCTAGCCCCGTGGCCCCCACACATGCAACAGCCTCCTCCATCATCAGCAGCCCCTGCCACAGTGATACATTGTCACAGTTGATGAACTTACGCAGACGCATTATAATCACCCAAAGCCCACCGTTTATGTTAGGGTTCACTCTTGGTGGTGCTCATTCTGTGAGTTTGGACGGATGTAGAATGACATGCATCCACCATGATGGCCTCATACACCGTTCTTCCACTACCCCAAAAAGCCTGCCAGCCACTATTCATCCCTCCCACCCACTGGGCCCCCGGCAACCCCCGGTCTTTTCCTTTTCTCCAGAGTTTTGCCTTCTCCACTCTAGTAAGAAGTGGAAACATTCTTGTAAAACAGTCCAACAACACAGTTCTATAGATAGTAAGTGATAAAAGCTCCTTCCCTTCACCTGCACTCTTCCCATCCCACTTCCCATCCCCCACCAGAAGAGACTGTCAATGGTTTGATGTGTTTCCTTCAGGACCTTTTCTATCTATTGACACACACATAAATCTCCCTTTCTAAAAATGGATCTCATTGTGAATTATGCTGCAATGTACTCTTTGACTTGGCAATACATCTTCTAGATCTTTCCATGTCAGTTCATCTAGGTCGTCTGCATCCTTTTTAGTGGCTGCCTGGTATTCCCTAGTATGGATATAACTGTACTGTATTTAATGTTCTGTGAAAAGTGTAGGCCAGCTCCTATTTTTGGCTATTCCAAATGCGACTACAACCAACATCCCTGTACATACAATATAGTACACATACGTATTTCTGTAGAAGAGATACCTAAAAGACAGAAGGCCATTCTCAATGACATGCATGAATGCTTAAAAATGGAAATAATTATACCATAGAATAATCTTTTATTAAGAGAACAACACCATTTCTCAAAGACTGAACATAAAATATGATCAGGAAGGAAGAATTACCATTTATCAGGGTCCTTGGAATGCCTGACCACTCTACAGGGTGGGTATTATTGCTGTCTGATGGAATTGAGGAAGCCGGGGCCCAGGGAGGTGACCTACCATGCCTGAAGTCCCCCAATGACCGAGTGGCAGAGCTGAGACCCACGCACAGTCCTGTTTCCCAAGCGCATTGTCTTTCCCACACACTGTGGGGTTTTCTCTTCACCCTCCTTTCTCTGCTCAATAGAAAGCAAATTTTGCTTGTGAAACTTGCTAATCGGCAAGCACACATTCCAAGTTGCTGATCATGGCACCTAGAAACCAGCTTCCTGCTTTATTTTGTTCATCACAGGAACCAAAAGGACCATCCAAAGGGTGTGTGCCTTCACAGAAAATCCCCTCCAGGTCCTTCCCCAGGAGGGAGGAGAAAGGCTCTTTTGTGAGACTCTCTCGACCTAGGGGAACCCATTCACAATTGTCCCAGCTTTGATGGGTCCATGCCTGGGGCTTCTTGTAGCTCCGCCCCGTCCTGAGGGCTGAGGAAACAGATCCCTCACAACCCCTGCGGAGAGCCAGAGGAAGCACTTTCTTGGTAACAAAGGAGGCTCCAAGATGTCTTGATAGCTTTGCTCTCAAATGGCAAAAGAAAGCCAGAAAAGGCAAGGGGGCCAAACGTGCACCCATGAGGACATCCACTGTCAGGAGTCTGGGGACCAGAGGAGTGCAAAGGGAAAAGCTGAGAAGTGGCCTAATATGCAGAAGCAGAGGTCATGAGTCAGAGGGTCCCAGCAGGACAGGGCTGGAAGAAGCCTGGAAGGTCTGCCAGTCTAGCTGCACAGCCAAGCCATGGACATCTCCTGCAGCTTTCCTGCCGAGAGTCAGGCCCCCCCAGCTCTTGCTCTGCTCACTTCCGCGGCGCACATCACTGCCCCCAAACACCAGGGTCCACCTGCGCACGTCTCTGCCTGTCAGAGAGCTCTTCCTTCTAGCATTTGGAAACCTGCCTCCCCTTTCCTTCCACCCACTGGTCCTACGTCTACTACCCACCCCTCCCCCGCCTGCCAAAGACCCCAGAGAACAAGTCCAGTCCTGCCTCCCAGAGACGGCCCTTCCAGCCCTGAGAAATGCCCAAATTCCCCAGCGGCTGTGAAACCTTCACAGCAGGTCTGAAGGGGGCTGCAGGATAGAAGCTTTCTCTTCTTAACAAACAGGTCTAGCCTTTCTGGTTAGGAGAGCTGTCTGGACAAAGAAAACCAATCCCGCTTGTCTTTTGAATCTGCAGCCGGATGGGAAGGGAACAATAGCCCTGGGAGAAGTGGGGGGAGGACCTGACTCTTCACATCTTAATGAAGGTGTGAACTTTGAAGCTTTATTATGAGCACTTGAAAGCCTACCCCTGGTTAAGCTCCTTTCAGCTGCTCACAGTCACCCTGGATAATGAGGCCGCAGCTGTGTGGGAAGCGCTGGGGCAGGAGAAGGGGAGGACCAGGGTTATCTGGAGGCAGGAGCCTCACTGGTCCTGGCAGAAAAGCCACCCTTGGCTGCAGGCTCTGCCCCGTGACCGGCCCTGGTGGCTTTCAGGGACAAGGAACTCTCTGTTCAAGCCTAAGGAGAGCAGTAACCCTATTAAGAAGAGGAGAAAGGTCTGAAGAGTCCTTTAAAAAAAAAAAAAAAAACTTCCTAGGTCAAAAAAATAATGACTCACACCTGGATGGTATCTTCCATCCTCACGCCATCTTGATTCACACAAAAGTCTCTGTGAGGCAGAAAGGACGGTGGCTCAAAGAAGTGCCCCTGCATGAGGTCACTTGGCCTGTCAGTGGCAGGTCAACTGGTTCCAACACAGATCTTTTCCCACCTCACAACCCACTCTTCCCTGGAAGCTTTTAAATCCAGTCTCAAGGTGTCCACTGAAAGGTCAAATCATGAGCCGTATGCAAATATGACAAAATCGTAGTCTAACATTAATCAAGTGCTTCCTATGTTCCCAGTACTGGACTTCACCTACTTACAGGCATTATCTTACTTAATCCTCATAACAACTAAACCACCAAACAAGTTATCACTAGTATTATTATTGATGGGGAAACTGAGGCATGGAGAGGGGAAGCAACTGATCCAAGGTCCTACAGCCAGCAAGTGGCCAGGCCATAAATCTCAACTCAAGCAGTTTAGAAGCTTATTTCATATGTCCCCATTGTAACTGTAATACCTGTTTATTATAGAAACTGGGAATATCTATAGAAAAAAAAAAAAATCCAAACATGAGTGCTATAATCACATCCTGGCTTTACGCATTTGTGTTTTACACGTATTCATTCAAGACAAATTCATTGAGCATCTCCTGTATGCCAAGCACCATTCTGAGTACTGGGGATCCAAAGGTGAACACGACCAGAGGGTCCCTGTCTTCAAGTGGCTGACCCCTGGGAGCACCTGCCTGGGTATTTCAGTGGCCCTGATCATCTGCCTGGTGCACGGTCCTCCTGCATCAGCACTCCCTCACGCAGAGTGCCAGATGGTTATAGTCAGTGCGTAAAGAACACAGTCACAGTGTAAAGAAGCTGTAAGGGTTATTTGAATGCTCACGTTACTCCCACCCAACATCGATGTGCTCGGTACCTCTATGCTAATGGCCAACACGGCAGCAAATAATGAAAGTGCTGGATTTTTCCCACTCCTGGTCTCAGTCTCCACAGAGATAGAAAGTTACTCTGATGCTCTGAAGGGCAAGTGTATTCCAGTCTTGTGATTGCAAGACAGCAATTGGACTATAAGACGGCACCAGTCCCTTGGGCAGAGAGGCTCACTGTTTAGCACATGGAGCCAGGCCTGCCCTCCCACCTGGGACAGGAGAATGGCCTCCTAAGTATTAACCTCCCATCCTCTAAATAAGCAAACTGAGGCTTGTAGAATAAAAATTCATTTTCCCAAAGTCACCTTGAGCTGGGAATCAAAGTCAGGTCTTTAGAGCCAGGCCAGCTTTGAAAGCTGACAGGGCTAGGGATTTTCTGTATCTGAGGCACAGAGGACCTAGTGACCACCCCAGAATGGAGGCTCTCCCCTGAAGGGATCTGCTCTGTTAGAATCCAGTCGGCAGCTGACCCTTTGGAGTGTGGCTCTCAGTTTTTTTTGTTCTCAGGACCCCTTTAACACTCTTAAATATTATTGAGTCTCACCACACACACACACACACATCTACACACAAAGGTAACTATGTTAACTCTGTAAGGTGATAGACGTGTTAATTATCTTAGTAATGATTCCACAAGGTATATGTGTATGCATATCAAATCATTACATGGTGCACTGTAAGTATACACAATTCTATTTGTCAATTATTCCTCAATAAAGTTAAAAAAATTATTAAGGACCTCAAAGTGTTTTTGTTTACGTAGATTATATCTATCAATACATACTGCACTGGAAATTAAAACCAAAGAAGTTTTTTTTAAATGTTTGTCAATTTATGTTAAAATAACAATAATAAGCCCATACTGATTCACACATAGCATATGTTTATGAAATAACTATATTTTCGAAACAAGAAGAAACCAGGGAGGGAGAAAAACCATAAGAGACTCTTAATCTCAGGCAACAAACTGAGGGTTGTGGAGTGGAGGGGGGTGGGAGGGATGGGGCATCTGGGTGATGGACATTGGGGAGGGTATGTGCTATGGTGAGCGCTGTGAATTGTGTAAGACTGATGAATCACAGATCTGTACCCCTGAAACAAATAATACATTATATGTTAATAAAAAGAAAAAAATAACTATATTTTCTAAAACTAAAGAATTTAGTGAGAAGGATGGCCTTGTTTTACATTTTGGCAAATCACTTTAATGTCTGTCTTAACAGACAAAAGCTGGCTTCCCATTTCTGCTTCTGCAGTCAATCTGTTGTAATACATTGTTTTGGTGGAAATATATGAAGAAAAATACAGCCTCACACAGATATGTACTTGGG
Organism: Mirounga leonina; assembly: GCF_011800145.1. Classification (NCBI taxonomy): domain Eukaryota; kingdom Metazoa; phylum Chordata; class Mammalia; order Carnivora; family Phocidae; genus Mirounga; species Mirounga leonina. Next base: position 24,980,346 of record NW_023270433.1, on the reverse strand, counting down.
AAAGCGAAAAATATTTTAAGAGTTTTTTTCAGGTAATTGTTTTTATTGTTCATTGTTACTTCACCAAAACTCAATATAGAGTAGCTTCTTAAAGATGAGTTGCAATGTGGAATCTGAGGGCAAATCAGAGAACTTTTCATACTCAGTTACATTAAAATCCATTAGTCTATCTTGGGTTTTGAATGGTTCTTTCACATATGCATGTTTTGTAACATCATGCATTGGTCATTTGGAAAATAATGGTTTGCTGAGTTATGTAGATCTTCCAGATGTTGACACATTTCATTATAATAGCCTCTGGAAAACCTCACTGTATCTCAGGAAAGAATGAGAATGGAAAAAAGACAATATCTTAGCATTACTATGAAAATAGTTTTGACCTTGGAGATCCCCTGAAAGGGTCTCAGTGACCCCCAGAGGTTCACAGACCACTTTGCAGAACTGCTCTGGCATAAGGGACAGTGAAGACCACCGAGAAACCCAGGTATGGGTGGCTGAACTCCAACCCTCTGAAGGCAGGAAATACTGGGAAGCTGAACCTGAGACAAAAGGCCAATCCCTTCGCTGGGAAAAACCAGAGGAAGAGTGCTTGGACAGGTGTTCAAAGGTCATTCCACACGAGCAGCGAAAGATATTTGAGAAGCTACAGAGGGGCCCAGCAGACCGGATACAGTCACTAGATCCTGGCCAGAGAGTGCATTTAAGCCCCACAGAAGGTACTGATCCTCTTCCTCCTCAGCTAGACAGTGTCAGGGAGTGGAAGGGAATGCCAGCTACATAGAGCTGGCTCAGCAGAGGCCAGGAACAAAGTGTTCAGGGTGGATGCCAGTGAAGGTGAACCTATGTGAAAAGAACACATCCAAGTCCAATTTTGTCTATCTCTTTGGGGTTAGGATCAAAATAAGAAGAGTCTAGGGGTGCCTGGGTAGCTCATTCGGTTAAGCATCTCACTCTTGATTTTAGCTCAGGTCTTGATCTCAGGGTCGTGAGTTTGAGCCCTGAGTTGGGCTCTGTACTGGGTGTGGAGCCTACTTAAAATAAAAAAAAAAAATAAGAAGAGTCTAGAAAAAATAGGATCAAGAGATATGGATGACATGAAAAGAAGAGAGAAAGGATGCTTTGGAGCCAGTAGGCACCCAGCTTGCCCTATCATTTTTGCAGTCCTCTGTACCACAAGCCAACCCTTCCTCGGAAGGGTCTCTTGTCTTCATTCTCTGTCATATCCTCTGTCAGGCTCTCATCACCTTCTTTAACTGGTTTCTCTGCTTTCAGGACCAGCCCTCCAACCTACGCCCAACCCTCAGTCAGAGCTATTTTTCTACAATACACATTTGGTCGTGTCCTCCCCATGCTTAACACCCGTAAGCATTCCCTCTGATTGTCCACAGGGTCAAGTCCAAATTCCTTAGGGTAGCACAGAAATCAGGCATCACCTGGCCTCTGTTGTCCTTCATGCTCATCCCTTCCTGGTCAACCTCTGACTGAACCTCTGTTCAGCCATCAGCACCACCCCTCAAACACACCAGCTTCCTCCCCACCTTTTGCCTCTATACGCATTCTCTCTAGGCTGTGGAGGTCCTTGTCCTCCAACACCAGCTCAGTTACTACTTCCTCCCAAATGGAATTTGACATTTTCTCTACCTTTATACATTATGATCCATGTGCTTTTCTTTTTTTTTTTTTTTTAAAGATTTTATTTATTCTACAGAGAGAGAGAGAGAGAACAAGCAGGAAGAGTGGCAGGCAGAGAGAGAGGGAAAAGCAGGCTCCTTGCTGAGCAGGGAGCCCGATGTAGGGCCCAACTGAGCCACCCAGGAGCCCCTCTTTTTTTTTTTTAAGATTTATTTATTTGAGAGAGAGAAGGCATGAGCATGCAGGAGAGGGCGGAGGGGCAGAGGGAGAGGGAGTGAGAGTCCCAAGCAGACTCCTCACTGAGCACAGGGCCAGATGTGGGGCTGGATCTCATGATCCTCAGATCATGACCTAAGCCAAAACCAAGAGTCCCAATGCTCAACCAACTGCACCACCCATGTGCTTTTCAAGATGTGATAGCCATTAGTCTCTTCTGAGTCCATGGCAGGATTGCATTTCCTGGTTCCCATGTACTTAGATGGAGCCCTGTAACTAGTTCCAATCTGGACAATTGAGTTCTGTGAAGAAGTGAGAGGTAGCACTTCTAGGCCAGAAAATTTAATCCCCAGTGAAAGACTTTAGAGCTTTCTTTCTCTCTGGCAATGGGCGATAGTGGAGATGGCCTGCTCCATCAGCTTGGGTCCCTTAGTGATTCTGATAAGCAGAACTCCCACCCCCCACCAATACCTTCCCAGCTTCCTTGCCAACTCGTGATGTATCTATAGTGTATCCTCCGAGATTTGGGGGTTATTTGTTAATGTGGCATGCCCTAGCCTGACTGAAGTATGAGCAGAAATGGCCAAACCATAACTCTGCCCTGACTCTGAGTGTTAAACAAGGCTGACCCAATCGGTACCCAATAAAGGTGAGTGTCAGACCCCTCTGTCCCGAACCCTCAGCCTGTCCTCCAGTGACCCAGAATCTTTTCCATCTGAACTTAGCTCTGTCCATGCTCTCTGCTATACTCCTGTATCTATCCAGTGTATAGACTTCTTGGTTCTGCTTCCTGTTTCTAGTCCCTTTAGTGTAAGGGGGAATGTTAGCCTCTCTGGGTTTGGCCTTCAGTGCCCTCTAGCTGTTGTTTGCTTTTACTATGTGATATGAAGGAACCCTGAAGACCTCTATGTCCTAGTCCCCAAATCCTTACATGGCAAAGAGGCTTTGCAGTGTGGTTAAGGGTATAAACCTTGAAATGCGGATATTATCCTAGATCATCTGAGTGTGCCCAATCCTCACAAGAGTCCTTAAAAGTGGAGAACTTTCCCAGCTGAATCAGAGAGGAAGATGTAGCTATGGAAGAAGGGCCAGAGAGATGTAACATTGCTAGCTTTGAAGACTGAAATGGGACCGTAAGCCAAGGAATATGGGTGTTCTTTGGAAGCCGGAAAAGGCAAGGAAATTGATACTCCTTAGGCCTCCAAAAAGGAACGCAGCCCTGCTAGCACTGTGATTTTAGCCGAGTGAGATCTGTGTTGGACTTCTGACCTATAGAATTATAAGATAACAAGTCTGTGTTGTTTTAATTGGTAAAGTTCGTGGTGATTTGTTATAGCAGCAGTAGGAAACAAATACACCGCCATCCTCTTTAGTCTGCTTTGGAAAGCTTTCCTATCTGACAGGGCCAAAGCTTCAGGGACATTCCCAAACTTGTCCATGAGGTGGGACAGAATGGTAGAACCATGTTGTAAGTCAAAGTGCACCTTGCCTGGGAAGTTATGAGTGTGGGGTTTTGTACACTATAGCCCTGGGATAAGAGCATAGCCTCTGGAGGCCAGAAGGCCTGCCTTTGTCATACTGAATCTGTCCACTTACCTGGTTTATTCCTGAATCTCTGAAATGTGAAGGTTCTGCTTGTTTTCCTAAATGATCTTCTCTGGCTTTTATTTCCTATGCCCGAGTTCTCCAGAGCCACTGTCCATTTAACCAAGAAATAGAAGAGGAAAGCAAAGGACAGAGAATCCAGGGTGCCTGCCACATCTGTCTCCTCTCTGTTTTTGAGATGGCTGGGGGACTGGGATTAAAGGTGTCAGAGGAAGAGGAACACAGCCAACACAAACGTTGGGAGAAAGCTGGATTTGAGATTCGAATGCTAACTCTGATGTATCCTAGCCGTGTGACTTTGGGCTAGTTGCTTAAATTTTCTGAGCCCCAGTTTCTTCATATGTAAAATTTGGATGGTAATGCTTACTTCCAAGGTTGTTGTAAAGATTAGGCAAGGTCATGTATAGAATGTTCCCAACTGAGTACCTGGCACACAGGACGCATACAATCAACAGCATTTAGTATGAGTGGAGCACAAAGGATCACAGGATAGGAATTTCATGTTGGCCACATACTCTCACCACTAGGGGTCACTCAAGAACCCCCTTCATTCCATCCCCAAGGTGGAGACTCCAACCTCTGTTAGACTAAGAACTCAGAAGGACATCATGCTAGGGGATGAAGTCTTCAGGGCGACAAATGGAAGAAGTTAATGCTTCTCTGTCAAGAGCTGATTTTCAGATCTCTTGTTCTTGGTAGCTTTTCTCTCCTCCTCTCCACGGCTGTCTAGTCAGGTGGACCATGGTCAATGGTGTGCTAAAGCCTAGCCAACTGCTAAATTTTCAGGAATTCTGCAAGCTGTTGGTCAAACAGCCATTAGTAAATATTAAATTATATAAGTTTGCAAATAAAACATATTAAAAACAAAGATGGTACTAAAAAATCATTACTTCCTAATTATTTTATAGCATTTTACTATTAGCTATACTCTTGAGTTATTTATGTCTATCCTATCTTCACAGTGGAAATACTAACTAATGTGCTACCACACATCTCTTCCCAATTCAACATTCAGTGATGTCGTGTCGGGAGCTTGAAATCTACCAAGTGGGGGTATTTGCACCACATAAATTGGCAAACACTACGGATCTGGGCTTGACTTACTGTTTTGTTGATAGTCCAGAGTAGAGGTCAACAAACTATAGTCTACAGGGGCCAAACCCAGCCCACTGCCTGTTTTGTACAGCCTACCGTGAGCTTATAGGCTAGCATGATGAGTTGCAAAAACCAAACTAGGCATCCCCCTCTGCCCTGTGTCCCCCTCTGCTCTCAGCACCTGCCTCCCTGGTTGGTGGCCACAACTTGCCACTGCCCAGATCCATGCTGGTTGCCCTGACACACTGCTGAGCACTGAGCTGTACAATCTCAGTCCAGGAGTTGGTGGCCTGGGGAGTTATTCTGCCTCTTGTCAGCTGCCCAAGTTAAGAAGGCTGGGCTCTTTAGGAGAAGAGAAGGGTGCATCAGGATCCTGGGTGTCACTGGGACAGAGAGTAAGACTGACCTTGGCAGTCATCATGAGCAGCTGCCTTTCTTTTGGACAGAGTCCTTGTGAAAAAGCATGGCTCCTGTGTTGGAGGACAGCCTCTGCTTGGGAGAAATGTGGTGCTAGGAGTGATAACAGCTGGTTTGTCAAGCTGGAGACCAGCTCAGTCTAGCACTCAAATATGCAATTATAACCCATTAGTGAGTACCGTAAGATTGAAGCATGTAGGTAACTGGCTGGATCCAAAAGGATGGAGTGAAGGGGTGGGATAACAAAAGGAAAAAGCTCTAAGGGAACATGAACACTGAGTTGTCCATGGAGTTCTGCTCTACATCAGTTGGACCAGGCCCAAATGTCAAATGTTCAAAGATGAGCACTATCTCAGAAGGAAGGTTCCTTTTCCTCTTTTTTTTTTTTTTTTAAGATTTTATTTATTTATTTGACAGAGAGAGAGACAGCAAGAGAGGGAACACAAGCAGGGGGAGTGGGAGAGGGAGAAGCAGGCTTCCCGCCAAGCAGGAGCCCGATGCAGGGCTCGATCCCAGACCCTGGGATCATGACCTGAGCTGATGGCAGACGCTTAATGACTGAGCCACCCAGGTGCCCCTCCTTTTTCCTCTTTAGGGGATAGCACCTTATACTAGAATTTGGCCAAATCCTGGCTTGCCTCATTTCCCAGGATTAATTTTAACGGCCTCCCAGAAAGATTTTCACACCACACTTCTTTGACAGAAAAGTGGGAAGGTTCCCAGTGAGAAATAGAAGTGAATGCCATCCTTCCATCCAGTGGTGTGTTGGCCAGGAGAAAGAGACTGGGTGGATCCACATTCCTTCTGAAAGGCCTGGCGCAAACCCTAGGAGACTCAAGAGGTAAGAATCTATCCAGCACCTCTCAGATAAGGAGTGCTTCACTTCAGGTCTGTAATATGTTTCGGATCACACTGCACTTGCCCCATGTATTACCACGTTTACCCAACTTGACATGCAAGAATGAGCGCAGCTTCTAAGAGTGTAGGTTCAAATCCTACCTCCGTCACTGAACATGAGACCCCATACAAACCACTCCGTATGTTAGAGCCTCATTTTCCTCGTCCATAAACTGGGATTCATGATAACTCCCTGAATAGGCAGCTGTGAGGATGAGATGAAAACAGTTCTGAAGCCTGCGAGGGCATACCAGACCCCTACCGAATGGTACCCATGTATGCGGGAGCCAGCAGGCTCACTAGAGCCAATGGTTACAGATTCTGAAAACTGGCCAGCCAGTGATGAAGCCATTAGTAGCCTGAAATCATCCACCATGTTAATATTTACACCATAGAGATTGGGGATTGCCACATATCAAGGCTTTTTCTTTTTGGGGGGAGATTCAGTTTCCCAACACACCATTGTTTTTATTATTTCCCTTCTCTTCCTTATATCCCGGAAAAATCCCTGTGAGGTAGTATCATTACCCACAGTTCACAGATAAGAAAATGAAATTTGGGTTGAATGACCTGCCCAAAGTCAACTGGTCGTAAATATCCACTTTTTTGGTCTACAAATCTCTACCATAGCAGCATTAAGTCAATTTTGAGGACACACGGAGCCTCTCTTGGCTTCTGGTATCCTTTTTCCAGCCTTTTCCGAGGATGTGACCTGTCAGGGCCCAGACTTCCCCCTAGACAACTTGGTTTTACCTTCACATCAGAAAGCCAAAGCTCTGTGCCTACTACAGATAGATCCTACCTCACCTGCAAGGGTTCCCATTTGTTAATTTTACTGTGTATTTATCACTGCATTTCCACAGGCACTTCACTGTCTACACAGCATCCTTAGGCTAAGTGGCTTCAGGGGCTGCAGAAACATTATCTCATTGTCTCTGTACTTCCTAATGGAGAGGCTTGGAGACTGGAGCCCTTATTTCACAACGGGGGAAAGTGACTTGTCCAAGGTCACCTGAGAAATTGGAGGCGGTGGCAGCCAGCCATCATTTCTCTCCTGCCTCGGCTGCTCCACCCCCGAGCAAGGAGCTGAGTAGCAGCTGCAGCCTCTCTCCTGAAGGAGGAGAAAATGTCAAGGGCTATCAAGACTCTGGCTGCAGGGCACAAACTCATTACCACCTAGGGTTAAGGATAAAAAAAATAAAATCCCCTGCATGATCTACTACTGTCGAGTTATGAGCATCACCCAGCTTTGAAGCAGTTGACATTGTCCACAGTCAAGATTCTAAATCCATTCTGGATGAGGACATGGTTTGCATTTGCTGGCTGTGGGATGACACTAAAGTAGATCTGGGGGAAAAAATGTCATGGAGAGAGAGAGGTTTATGCTGCCAGATTATTCGAGCTGACATTATTACTATCATGCCCAGTGATTAAGAAGAAAATAAAGGCAGAGTCCCACTTGCCTAATTTGATTATCTGAGAAGCTCTGTGTTGATTACCAACGTCTGCTTGCAATTGGGGGCAAAGAAGATGTATCCAACCAGCTAAAAGCTGGCAAATCACACACAGGAGCCTGAGGTCTGTGTAAATGAAATTTAATAATAAATGGGATGTACTCCCAGGTAAAGAGGTAAATAGCAGACACAGAGAGAAAGAGGAGGTTCAGATTGTATAGCTGGGAAGGGGATTCCAGCCAACCTGACATATTTGGAGAAATGGTCTGCGTTCAGAGAGGAAGAAAGGCTCAGGGCAAGATTAAAGTGAAGGAGGCAGAGGAATGAAAAAGACAGTGAATCAGATACGAAATTACGGTGTTGGTCTCAGGAGAGGTGATTATAAGTACTGTTGCGGGCAGTGTACAAAAGGCTTCTGTGTATAGAGAGAAAAATGTGGCCAAATAAGAAGGACCCCAGAGCCAAGTAGAGAAAGATTACAAGATGGGGGGCTAGCCTAGCATCTGCTTGTAAGCCACTGACTAGGAAAGAAGGGGGCAGGCTCAGAGTGTGTCCCGCCCCAACACATTAGGAAAGAACTCACACAGCCAGGGAGCAGTACTTGCTGGGCACCTGACCCCAGGGGTGGCCATGCCATCGCTTAAGGAGATTGACAACATGTGCAACCTCCAATCGATGGCCCAAGCAGAACACTTTGTGCTGATGAAGTGGTGCTGATATGAGGGGAAAATGACAGGCCTGAGGTCAGAAGACCGGGCTGTGTCCCTCCTCATCTGTGAAAGGGGATAACAATATAGTTCGTACTTGGGAGTGGAAGGATTGTGAGGGAAGAAGACAATTTAAAATACGGGAAAGGAGGTAGCCCTCTAAAGATTAAAACTGTAAAGTCAGCATTTACAGATCAAAACAGAAATGGGCAAAGTTACATTAAAGTGACAGACGAAGTACCCAGGCTGAACAAGATTTTGCTTAAAAGTATCAATATCTCCAAAGAAGGAAATTGTGCAACCAATGGGGGCTTGGTGAAAAATGGAAGCACAACAAGAAGGAGGATCCGGGGTGGTTCCTGTGGTGTTTTACCACAGACCTAGAGCATTATGGTCTCATGAACAAGAACACACCTACTGTGGTTATACTTAGATGAGGCTATTAGATGTTCCAACCATCCAACTCTATGCCTTAGTTCCATGCTCAACAGCCAGTCTTCAACTTGGCTTATTCTACTGGGGAATCACTCTGCTAATTTAAAGATTTTTTTAAAAAATTTATTTGAGAGAGAGAGATAGAGCACAAGCAGGGGAGAGAGGCAGAGGCAGAGGGAGAAGCAGACACCCTGCTGAGCAGGGAGCCCAATGCGGGACTCAATCCCAGGACCCTGGAATCATGACCTGAGCTGAAGGCAGACGTTTAACCAACGGAGCCACCCAGGCGTCCCCACTCTGCTGATTTAGTTTCCCCCACGTCAGGCCTAGAAGAATGTGTTGGCTTTACTTGGAAAGCAAGACCACTGTGTTCACTGAGCTTTTCCCAGGTGAACATATGGGGGAGGAACCCTGCTGCCTGACCAGTGCTCTCCCACACAGCAGTGAGGTTCTATTCTGCCAGGAACCTGCGGTGCTCCAAGGGTACAGAGCTGTACCAGACATTGTCCTGGCCTTTGAAGAACCAGTTGATGGAGAAGCCAGGCACAGCAATAATAGAATGTGGTAAATGGCAAATAGAGACCTGGAGATAAATGACACTGTGCCTCTATGACCCTCAACTGTAAAACGGGGTAATGGCATAAATGAGTTGATATATGTAAAGCACTCAAAATAGTGCCAGGAACATAGCAAGCTCTCAATAAATGTCAGCCATGAGCAACTCCTGGGCGCACAGTAGCATGTGTCTCCACTCCACTGTACATACAGTGCAGCCTCTTGACTTTGGAAATTTTTATTTCTTAATGCCAATTTTACAGCTGTAATGTGCTTTCTCATTATTAATATTATATGATTACCAGGATATAAACACTATGCTACATGCAAAAGAAAAAAAAAACAGCTTTGTTCAAGACTGAAATAATAATTTATAAAGTAGGGAACAGAAAGATCTTCTAACACATTCATAGGTTATTTTAATACTTTCCAAATAAATGCCAAGGAAGGCAGTGTTTATAAATAGCATTCAAAACAGCCCCCTCCACTTTCTTGGTGAATGTGCACCAGCTTGTCAATGTCCCCATTGTGCAGGGCCCAGAGCTGGATATAATTAAATCCTATTACCCAGGAAAACTTGCAGCATAGTTGGTCTGACACATTTAATGATTTGTTAACTCAATCTGCAAACATAATTGGGATAACTCTGTGCCTGGGAGATGGGGGAATGAATGTGATGGTACAGCACCATGTCTGCCCTTAAAAGGCTTATAATCCAATGGATGGGCTAGACATGGGAATGGCTAAATGGGATCTCAGGCAGAAATAAATGAACACTAAGTAAACATCCAGCAGCTGGAAGCACCAATCTCTGAACTCTTCGAAGGCAAGGTTTTGCCTGTACCCCTTCATCTGCAGAGAAAAGATGCCCTGGTACAATTATTGGAACTCTCAACTCTGAAGTCAGCTCGCCCCAGTATAAATCTCAGCACAGGCTCTTGCCAATTGTATGATCTTGGTTGCATGAACTGGTTAACTTCTCTAAACCTCAGTTTCCTCATCTTTAAAATAATGATAATTTTAGTAACTATCTCATGGGGATATCTCATTGGGATAATATCTCTCTTATCTCATAATAATAGTAACTAACTCATTAGATGAAGGTTGAGATAATGGGCATAAAACACACATCACAATACCTATTAATAAATTAGTATTAGAATTATTCTGCTCACTTCCCCTAACACCTAGCATAGAGCTAATTCATGGCAGGCACCACTAGGAAATGTTTGCAGAATGGAAAATGTAAGAATAAAATAAATAAAGAGTAAATAAATTATTTAATTAATGAGACAAATTATTGTGTGGGAATAAAGGTAGAAAAGTAATTCTTCCTGGTTGGGGAAACAAGGAAGTTTCTTAGATGATATAGCATTTGAGAGAGCCCTAAAATCTGAACTAATAAGAAGCCCAAGGCTGCATGGTGTATGTGGAACAGGGTAGATATGCATGGAATGAGGTTGGACACTTGGGAACAATCTACATACTGTGGAGCTTCTTTCTGGGGAAAGAAGGGCCAGTGGAGATTTTAGTAGAGGGCTTTCATATAATACCTGTTTTTTAAAGTGCCATTCCGGCCATACACAAAGAATGAAGTCATGGGAGAAGAGAGTAGAAGCTGGGAGAACAATGAAGAAGCCAACACAACAGCTCAGGCAACAGACATGGGAGTCTGACCTAGGGCAATGGCGGTGGGAATGGGGATGAGGTGGAGAAAGCTTACGAGAATGGATGGAATGTGAGGGGCAAAAGGGATAGGGCAGCAAATGAAGATTTTGAGGTTTCTCACCTGGCTGACTGACATAGCCATTATTATATAGAGAGATTATTATTAAACCATAGAGAGAAAATGGTGCATAACGGTCAGTTATTTCTTCTGAATCATAATCCTAGATTATCATGGTGGATGAGACCAGCCCCCCTAAACATTCACCATCTGCTGCATCAATTTCACTCATCTGTGTCCTAATTCCAAAGCAGCTTCAGGACATCTCTTACTCTTAGAAAGGTTGGACTCATACTGAATTAAAACCTGCTTTCCCATAATATTCAATCTTTGGTTTCAGTTTGGCTTCTGGAAACACAGATCAAATTTGGACATTCTTCTGTAAGACCCTCTTTTAGATTCAGCTGGCTAAATAAGGATTCCACCTTCGTTTTTCTAATTTGTCCATTGAAACAACAGGAGGTATTTCATCAAATACTTCACTGAAATCAAAATACGCTGTTTGCCTCTTTCTACTATACTATTAAGCCTGCCACAAGATGTGGAGAGGGTCTAGTTATGTTAGTGCCCACAAACTAGACACTAATGACCATCAATTTTTGTATAGGTGCCCAAGAATTATTTATTTAATAATGTATCCTAGAATTTTCCTCCAGATCACCAAGTTGACCACCCAAGTTCAACTGTAATGGAAAAACTCCTCTGGAATCTCCTAGTGCGTCCATCACTTGAAGGAAAAGCATATGCTACTTTTGTGACCTTGACCACACCAAACGAGATTTACCCAGCAGACATTTGTGTTTGTGGTCCTTCTCATGACATATTCTTTGTATGGCTGGTTGTTTGCCATCACTCAGATTTCAGTTTAAATATCCCTTCCCGAGGAGGCCTTCCCTGGCCACCCCATCTGGATTCAGCCTACCCCCAACACTTTCCAATTACCCTGTTTTCTTGTTTGTGTAGCATTTAAGAACCATCTGCAATGATTTTGTTCATTTGTTTGGTTACCTCCTGAGGACAGGGATGTTGCCTTGTGACGTGTGGTAATTCTAGAACCAAGAATACTGCCTAGCACACAGTCTGTGCTCTATAACCTAAATTTGTGTGTGAATGGCTGGTCATTGGCTTAGAAGTCTAACTGCCCAGCCTCCAAACTTTTCAGCTTTCACAATCCCCAGGATCATGTTGTTGCTTTCTCCCAAGGTCCCTGTCACATCCACTTTGCCAAGCAATTTTTCCTAGTTGGTCAGAATTAGGTCCAGAACAGAAGTTCCCCAAATCTCTTCCGCTTCTGGCTGAAAAATGAAATTAGCAGCCAAGTCAAGCAAGGCAAAATGGATCAGATGCCCTGTGTGAGGCCGAAGGAAGCTCCCAGCAGTCACCGCCTGCACACTGTTCCTCACGTGGGGAGGTCTCATCCCCCAACTGTCTCCTGCTATCATACACACCCCCCACTTCAAGAAGAGGGTGGGTCTGCTCTGGCCTTGTCACAGCAACCTCACCCTGACTGACTGAACTTCTCTTCCCTGACTCTGGTTCTTGATTCTCGGCTTTAATGACTGACGATAGACCAAACTCTGACAACAGCTCTAACAGCGAAGTTGCAGTCAATGTATATACGTCATTAGTTGCGTGGGTCAGAAACAGCTCAAACTACACAAAATAAGAAGCGGAGTAACTGAAAGCCAACAGGGAGTCTCATGGGACTATTGTCCCTGTCTCTGTCTTTCCCCCTGTCTCTGGGGCCACATGCTCTTGCATCCCTCCTTTCTGCAGGGCCAAGTCATGTTCCCCTTGCTTAATGACTGGCTTCCTTTCCTTGATTATGGTTTATGTGTTCTCCCAAAACTTTCACTCACATGTGCTGTGGCTTTGCTTTGTCGTATTGCAAACTTCATCTCAAGTCTGTATGACCTTTCAGCTCAAATGCCCACCACTGATTGACTAGCCTGTCTTTAGTCTGTTGATTCAATTACTCAATTGAAAAACATCTGAAAGTTCATTAGCCAGCCAATGAATTGTCTTTTTATTTCAGGTGTTTATCTTTGGTTCAATCAGGCCTGGGTTGAGAGGCCATCACAAGGTTCACAGGGATGCTCCTCACAAGGGTGGTGAGTGGGATTTCCTAAGGTGAGGGGTATAGACAAGGGAGAGATCTCAAAGCATTCTCGTATCCTTGCTAAAGTGACTGTTTCTTGCTTGGCCCTGCTTTGCCTCTCCGGATTGGAGCTCAGTTCAAACCTCCACACCATCCTAGACCTGAACCTCTCTCCCCAACAAGGAAGAGGACCCTATCCCTGCAGTAGTTCCCAGCCCTTGTTCTGCTCTGAAGCTGGATTTCTGATGCTTCTAGCATCAGCCAAACACTGTTACACCCGGGTGCTGACACTCACTGCATTGGATACAGTTGGTCTCAACCATGGGTGCCCTACCACCACATACAGGGTGTTTGGGTTGATGGGGAGAGCTGCTGCCCTTTCGTGGGCAGAGGCCAGGGGTCCTGAACTTCCCGCAGCATGCAGGACAGTCCCTCTCAACAAAGACATGCCCTATCCAAAGTGCCAGCAACGTCTCTATGGAGAAACACAAGTAAACTGACAAATTCATCCAATCATCCACGTAGATATTTGGCATCTTTACTGCCAGCTACCAGGCTTCTCTGAGAATACAAAGATAAACATATGACAGATATATTTATTTATTATATATGATAAATACATACGATAAACATAATCCTTGTTCTGGAGGTCCTCATGGCCTAAAGGGGAAGAGAGTCCTATAAAAATGATACTAAAAGGGAAAATTAGGAAAAACATGAATTCTAGACTTAAAAAAACAAACAAACAAACTGCTGCCTAAAATATAATCGTGGTATACTATTTGATTCAGCAGGGAGAGATACGTAATCAGAATCATGTAAGCTCTCTCGATTTAACAAGAAACGATGATGCAACTCTTTTGGGAGGATGAAGAAAATAAGAAGTGAGGTGGCTTTTGTATAAGACAATCAAATCCTCATCCACTACAAAAGGAGGTCAAAAGATAATTCCACTAAATTGCAGCACAGCTGTATAAGCACATTATTTAGAAATATGGAGATAAATTTCAAAAGACAACAAGGAGAACTGGATTGGCTGTCTCTGGGGAGCAGGGTGATAGGACAGAGGTCAGCTGGTTTTTGGTAATAAGCCTTATAATAGTATTTAAATTTTTGATCTAGGTATGTGTATTATCCTTTGACATAAAATTTAATTTTAAGGTTTTTACAATATAGGCTATGTAATTATTATGAAGCCTATCTTGGAAGAACGTACAAGATGCTATGCATTTATTCTTAATGTTATAATGTCTGTAATTACTAAAGCTGTGAAAAGGTTTTGCTAGGCTAAGTGTGCAGGTCTGTGGAAACACACCAGCAATCCCCAACATATGGCTCAGGGGTGTTCCAAAAGCTTATATATATTTTCTTAGCACCTCTGTTGGAACATTCTCTGATCAGCCCACCTGGGGCAGAAAGCAGAACCTCCAGAATTCCAGCATTGGCTGCCACTCAGGCTGTGGAGGAAAGGGTAAGCTACAACATATACCAGAGGGGGAGGAATTGGGAGCCTAGGAGAAATCCAAGAAAGAGAGGTTGAGAAGAGAGGAGAGACCAAGAAAAGAGACCCAAGAGGCAGCATGCAAGGACGGGGGTGTCTGTGAGACCTCCAGTCCTCTCTAGGGTTTCCCAGTTCCCCCCTTGTAACTGGTCATTTATCTGTCTCCTCCTCCATCTGTAAGATCCTAGCCGGCAAGGCCCACACTCAATCACCTCTGAATCCCCTGCATTTGACAGGGCATCCTGCCCAGGCTTCCTAAATAGCAGAGAGTTCTTGAGCATTTATCCCTGATAGGTACTGTTCTAATATATGAGCATGAATGAACATATAATACAGATGCTATCTCCGTATACAAGCACATTAAGTCTTGACACACACCCAGTGAGGTAGGCATTATTAAGTTCATTCAACAGAGGAAGAAACTAAAGCCCTCAGAAGTTCAGGAACTCTAATGGAAACATATTAAGCTCATCTGAAATCCTAGCTCTTTTTTTTTCTTCTTTGTTTCCCTTTTTAATTGGAGTATAGTTGACAAACAATGTTACATTAGTTTCAGGTATATAACATAGCTATATGTTATGTTGTGCTCACCACAAACAGCAGCTACCATCTGTCACCATACATTGCTATAACAATACCATTGATTATATGAAATCCTAGCTCTTAATCAAATATGACCCCCATTTTTGGGAAACTGCTACACCAATATGGCTCCTTTTTTCTAGTTCTAAAAATGCAATGGAGAGGAAACAGAAAAAAAAAAAAGTGAGCTAATATTTATTAAGCTATTTTTTTATGTGCCAAGCACTTTGCACGTGCTATCTAATTGAAACCTTACAATGATCACTTTAAGCAAGTGTTATTTATTTCCGTTTTGCTCATGAAGAAATTGAGGGTCAAAGAAATGAATGGGATTTTCCCAGAATCCTATTAGTTGCAAAAGCAAAATTTGAGCCCAAGTCTGTCTGATGACCATGGTTTTCAAGGTAGCCAGCCCCCTGGGTATCCTAGTGGCAAGTCAGGCCAACCTTGCCAAGCCAATGCTGGGTGATCTCAATGCTGGTGATATTGGCTTGGGAGGGTCAATATTTGGGAAATCTCTTCTCACCCGTGATTCACAATCTCTGCACATCAATGGGGAACACCTCAGCATTTAAGGTGTTTCTTCTGAATGTTACGCAGTTCTGGGCAGTGAGGACCATCTCTGAACCTTTGGAACCCTGGTGTTCTGCAGGCTGCATGAGGTGTCAGCTGCCAAAAAAGCAGCACAGTGGGCATTTCCTGGTTCATGGAAACATGTTAAACTAATGGTTGGAAATTTTTCAAGTTTTTTTTCTTTTACCAACGGCACCTGTTAGTGCTTGTCTGTGCTAGAATCCGGTAGTGAATGATGTCTTATATACTTAGCTATTTTAAATTTCATATATCAATATTTCATGGTGTTCCACAAATAGCCCAATTCAAGACATAGATAATGTCAGCCCCATTGCCTCTCCTGTCCGTCTCTGCCTGCCCACAGTTCAGTATACATAGCTGTGAAATGAAGACCCTGACTCATAGATTTTCTTTCTTAAAGAAGGAAAACAAAAATCCTTATTATGTCCACATTTCTATGCCCAGCTCTTCCACAATGGGTCCTATCCCTTCCCATGTGCTCAAGGACCTCACTCCTCTCCAACTAATGCCTGTTTTTCAGGTGCTCTTTACAGAAAAACTCTTCGAAGGTGCTGTCCAGGCTCACAGTCACCTCTTCATCTCCTCCTTTTCTCTTAAAGTCACTGTAGTCAGGTTTTAGTTCCCACCATTCTGCTGGAAGAGCTCTTGCAAGATCACCAATGATCTCCACGTTGCAAAATCCCAGTCCAGTCTTTAGTTCTCTTTCTCAAATTCTCAGCTCCTTTTACTCCCTCTTTCTCAAAACATTTTCCTCACTTGGTTTCTAGGACATCATTCTCTTGTGGTTCTCTTTCCGCCTCACTATCACTCATCTTCAGTGTCCTTCACTTGCTGACCCTTGTGCCCCAGAGCTCGGTTCTGGGGATCATTCTATTTTGTATCTGTTTCACTCCCTGGATGATAACCTCACCCTACTCTGTGTCTTAAATGCCATCTATACTCTGACAACCCTCAAATTTATCATTCCAATCAGGACCTCGTTCTGAAATCCAGACTTTTATCTACAACTACTTTCTTGATATCTCCTCTTGGATGTTTAAATGGCACCTTAGGCCTAACAACTCCAAAACCAACCCCCTGGCTTCCCCATTTAAAACATTTTCCCCACGTTTCTGCCCATTTTGGAAATGGAGACTCAATCCTTCCCAGTGTTCAAACTGGGAATCATCCTGGGCACCTCCTTCTCTCACATCCAACACATCAGCCAATCCTGTGAGCTCTACCTTCAAAATGTGTCCCATATCTGACCACCTTGTATCACATCCCTGGCATCTCACCCAGTCAGAGCCACTATCATCTCCATCTGGATCCTAGCAATAGGTCCTGAGTGATCTCTCTGCTTTCGCAAGTTCATTCCATTCTTCCCTGCCCCCGGCAGCCAGAGTGATCCTGTTAAAATGTACTTACATCATGTCCTACCTTTGCCTGATACCCTCCACAGGGTTTGCTCCATCGATCCCTGAAATCTCTGTTCAAATGTCATCTAATTAGAGAACCCTTCCCTAACCACGCTATTAAAAATACTAATCTCCATCTACCCACTGTACTCCCTATATCCCTTACCCCACTTTATTTTTCCTCATACATAAGCTCCCCCCACTATCTGAAGTTAAAGCATTCCTATGAAAACCTCTGTAAGCCAAAATGGCATAATGCAAAGAAGCAATGACCACTAATCTATGTGGAAAAACATTTTTTAAAAGATTTTAAGTGATCTCTACACCCAACCTGAAGCTCCAACTTACAACCCAGAGGTCCAGAGTTGCGTGCTCCTTCGACTGAGCCAGTCAGGTGCCCTGATATGGAAAAATGTTTAACATCCCCAGACTCCCCCCCACCCCATAACCTCTCTGAGGCTTTTCTGATACTTTAAGACACATCTTGCTCACGGGTGCACAAAATAAATCAAGAAAAGGCACAGATGTTCACAAGGACAGTTCAAAGCTTTGGTGACTGGATGCTGCGATGCCGAGTCTCTCCCCCAGGAAAGAGCTTGGCGGGGCCACTCCTGCTGCTCAGGGCGCGTGTTGCCTCCGTATCGGTTCTCGCAACGCGAGCGCTGAACACTACGTTTGCCTTCCGTTTTCCATAAAAGTAAAAATCTTCAGATTTCTTTCAGTTAGTGGAAACAGGTACTAACGTAGGTCTTCTGTAAAAGGGAAATGGCGTAACATGAACTTTCCAAAAGTGGGGGATACCTGTGCCTGTTCCAAGTCTATTTTGTTATATATTTGTTGTCTCCCTGTGAGTGCTAATGCTTTGCCTTTTCCATTCGCTACCTTATCCCTAGCACCTAGAACAGTGCCTGACTCAAAGTAGGCCTATAAATTCTTGTTGAACAAATGAAGGACCTCACTCAGTACAAGAAGGAAAATAGAAGCATGAATGCGGAGCAGGGCGTGATCCTCTGGAGAGGAAGAGCAGCCTCTCTGGACAACGTGATATGATGAGCTTTCTAGCACAAGTTTGAGAACTACTGTCCGATAACAAAGTAGGAATCATGCCCGTCGAAGCTTGAACTTCACTCCAGTTCAAGTATCACTACTCACAGGCATTATTTCCTTGGTAAAAGAGTCAAGTGTGACTCCCATCCAAACTTCTTTCACGCGAAAGAGATCCTGACTTTGGGGCTTCTTCCCAGCGCTCAGCAGAAGTGAAGGCCGATGGCTGTCAGCACAGGGCAACTTTCCTGTCCCTGGTTCAGCCCACATTAGAAGATGAGCAAGAAAGAAAATGTCCTCAAACATTTAAAGGACACATTTGGCCAAACCAGACCTGCAGGAGGCTTAACGTTGCTGGAGCTGTGTTGTTCCTCCACTGGAACTGAGGCCATGGTAGGGCTTTGAGAGAAAGGAGTCCGGCCCAGACGCAGGGGGGCACTGCCCCGGCTCTGAGAGACAGCAGGTTAATTTCAGCAGCCGCCACTAGAGGTCTATTCACAGCCAGAAATCAGATGAGCCATCATTCCCGCAGCCTCTTCAGGGCAGCTAGGGAGTCTCCTGCCCTAGGGTCTGCCCCCGAGTCTGCTGAGCTCACATCCCAGCTTCCAGTCCCTCTGCTGTGGCCTTTTTATCACCTTGTGTTGGGTCCCCTCCCCTCCAAAACCATGGGAGGACCACCCTTAGAAATACTGACTGTGGGGAACTGACTGTGGACAAATGAGGAGGTGGCTCCTGATAAGGAAACATTTCTACATTCAGTAGTAACATTGCAATTACCCAGAGCAGGGCTTCTTCCCACTTTGCACAAGAAATATTTCCCCAAAGATCTACCTAGGAATAGAGAGTTGTTTTCATGCAAAAGAAATGAGTGCTTACAACCTGAAGGAATCCTGCCAGACTCCTGAGTGGTGAACTAACTCTGAATAACCTATCTGTTTGGTAGACGAATGCCTCAGGATTGCTTTATGTGGTTCTCAGGTTTGTCTGTTGGTGAGTTAGAAGTATCAGCCTTGGGTGTGTTAGAGTCCAGTTCCACTTTTCGTGCAGATCCGCTCTATTTTTTTATTGAGGTAAAATTTACATAACCTAAAATTCACCATTTTAACCACCTTATCAGCACATCCATGATGTTGCATAACCATCACCACTAATTCCAGAACATTTTAATCATCCCCAAAAGAAATTGTACCCATTAAGCAATCACTCCCTCCTCCTCCTTCCCTCAGGCCTGGCAATCATTCATCTGCTTTCTGTCTCTATGAATTTATCTATCCTGGGCATTTTATACAATCGGCATCATGCAATGTACGACTTTTTGCATCTGGCTTCTTTCACTTAGCATAATGTTTAAGGTTCTGCCATGTTGTGGCAGATGTCAGTATTTCCATTTATAGCTGAATAACAGCCCAGTGTATGGACATACCGCATATTGTTTATCGCTCACCAGTTGATGGTCATTGGGGTTGTTTCCACCTCTTATCTATTATGAATAATGCTGCTATGGACATTTTCATACAAGGCTTTGTTTGAACATCTATTTTCAGTTCTCTTGGCTATATACTAGAGTGGAATGATTGTTCATTTTTGCACTGAGCACCTAGTCTCTACCAGGCATAGGAATACAAAGAGGAATAAGACATGGCCCCTCCCTCCCACCAAGTAAACTCCTTCCATGCTGTTTGCTGTTCATCTGTTCAACAAAGGTACACCAGGCACCGGAAGTCCATCCATGGACAAAAGTCACAAAAGTCCCAACTCTTATGGGGCTCACAGACAAGTGAGGAGATAGGAATGAAAGCAAAACAAAAAAACAGATGAGCAGATAATTTCAGATGAGGGTCGACGGCTATTTTAAATAGCACAAATATTTAGTTGTGTACTGAGTAATTCTCAATTGCCACAAAAACACTTGATAGTTAGCATGTCTAAAGCTGGACTCTACATCTTTATCCCATTCTTGCCCCACTTAACCGGGTTACCTTCCTGGTTTCCCTAACTCTGTGATTGATTTAACCAGTGATTTAAGCCACCATCCTAGAGTCCTCCTCAACTGTCCCTTCTCCCAAATCCCTACATCTAAGTGGTCCCAATTCTTCTGCATTTCCCCTTCCTCATCTTGAGTCAGTCTTCCTTGCTCTGTTGCTCTTGCCTCTGCCTGGTTCAGACTACTATCGTTGCTGGATTTCTGAATGGCTTCCCATCTCTCCCCTGCAATCAAGTCTTCATGCCAGAATTATCTTTCTACCATGCTGTCCTCCAATGTAAAATCTTCACTAGTTCCCCATTCCACACAGGGTCAAGTCCAAACTCCATTCTGGCATAAGAGGACTTCCATTAGCCAGGCCCTGCCTAACCCCCAGCCATCTCTCCTGCTGGTCCTCACATCACCTTCTCTCCAGCAGAAATAAAATCCTTGGGGTGCCTGGGTGGCCCAGTCGTTAGGTGTCTGCCTTCGGCTCAGGTCATGGTCCCAGGGTCCTGGGATCGAGCCCTGCATCGGGCTCCCTGCTCAGCTGGGAGCCTGCTTCTCCCTCTCCCATTCCCCTTGCTTGTGTTCCTTCTCTTGCTGTGTCTATCAAATAAGTAAATAAAATCTTTAAAAAAAAAGAAAGAAAGAAAGAAAGAAAATCCTTTGCTGTCTTCAAATCATACCGTAGATGCATGTTGTTCTTCTCCCTCTGACTTAACCTTCCATTCTCACCCACCTCATTCTCTTAGAAGCCTCCCCACCTTTCTCCCCACTGCCACCAGACTGAATTAAATGCAGTGCTGTCTTCTCCAAGCTTAAACTGATTAGCAATTGCTTTTGCTAGTCTGCAAGGGTTGATTCTCTCGTCGGAGAGGCCCGTGTCCGGTTACTTCTATGTCCCTAGGGCTGAGCACTTTCTAAAGATATACAATTTAGCCCCTCTGAAACTCAAGTTCCCTTTTGCAAAAAGGAGTCAACATTACCCACTTTACATGGCTCTTGTGAGAATTAAATGAACAATACTTTATAAAACAAATAAGCAAGAAAACAAATAAAAAAATTACCCAGAGCCTGGCTCAGAGAAGGCATTCAAACCTTGTCACTATTTTTGCCCATCACACCGCATCAAGCATTCCCTCCACCATCTAGCTGCTGCCTCAAACAGCGTCTCTCCAAGGCCTTTATATTCCCAGCAATGAAAACACCATGCAAATCACTTAGGCTCTAAGCTCTTCTCTCCTCCATTTCTTCCTGTATTCATTTGTTCATAGGGACCTGTTGAATTTTCCTTTCACAATGTTTCTAGCAACAGTACCTCTCTGTCCATTTCCAAAGTCACCCCACCCTTGTTTAAAAGCTGATGATGTCAAGTTTGAACTATTTCCTATGATCTCCACTGGTCTCCCCACTCCCACCCCTGCCCTCTCCAAGTCTCCCTGTACTGCAGCAACCTTCTGAAAAGGCCCAATTGCCAACGGTTTCCATTCTATCCATGCACACATAGGGGTGAAATGTGAACTGGCTAATCATATTAAAAACAGTCCAACAACCATATCAAGAAAGTGTTGTTGATGACTTCCTGAAGCTGGAGGAGTTCTGTTCTTTCATGCCTCTGTCCTGTTCAAAGTTTGGGTCAATGTTAGGAGTGAATTACAGAGAAGAGATGTTAACCAAACTGTAAGTGACAAAAAAAGTCAGAGGGAATGCAAATATGATAGGCATTTTTTCTAACCTTCTAGAATGTGGAGTGAAAATGAATAAGCTATTGTAAGAATCCATGAGTTTTCTATTAAGATTCCGAAAATCAATTGCATACATACCAGGCCAGGGTGCTCTTGCTTAAAAATGGCTCATGTGAACAGATGGGGTAATGTGACTGCTGGGGGAAAAAAAGGTGAGTCACATAAGCTTGGTTTTGCAAACTCCCATTGTTTTTAGCTTCGTGCACAGGATATTAGGAATGTATGAGACCATATCTGAAGAGGAACATGAACCAACCGCACAGTATCCTTGAAGGAGCAATCCAAATAAAGAGGGGTAGAAATACCAACAGTGGAAAATAGACATAACCATTTATTTCCAAATTGTAGATGGGGCCTCAGACAAATCTATGTCACGTCATTATACTAAAGGCCAATTTTGTTCAACAGTAAAAAGCAATCACCTAAAAGACAAATAATGTGAACTATCACTTTGGCCAAAATGGCATCTCAGTCTTGTCCGTGAACCACTTCAACTGCTTCTACATTTGGATAAAGTTAAATATTCATTGTTGTTGGTGTTTTCATTTAACTAAAAAACTGGAAATCAACCCTGCTGTCCGACAGACTGTGATAAATAGTGTTTCTAACCAGAGACAAGACCACCCTGGGGTTGAAAAAATTACTTCTGAGAGATTGTTTCTTTCTTACCCAGTCCTTGTTTTGCTCTTTCTAATTCCCGAGAAAGGATTTCTGAGATACCAAGTTGCCAACTTACCCTCAGTTCCTAATAGCATCCAATACAAAACTGGTTCCTATCTCTCTAGTCTTTCCTTAGAATCACCCAAATCCTTTGAACGCTCTCATATCACCCAACGCATAGAATCACCCAAATCCTGTGAACAGATGGGGTAATGTGACTGCTGGGGGAAAAAAAGGTGAGTCACATAAGCTTGGTTTTGCAAACTCCCATTGTTTTTAGCTTCGTGCACAGGATATTAGGAATGTATGAGACCATATCCTCCAACGCTCTCATATCAAGGCACCATGTATTGTCCCGTACTGCAGCAAGCTAAATAAACCTACGCTTGTTTAACTATAGATATGTTCTTGGAGGTCTCTGACTGGTGGACTTTGATACAACAAATATTTGTTGAGCACCTTTTAAGTGTTGGGTACTACACTAGGTGGTGGAGGATAGCAAAGAGTTGATTATTGACGAGAAAGCAGAGGAAGCTGGGTCAATGCCAGAGCTACTGATGATAAGAAGGGAAAAGAAAGAAATCAGGAAATAAGCCAGAGCAGCAGAAGTTGGACTGACTGTGTACCAGGGTCCCTGGTCTGCCCCTATCTCCCACCGCGGGTCCCTGCTGAATGGACACTGTCAGACTCTGTACCAGGTGGCACAGAGTAAGGGTGGGCACCAGCCCCCCACAGCGCCTGGCCTGTAGACTAGGAGCCCAGTATTTGTGTGGCCTTGCTCAAAGAAGACAAGTTAGGCCAATTATATTCCTATTTCAGGATGTTGAGCTAAAATTCACATAGGCCAGTTCCAGCTGGCAAAGAAGTCAAAAGAATTATCAAGAATTACCCCATTGTATAGGGAACTGGGTGGCCATTATGGACCATCTGCTACTAAGCCAGGAAGAAACTGACAGTAGACAGGTGAGACTAGAGGTCATGAGCAGAGGGCAGCAGGGTTGTCTTAAGTGAGGCCTTGAAGTCATCAAGAGATGAAGCAGCCTTTTTGTGTGATGATATCCCCATTCAAGTCCCTATGAAGCCTGGAGGAACTTACGTTCCTGTCTTGGATTCTCATGAACCTTTCTTTGCAATTGATGACCCTCTTGTTAAGCTAGATTTATTACTACAATTAGAGCACTAACCAGGACAGGAAAGAAGGAACAGGGGATCCTTAAACAACATCCCAAGACTAGTAACCCAGAAAGCAAAAAGGCAAATGAAGGGAATCAGAGTTCACACAGTGGCTTCTCAGTTCAGCATGGGAACAGACAAGGAGAGGAATACATGATGAAGGGGGTGTGTGTGTGTATAAAGAGATGTATGTATGTAAAGAGATTTATATATGTATATAAAGAGATTTATTATAAGCAATTGACTCACATGATTACAGAGGCTGACAAGTCCCAAGATCTGCAGGGTGGGCTGCCAAGCTGGAGACCCAGGTAAGGCAATGTTTCAGTTCAAGTCCAAAGGCAGGAAGGAAGCCAATGTCCCGGTTCAAAGGCACTTAGGCAAAAAGAGTTCTCTCTTAATCAGGGGAAGGTCAGCCTTTTCGTTCTGTTCCAGGTTTCGGCTGATTGGATGAGGCTCACTCACATTAGGGAAGGCAATCCGTTTTACTCAATCTACCAATTCAGATATTATGCTCATCCAGAAACACCCTCACAGACATAGCCAGAATAACGTTTGACCAGCTATCTAGGTGGTCTGTGGCCCAGTCAGGTTGACACATAAAACTAACCAAGGGGTGGGGGGGAGGGGGAGGGATGGAACTTCTCTTGCTGGGTTTGTGTTTAGGAAAATTTTATGGTAATTGGGCAAATTTTTTTTTAATGACTTAGGGAGCTGTCCCAACTTTGCCTGGGCTCAGCCCTCATCTCTTGCCTGGAAGGAAACAGGGAAAGAACAGAAAGAATGGGATGAAATCCATCCATTCTGGTTCAGCACATGATTCTCCTCGTGGCACAATGAGTACTGCTCTTGCTGCTGGGCTTCCACTGACTCACTCAGATACAAAGAGGGGGGTGGGAAGACCACTAGGACTGGAGCTGCCAGGACCTCAAAATTCTGAACCACACGAACCCGGGTCCTCGGTTATTCCTAGATTCGGTCATTGCTAACCCTGAAATTGCTGTTTTGCATAAGACTAAATGTCTTCATAAACAGATGTTTTGCTATTTCAAAAACTCAGACTCTGGCCTCCCGGCTTAGAAAACTACTATTAATTCAGCCTCCGGTTAAGATGCTCACACTCTTTGTGCTTGGGACAAAAGGACTGTGGCACGCTCCTGCCACCTGGTGGCAACATACTGAAAATTGCACAATAGCTTTCACCCTGAAGTTGGGTTTTGGGCAAAGCACAAGACAGGAAGGACATGCTTTGGGACTTGCATTTGTGAAACCGATTTATAGGTCAATAGAACAATAAACCTGGGAGGGAACTGAGTGATTACTGAGTCCAACTACCACTATTTCCAGATGACGAAAAGGCAGAGAGATACTTTATGACTCACTCAAAGATATATAGGCAATAAGGGACCAGAGCCACCTCATTGTCTCTAATCAAGGGTCATTTCCCCTCCAACCCAACTCTAAAAAAATAACTATTTTTTTTATTTGAGGCAACTGAAGACTTGAATAAGTGGCAGAATGGTGAGCAATTAAATATAATTTATAAAGCAAGCAAAGGGGACAAATTTCTGTTATGATACCTCTTTTGTAAAGAGCACTGGTCTTTGTAAAGAGACTATCTTTTCAGAAGTGACAAAATTGTGCCAGTATTTAATTCTGAGCTTGCTTTTTCAGTTTAAATGAACAGAAATGGGGGCGCCTGGGTGGCTCAACCAGTTGAGCGTCCCACTCTTGGTTTTGGCTCCGTTTGTGATCTCAGGGTCTTGGGGTCGAGCCCCTTGTCTGGCTCCACACTCGGTGTGGTGTCTGCTTGGGATTCTCTCTCCCTCTCCCTCTGCCCCTCTCACTCATGCACACACTCTCTCTCTCTGTAGAATAGGTAAATAAATCTTTACAATAAACAAACAAACAAACAGAGATGGATGTGTATCAGGAAAATCAAGTGAGTGTTTGCTTCTCTCTACAGGAATGGGGTATTAATTTTTCATTTATGCCTGTGTTTATCAAATTTGTATTAAACATCACTATGTTGTATTAGGTGCTGTACTAGGTGCTGGGGATACAATGAGGAGAAAAATGGATGAGACTTCTGATCTCATGGAGCTCACAGTCTGGTCGAGGAAGACAGACAAGTTAACACGCAAGCCCCATGCCAGGTAGTGACAAGGATGCTGCACCTGTGCTCAGGGCAAAGGAGGGAACTAGGACTGCTGGGGGTGGCTGTCAACAGAAGTACAGGCAACTACAGCTGCTGGTCCTGGAGAGGTGGCAGGGTCTGATGAGGGAGCCCGAGTCCAAACGTACTCAGTGTCCCATGAGCCAAGAGGAAGGGTAAAATGGTGACATTGTTAAAACTTAAGAGGCAAGTGAGAGTGGGCATCAGGTAGAAGATCCATATGGTCCAGTATGCCTCCTTGGCTAGGGAGAGCTCACCTCTGGAATGCCAAGCACTGGATGTGACTGTCACCAGAAACAGGAGGAAGGGCAGAGGGAGGCAGTGATAGAGGCTGGACCTCTGAGCCCCAGGTCTCGGAGGCGCTGTCAGGACAAGCCTATGTCAGGATTGTCCTCAGGGACTGGCATTAGGCTGAACCCACAGGCATGGGGCAGCCAGCACAGATGGCTTCTGGGGTGAGGGTGCTAGCAGGGTCCAGATGGAAACTCTGACCACAATGTTAATTCATGCCTCTGTGGTTTTCTGTTCAGATAAACGTTGGCCTCCTGTGCGTTTAGCTTAAAGCCACTGGCTGTGTGGGGCCAAGGCCCTACCTCTTTGATTTGTTTTAATTTCCAATTCCCTGATAGTGGAATTTAAAAGAAGAGATGATTAAGAGTTCTGGCTACTGGGGAGACACTGTGGTGCTTTAGAGAGCAGTGGGGAACAACACTAGTAGGTCCCCTGGGAGCTGAACTACATCCCAGCCTGGGAAACTCATTCTGTCCTACTCATAATGCAACACCAGTCTGTGAGGCTTTAGGGTAGGCAGTGAGCCCGCACCCTTTAACGTGTCCAATCCAGTGTCTCCGGGGGAAGAATACTGACCCTTCTGTGAGGAAAGTTGGCTTGCAGCAAAGAAAGATGGAAGACGAAGCTTGGTTGATTCATGGTGCCATGTCCTGTCCATCTGTTGGATTGGGTCCCCCCTGAGGAATTTTCTATACCCCAAATCTGCTCTGGGACATTGAGCTGGGCCCTTTGAAGTGAACTTTGGCCCAACTGGCAAGAGATTTGTTTCCACCCGGGCTTGGTCACAGACCAGTCCTATGACTCTGAGATAGTTCTCACTCACTGACTCAATCTCAGCTACTCCTGGGATAATTTTTAACACCGAGGAAAAAACGAGTGTCAGGGCCAAAAATAAAAACGTTATGCTAGATATTAAATGTCGTCCAAGAGACAGTAAATTTAATGGCCCCAAAGTGGTTTCAGGCCTCTGAGAGAATTTTACTTCTTGAGCATGGGAGAAGCTAAGTGCAGCTTTCTATTTCTGTTCTGCATTCAAAAAGTCATAAATAGTTAACCGTGTGAGTCCTTTTTTAAAACCTCCCAGGAGCATCTAAAAATAGCCTCTGGGGGCTCAATGCATATTTCCTCAGGTCCTCCTCTTAATCTTTCAATATTGGTGGTGACGATTTACTGTTTCTGTCACCCACGGACTTGCACAGACAAAAGCAGCTAGGCTGGAAGGCAGAGGGAGGTAGCTTGTCGGGAGGCTCCCTTGGGAGCTGAAAGCTAGCATCGATTTGATAGATGCACACAGGGATGAGAGATGTCACCTCTCCTTGACTTGGTTTCCCTGCCAGTAAAAGGGGAGAGGTGGGGAACACTCCATCTCCCCAGGGTGCGGCAAGAATCTACCCTTGAGTGGGAAGTTGCTACAGCTTCAGCAAAGCAGGGCCTGCCAGCCGCCAAGTGCTATTATGACAAGTCAAGTCCACACTCATTACTTGCCTTGGCACCGCATGTCACCCCTGCCGTTTCCTATCTTCAGACCAGACTGGGACCCTCCTGCCAGATTTCCAGCCCGGTGGCATGACCCGAGGCTGACTGTCCATCACGAGCTTGATGGACAAGGGCAGGAACAGCCAAGCCCGACACGGCCACCTGCCTTTTCTGGCTACTGGGGAGGCCTCTGTTTTCTTTATGTTTCACTGCAACGGTTAAACACCGCTTCTCTCCAGCTCTCAGCCCATCTCCTTCAGGAAGGCACCCCTTGCAGACAGACCACCAGCCTGGAGCACTCCTGTCGCCCCAGAAGGAACAGTAGGGCAGTACACACCAGGCAGCCTGCGTGCCCTCCGTCTTCTCTCCAAACACTCCCGACAATGCATGCTGATTAGCTGCGTGCCGGGTCCCCTGACACCCCTTAACCTGGAAAATCAGGCAGACTTTTCGCGACAGCAATCAGCTCCCAGACACATCGAACCGTAATGTGATTACACCATTTACCAAAATGCAAAGAGAGATACTTGAGGCGTTTCTGATTAGGGCTGACATTATCCCTCTAATGGGCCACCGCATTAATCAGAACTGTTGCTATGACTATGGCAATGGTGGGGAAATAACCCCGGCTTGAGTCTGGGCCTACCAAACGCCGCCAAGGAAGAGGTCAGCTTTTGTTAGGGACAGAGCAGAACTGCTTCTTCCTGCTCGAGAAGGGCTTTCTATTGAAATCGTACCAGCAGCCAGAAAGAGGGGCCTCTGTTTTCTTTCACTATGTTGGGGTTTTCTGGTTCCATTGCTCAAGATGACTTGATAGCATTGTCCTAGGAGGGATTGGGAGGAGTGGGGGTGGGGGGCATGGAGGCTGATTTGTGGGGCTGTCAGAGCCTTCTGCTTTCCAGAACTGTGTCTTAATTGCTGGTGGCCCCCTGGGAATCATGTGGGGACATGAGAACCTGCAAGCAGGGGGAGGGATGATCTGTGCACAAACCCAGCTTTTCCCATGGTGTAAACACTCTGGGTTCATGCTGCTTTCTCTCTTCCAGAGCCTCTAAAGCATTTGGCAGAGGCAAGTCCCTACCACAAACCCCGTGACAAGGCAGATGGAAAAACAGGCGGGAATGCAATGGATCTGACAGGCCCGTATGGAAAACCCCTCAGCCTCTGCTCGGTGCTACAGGGAACCCAGGAGCGGCAGGGCTGGGCACAGGAGACGGGCAGTGGGTGCTGGGGACAGAGCCAGAGGAACTGTGCTCTGGCTAGTTGGTGGCAAGCTGTTCCACGGACCCAAGTCAGCCTTCTCCCAGGCGCAGATATGTGCTGAAAAGGGACCCTGCAAGGTCAGCGACGTGGCATGGCCCCTTCCCATACCACAGGCCCAGAGCACTGGAACAGAATCAGGAAATGTGGTTTCCAGTCCAAGTCCTTCTAGAATTTTCTCTGAGGCTTGGTTTTTCTCATCTTCAGAGTGGGGTCAATGAAATCTACTCCGCTGCCTTCACAGGAGAGTAAAATTCAAATTACTTCATTTGGGGGAAAGTGTCATGTAAACTCTAGAGCACAGATCTTCAAGCTTGGCTGCATTCTGGAGCTACCTATGGAGTTTTTTCAAGTTCCGACGCCTGGGCCCCAGTATCCGACATTCCAGTTTCACTGGTCTGGGGGGCAGCCAGGGCATGGGGACTTTGCAGAGCTCCCACATGCAGCCAAGGTGGAGAACCATTGCCCTCCGGTGCTGTGGGGAGCTGCACCCCCTTTGAGCCTCATTTCCAAAGCTAACCTATATTTTTTAATGAGGATGAAAATTTTTATAATAAAAGGCTTTTGTGAGGATACAAGTCGAAAATATATGAGAGTGCATGAGGTGGCATATCCCAGATTCCTAACTAATGTTTAAGGCTCTCATTAGAGGCCACGTCTCCACTTCAGGGGAAAAACCTCGTCCCCAGGGCTGAGACCCCAGCCAGCACCTCACACCTTAGCTGTGTGACAACAGGCAAGTCACTGAGTAACAGGGGACATCTGCAACACCCATAGTCTTCCACAGACTTGATCTAGCTTAATTATAGCAATCACCTGGTGAGGCGGGCTCGGACCATTGTCACCACCCTCTGAAGCAACATCATAGGTGATTCAGGCAGTCAGTGGTGGAGCTGGGATTTTAGTCCAAATTTGTCTTGTTCCAAAACTGGAGTTCTTTCTACGACCTTCTTGGTTAGAACTGACCCGAGTCAATTTTGTCATTCACCATGTACATGCATGAGGTCTTCGGGCCACAGGTCTCTGTATGTTTTAATGAAAGCAGGTGTCAGATAGAATTCTGCCATACAGACTCTCATTTATTAGCAAGCAGGTGCACACACAGGCCTGTGACTTGCTGTGTGAACTCAATGATATCCTGAATCATTGTCCTTTTAGGTGCCCCGGCAGAGCCTTGCATGAAAGCCTTGCTCAAGGCAGAGGTGACATTTTTAGCCCCAGGATTCAGCTAACCTTGTCATTGGGTCATGAAAGAAAAATTCTCTGATAATCAGCCCAACAAACACAGGATCCATTTGGAGTCCTAAGCTCACGGCGCTGCTCCGTTGAGCTAACACAGTGAGACTGATCAGAAGGCCACCAGAATGTTTCAGCCCAGGGTTGACAGAGGCCTTTCCCAATGACTGTGAGGAAGGAGGAGAGGGGTTAGATCATTCACTGAGCCACCCAAATGTGTGGGGGCACTGGATGAGTGTTCTAAGGTTGCTGTCACAAGTGCCACAAGTTCGGAGGCTTCAAAGAGCAGAATAGATTTCCTCACTGTTCTGAAAGCCAGCAGTCCAAGACCAAGGTTTCAGCAGGGCCACGCTCCTGTTGAAGACTCTGGGGAAGGGTCCTTCCTTGCCCATCTCATAGCGTCTGGTGGATGCCAGCGACCCTCGGCGGTCCCAGGCTTGTAGCTGCATCACTGTGAGCTCTGTTTCTGCTGTCATATCTCTGCGTGTTTGTCTCTGTGTGTCCTTTCTTCTTCTTAGGACACCTGTCATATGGAATTAGAGACCCACCCCAATGCAGTGTGACCTCCACTTAACTAATTACCTCTGCAAAGGCCCCATTTTCCAATAAGGTCCTATCCTGAGGTTCCAGGTGGACACATCTTGGGGGACACTATTCAACTCAGCACAGGCACCTACATCATGCCAAGTGCTGAGAGAGGACAAAGGTGAGTAAAACCGCCCTGCACGTGGGTTGCTCACCTTCTAGCGAGGGAGAACAGCAGGTGGGTGAGTGCTCTGAGAGCAGTAAACACATATTGCTGGTGCAGCACAAAGGAAGCATCTTTCCCAGCTTTGCAGGGTCGTGGAGGTCACCGCTAAAGACCTGGCAGGAGGCGGCTGGGTGGAGGAGGCTGGGAGGGCGGTGCGGGCAGTGGGAGGGACGTGGAGGCCCAAGGGTCTGGTCGTAAAGGCAGCAGGACTAGTTCATGGAGACAGGAATGTGGGTTCCGACATGGGTGAGAGGTGACCAATGGAGCCAAACTGTTGGGCAGGGGCAGGTCAGGAAGGGCCTCACGGGCCAGTCAAAGACAGTCAGAATCGAATTCTCTGAGCTCAGGAAGCCAGCGGCATATTTTAAGCGAGGGAGAAATGTAGTCATATTTGCACATTAGGACAATCACTGTGAGGCAAGGAAAAGGATACACTGGAAAGGTTAAGATTGGAAATGGGAATTCGACACCAGGAATGACAAGGTTCTCTGCCTCTGGCAGCAACCGTGGAGATATGAAGAAAAGAGAGCTGGTTTAATATTTATTCAGAAGACGAAATCAGCAGAACTTGCTGATAAATGGAATGCTGGGTGTAAAAAAGATGGAGTTGGTGATGGCATCCCAGGTGTTCTGTTTTGGTTTTTTGTTTTGTTTTCATTTCAGTTCTTTTTTTTTTTTTTTTTTAAAGATTTTATTTATTTATTTGAGACAGAGAGAATGAGAGGGAGGAGGGTCAGAGGGAGAAGCAGACTCCCCGCCGAGCAGGGAGCCCGATGCGGGACTTGATCCCGGGACTCCAGGATCATGACCTGAGCCGAAGGCAGTCGCTTAACCAACTGAGCTACCCAGGCGCCCTTTCATTTCAGTTCTTGAGGTCATCCTCGAACTATTTGGGAATGGACCAAGGATTGGATCCTGGAGATCTTCCACACTGAAGGAGCAGGAGGAGAAACCCAGCTAGAAAAAGATTCAGAGAATAAAATAGTCGAGTGACAGGAAAGCCTGAAGTACACTTGGGGAGCATCAAGCAGAGGGCTGCCAGGACCCGGCCGGAGCTGGTGCCTGTGGGGCGGGACTCGCCGAGGGGTGGCACTGGAGAAGAAAAGACACCGGGAGGTTTGGAGACCCAGGTGGGATGGTGCAGTGGGCACCAGGACCAAAGAGCTTCATATTGGGAGACTTGGTCAATTCTTGGTGTCCCCAGAAACAATGGCATCAGGGCAATTCATTCATTTGGTTAGTTCACTAGGGTGACCTGGTTTGCCCAGGACTGTTCCAGTTTTAACACTGAACCCTTAACGTCCCAAAAAACCCTTCTGTCCCAGGAAAACCAGGATGGTGGGCCACCCTAGTTAACAAACACTTCCCATGCAACTGCTGCATGCCTCACACTGCATTGGATGGTATGGAGGTTAATAACACCAGGAGCAGGCGTTTGCTTGCCCCACAGCCTGGAGGGGAAATAATGGTTTAGAAGTGCTTATAATCAGGGGCATCCTGGTGGCTCAGTCAGTTAAGCATTGGACTCTTGTTTCAGCTCAGGTCATGATCTCAGGGTTGTGAGATTGAGCCCTGCACGGGGCTCCGCATTGGGCGTGCAGCCTGCTTGAGATTCTCTATCTCCCTCTGACTCTCCTCCCCCACCTCCTCTCCCCCTCCCTTGCTTGCCTGCATCCCACATGTGTGTGCACTCTCTCAAAAAAATAAAAAAAAGAAGAAGAAGTGCTTAAAATCTGTCTAAGGGTAGGTTGAGATTCCTCTCTCTCACTGCCAAGGGCAAGTTAAAGAAAGGTGATTTGAATATAACTTAGGCCAGAGATAGAAAAACATTCTTAGCAAAATAAGGCTGTGGGGTAAGTTCATAAGAAAGGATGTTAATAGGAGAAATATTAATTTCTTGAATAAACTTGAGAAGGACAGGAATTATGCTTTGTCTGTGATTTTAATCCAATAAAAGCAGTGTGGGTTTTCAAGATAGCTATATTAAAATGAGGAATAACTTCTCTTACAAAGCTGGGGACAACCAGGGTCAGAAGGAAGGGAAGAAGTCCACATAGGATAAATTGTGCTTGGTTTTAGATATTCCAGGAGAGGACCAGTGACAATTCTGAAAGGAAAACTGTCAAATCTTGCCTTCAATCCCCTATATTGGTTTCCTGGTGCTGCAGGGGATAGCAAATGACCACTGTCCAGGAGGCTGAAAACAGCAGGAAGTCATTCTTTCCCAGTTCTGGAGGCCACAAGTTCAAAATCAGGTGTCAGCAGAGCTGTACTCCTTTTGGTCCTGGTGGGGCAGGGGCGAGATTCTATTCCTTGCCTCTTCCAGATTCTGGTGGTTCTTGGTAAATCGTCTGGGCGTCCTTGGCTTGCAGGTACATAGATCTCTGCCTCCCTACTCACATGGCCTTCTCCCTGTGTTCCTTTTTAAGTCCTCCTCTTCTGCCCCCTAATCTCCCCCTGCCGTCCTCTTATAAGGACACCTGTCATTGGATTTAGGGCCCACCCAGGCAATCCAGATGACTTCATCTCAAGATCCTTAAGTTATAACTCCATTGCAAGAACCCTTTCTCCACATAAGGTCACATTCACAGGTTCCCAGGATTAGGACTTGGACATATCTTTTTGGGGGTCACAATTCAACCCACAATACCCTCCTTCACCCTTACCCTCATTAATATAACCCAAGATCATTTTCCCAGCCTGTGTGCTGGGAGTGGCAAGGAGAGCCCCCCAACCCTGACAAAGAACCCACTCTTCCTAAGCCCCAGATGCACATGAGACTAAAAGCCATTGATAGGGCCTCCATGTATGGTTGTCTAGTTTGTAAACGGCACAAAAGCCCTTGGCTAAGGGGCAATTGGGGAGGAATACTGAAATACAGCCTGCTCTCTGCAGTCCAAACCATAGGCCTTGTCAGCACTACACCCACTGGGAGAAAGGAACACCTTTTTCTCTCCCACAAAGATGCTGCCCAGGTTCTAAGCATTGTTTCCTCTCAAAGGGGCTCCTTTTTCTGATTTGAACAAAGGTGCTGTATAGGCCAGGGAAGAACCTGGCCATTGACATGCATTGCTTCAACTATGTTTGCCAATGGCCAGTTAGAGGTGATGGTGCCATCTAATTACTAGAATTTTTCAGGACCATGCAAAATCTGTTGGACATTAAGAGAGATTGAAAAGAGACTGTTTATTTTTTTTGGAAGCAGTGTCACAAAGGATATGAAACAAGGGGGAAACTGCAACAGCTTGTTGAATTAAAGGGAGACAGTCACTAGAAGCACAGGAAGGAAGAGGGTGATCCCCTGGGGAGGTTTCCAGGCCAGAACAGACTCCATATAAGGACACCCTTATCCTCACTGATTGCCCACTAAGCAGCGAGGCCTCATCCCTTCTGTGATAGGAGAGGGCAATGTAGCTAGGTTGAGGTCTGTTCCCCAAACCCACCTCTGCCTGCCCCATATTCTGTAAGGCTCTGAAGTAATCACCAGAACCTCCTGCAGTAAAGACCTGCTTGAACATTCATTAGGAGCCCATGCACCTTTGTTTTGAAGAAAGCTGAGTGCTGTGGCACCTGAGCCAGACAGAGAAGAGCAGTGACGTCCTCACTGTGGCCAACTGTGTGTCTAGCAGCGGATACCCACAGGCAATGGACTACCTGGAAGAAGAGCAAGACTAATCCCCCACCTCAGTCTGCCCGGAGACCAATCAGAACCCATCCTGGAGGAGAAGGGGACAGGAAAACAGGAGACTCTCCTTCCAGTGACACTGCCATCCCTTAATGTGTACAACCCCAGCCTTTTTTTTTAATTTTAAGATTTTATTTATTTATTTGAGACAGAGGGAGAGAGCATGAGTTGGGGCAGAGGAAAAGGGGGGAGGAGACTCCCTGCTAAGCAGGGAGCTGGATGCAGGGCTCCATCCCAGGACCCTGGGATCATGACCTGAGCCAAAGGCAGACGCTTAGCCCACTGAGCCACCCAGGTTTCCCACCCCAAAGCCTTTCTACAGCCACAATTTTATTGGATCCTCACAACAGTGTCCTACAACAAGCCCATTTTACAGGTCTAGTAGATGAGTCTCAGAGCGGTGATAGTCTTGCTCATAGGGAGGACTCCCTACTCTTGACTGTGTTTTGCCATTCAGAGTAGTGATTTTCCATTCCCAGTCCTTCTGTGTCAGAAATGCTGAGAATCTTTTTTTAAAAATTTTTTATTGTTATGTTAATCCCTATACATTACATCATTAGTTTTAGATGTAGTGTTCCATGATTCATTGTTTGTGTATAACACCCAGTGCTCCATGCAGAACGTGCCCTCCTCAATACCCATCACCCTCCTCAATACACCATCATCCTCCCACCCCCTCCCCTCTAGAACCCTCAGTTTGTTTTTCAGAGTCCATCGTCTCTCATGGTTCGTCTCCCCATCCGATTTCCCCCCCTTCATTCTTCCCCTCCTGCTACCTTCTTCTTTTTTTTTTTTTCTTAACATATATTGCATTATTTGTTTCAGAGGTACAGATCTGAGATTCAACAGTCTTGCACAATTCACAGCGCTTACCAGAGCACATACCCTCCCCAGTGTCTATCACCCAGTCACCCCATCCCTCCCACCCCACCCCCCACTCTAGCAACCCTCAGTTTATTTCCTGAGATTAAGAATTCCTCATATCAGTGAGGTCATATGATACATGTCTTTCTCTGATTGACTTATTTCGCTCAGCATAACACCCTCCAGTTGCATCCATGTCATTGCAAATGGCAAGATCTCATTCCTTTTGATGGCTGCATAATATTCCATTGTATATATACCACCTCTTCTTTATCCATTCATCTGTCGATGGACATCTTGGCTCTTTCCACAGTTTGGCTATTGTGGACATTGCTGCTATAAACATCGGGGTGCACGTACCCTTTCGGATCCCTACTTTTGTATCTTTGGGGTAAAGGAAACAGTCAACAAAATCAAAAGACAACCGACAGAATGGGAGAAGATATTTGCAAATGACATATCAGATAAAGGGCTAGTATCCAAAATCTATAAAGAACTCATCAAACTCAACACCCAAAGAACAAAGAATCCAATCAAGAAATGGGCAGAAGACATGAACAGACATTTGTCCAAAGAAGACATCCAAATGGCCAACAGACACATGAAAAAGTGCTCAATATCGCTCGGCATCAGGGAAATCCAAATAAAAACCTCAATGAGATACCACCTCACACCAGTCAGAATGGCTAAAATTAACAAGTCAGGAAACGACAGATGTTGGCAGGGATGCGGAGAAAGGGGAACCCTCCTACACTGTTGGTGGGAATGCAAGCTGGTGCAGCCACTCTGGAAAACAGTATGGAGGTTCCTCAAAAAGTTGAAAATAGAGAAATGCTGAGAATCTTAAAGCTAGGTTCTAATCTAGACTCTCCCTTGCAGAGGTCTCGGGGCATGCCACTTAACCCTGTGGCAGCATTTACTCTGTAAATAAAAAGGAATAACAATTATCTTCCCCATGATGTCACTGTGGAATAGCCAATAAAAAATGATTAAAAAGCAATTGCCAACAATTGAAATCAAATACATAAGAGAGTAAATAGCTGTGTTCTACTAACTTCCATGGGAATTTAGATATAATTAAAAAAAAAAAAGACCAATCCCTGGATATCCATGCAAGTTAGAGGGAGTCATTAGTGAGATGGAAAGAAAAGTGGATTTTCTTGATGGTTTTATTAATAAGAAAAAGAATCGATGTCTATTGTTTGTCCAGAAAAAAAACACCAAGATTTTCAGGAACATACGGCAAATTAATCATTAAGGCTCTCTTATGGCTCAGACCCACTTAATATGTTCTCTGTGGTGTGTGTACTACAAACTTGCAAAATTACATTATG
Source organism: Mirounga leonina (assembly GCF_011800145.1). NCBI lineage: Eukaryota > Metazoa > Chordata > Mammalia > Carnivora > Phocidae > Mirounga > Mirounga leonina. The sequence goes on along the minus strand of NW_023270433.1, from coordinate 24,943,774 downwards.
GTGGCTATTAAATGATTCATCAGGGTCACTTCCCCGATAGATTTAGAATCTGGTGCTTATTCATGCTTCCCCCTCGGTAAGCTTTATTATCTTAATTGTGTTTGCCAGTGGCTAATTAAAGGTGATGGTACAAGCTAATTGCTAAAATTTTTCAGAATCACGCAAAGTATTTATTTGGAGAGGAGAGGGAAATTACAGCTTCATCTTTGGCAGCGGAAGGGGTGCACGGCGATTTTAACAAATGGTGTGTCTGCTGTTCCTTAAGAGTTCGGCATTGGTTTACTGCGCAAAGTGACCGGCTGACAGCGTGGCCCCTGGAGCTGACAGCTATTTTTGCCGCTCACCTCCCCCCCCCCCCC
>NW_023270433.1:24922133-24943315 GCF_011800145.1 Mirounga leonina | reverse complement strand
CCCCCCCCCCCCCCCCCCCCCCCCCCGCCCCAGGAGCAAGCAGGCTACAGCTAGGCTCATGCTCTGTGGCTTGAAATTCTCAATGTCTGGGTTTGGTCCATGAGGACTTTTTCTTTCTCATAACCCTTAACCATAGCAAGAGGGGGAAACCATGGGTTTGGCAAACTGAACCAGGCTCACAGGGGATGTCACAGGCAGGGTAGACCAGAGCAGATGAGCTCCAGGTGATAAGAAAAGGTACAATCTGGAGGTAAAGAGCACACTTCAAAGAATAGAGGAAAGTTATCTGACAGCAGGGCACAAAGACAAGAGAGCCAGGAGAGGCACTGTGTAGAAATTCAGGTTGGTAGGCCTGAGAAATCTGGCACCAATAACCAAGTCTCGGAGCCTAGAATGGGGGTCAGGATTGAGACCGGTCCCTAGGGAGGAAGGGAGTAGAAGGCGGTGGAAGAGAAGAATCAAGGCTGGGTCTCAAACACAAGAAGTCCCCTCGCAGCAAGAGGGCTGACGCCGAATGCTGCAGGACAGGAGCGGGATATCTCATTCCTGATCCAGATAGCACTTCCTACGGCAGCCTTTGCTGTCATGACATTTTTTTTTTTTGCATTTTTTAAATTTTATCATGTGATGTTAATCGCCATACATTACATCATTAGTTTTTGATGTAGTGTTCCATGATTCATTGTTTGTGTATAACACCCAGTGCTCCATGCAGAACGTGCCCTCCTTAATACCCATCACCAGGCTAACCCATCCCCCCAGCCCCCTCCCCTCTAGAACCCTCAGTTTGTTTCTCAGAGTCCATCGTCTCTCATGGTTCATCTCCCCATCCAATTTCCCCCCCTTCATTTTTTCCTTCCTACTCTCTTCTTTTTTTTAACATTATAATGTATTATTTGTTTCAGAGGTGCAGGTCTGTGATTCAACAGTCTTGCACAATTCACAGCGCTTACCAGAGCACATACCCTCTCCAGTGTCTATCACCCAGTCACCCATCCCTCCCACCCCCACCACTCCAACAACCCTCAGTTTGTTTCCTGCGATTAAGAATTCCTCATATCAGTGAGGTCATATGATACATGTCTTTCTCTGATTGACTTATTTTGCTTAGCATAATACCCTCCAGTTCCATCCACGTCATTACAAATGGCAAGATCTCATTTCTTTTGTTGGGTCAGCCACAGCCAAAGCTCTCAGTGTCCATCCCACTCCTAGTATGCCTTCCCCTTCAGAGGAGGCTGGAAATCGACATTCCAGCTCCATGGCATGAAGCAGGTCTTATTATTAGCCCCATTTCACATCTGAAGATATTGCAGCTTAAAGAGATTATGTCATGTCCCCAAAGTCGCATGGCTAATAAAGGGTAGGCTCTGCTGCCTAGTTTACTGTGCATGTACTATGCATCACATGCCAAGCCAAGACCTACACATCAGTTATTTCACACACTCCCCACTATTCAGCAGGGGCAGACTTGGCTTAGAAGGATCTCATTAAGAAAGCTTCGTTGTTGGCTTTCTTTTCGATGCTGTTGTCACATCTATAATAATTAAGATTGCCAGATAAAATAGAGAACACCCAGTTAAATTTGAATTTCAGATAAATGATGAACAATTTTTTTAATGTAAGTATGCCCCAGGCAATATTTGAACACACTTAGACTAAAAAATTATTTGTTATTTATCTGAAATTCAGATTTACCTGGGTGTCCAGTGTTTATTTGTCAAATCTAAAAAGTCTAACAACAATGAACAAACCCCTACCAAAGAGACAAGGGGAATGCTGTCCAAAGCCATGATGCAAAAAGAATTTCTAAGCGTCGTCTAAGATGCAGAGCCAGGCATTCTTAGGAGAAAGATAATAATAGCAACAATAGTTGCTTTGTTGAACATCTTTCTCCTTGGCAGGTACATTACTTTCATGAAATAACTCATTCTGACCTTACAACAAGCCGATGGCATAGGCACTAGTGTTATTCCCGTCTGACAGACAAGTGGGACAGACAGAAACTTGCCCAAGGACAGACAGCCAGCAAGCCGATGGGCTGGGATTCCAGCCATGTTGGTCAGTTCCCAATACCACACGTTAAACTACTACCCATTCTCATAGACAGCAAGGCTCAGTTTGCCAAATTATACAGGGAGTATTCGATTCAGGGCTACATAAACATCCTAGATTTCCTCTTCATTTGTTCGTTTTCAGTTACCACCAATCTAGGCCCCGTTTTTCTCCTTAATAGATGCCACACCCATTCTCCCCTGGTCTGACAGCAATCTAACCAAAGCTCGTATTTTTTTTTAAGATTTTAATTTATTTTTTTGAGAGAGTGGGGAGGAAGGGCAGAGGGAGAGGGAGAAGCAGACCCCCTCTGAGCAGGAAGCCCAACACGGGGTTTGATCCCAGAACCCTGGGATCATGAGCTGAGCCAAAGGCAGACTGCACTCAACTGACTGAGCCACCCAGGTGCCCCAGAGTTTGTATTTTTAAACTACAATTTTCTTATTTAAAAAGTACTGCAGGGGTGCCTGGGTTGCTCAGTAAGTTAAGCATCCAACTCTCGATTTCGGCTCAGGTCATGATCTCAGGGTCATGAGATGGAGCTCCGCATTGGGCTCCACGCTCAGCACCAAGTCTGCTTAAGATTCTATCGCTCCCTGTCCCTCTGTCCCTCCCCCTGCCCACTCTGATGTGCGTGCATGTCTCTCTCTCTCTCAAAAAAAATAAATAAATAAAAATAAAAAGTACTGCATGCTAGCCTTTTAAAATTTTGGATACAAAAGATTACAGCAAACTACAGAAAGTATAAAGAAATTTAAAATCATCTTAATTTCCATTTTTTTTAACATGCTGTATAGTCTTCAAGCCTTGCTGTAGATGCATATGTTTTCTTCTCACTTGCTCTTCAGACAATATCTGAATCATACCATACACACTGTGTTGTGCTTCAGTTACCAATATATTGTGTACATACTTCTTCTCCACAAGTGGTCTTTAAGAATGCTATGGGCTGGAATTCTATCCTCCCAACATTCGTATGTTGAAGCCTTAAGCCCCCAGTGTGACTGTGTTTGGAGTAAGGCAGTAATTAGGGCTAAATGAGATCATAAAGGGGGGCCCTAGTCCAATAGGATTAGTGCCCTTCTGAGAAGAGACCCGGGAGAGCAGGCTTGCTCTCTCTGCTTCATAAGGACACAGCAAGAACGCAGCCAGCTATAACCAAGGAAGAGAGCCTTCCCCAGAAATCAACCCTGTGAGCTCTTCCCAGATCTGGGACTTCAGGCCTCTACGACTGTTGAAGGAGAAAATGAATTTCTATTGTCTAAGCCACCCAGTCTGTGGTATTTCATTTGGGCAGCCCAAGGTGACGAATACAGGGAACATGAGTTTTTTAGAACTAGAATACTCCATATGATGCATACACCAAAATTTATTCAACAGATTCCCCATTGCTAACTCTGTAACTTGCTTCCAAGTCTGCACTTTCACAATGAACACCTACTATCTGTAACCTTTCCGGACTTGTTACCTGAGGACAGCTTTCTAGAGGCCGAGTCGCTGGTAGGTGTAGTCCACTGTCCTGGTTTGCCCTGGACCATTCTGGGTTTTGCACTGAAAACCTCAAATCCCGGGAAGCCCTCAGTCCTGGTAAACCAAGATGGTTGGTCACAGTATGCCTGGGTCAAAGGCAAGACGTGTTCCACGGCCTTCCCACACCTGCTGCTGGACCACTCACCAGACGTGTGCTAATTTCTACACCCAGCACACCAGAGGTTTCCCTGCTAAGGTATGGTACCTTATCTGGCATTGACATCTACGTGCTTCAGCATAGACAGTGACAAATATGAGGTGTAAATTAAAAGTAATCTATACCCTAGAAACAGTTAATTAATATGTGAAGTACCCTAATCAAGAATCCACATTCCAGAGGTGGCTGGTTAGCATTTGAAAGACCCTAATCAGGAGCCCCCACTCCAACTCCAGCTACAAGCACCGTGACAAGTGCTTGCTTTAAATACCACTATCTGAAGCAGCATATTGAGCTTGTTAATTAGCATAAGGGATATTAGAAATAATGTTTCACTGGCAAAATGTGAGCTATTCAAGAAGCATTCTGCCTTGCAATAACAGAATATTTTGAAAAATCGGGTCTCAAAACCCTGCAACCTAACACCTTTGGAGTGAGGCTTTAGGTAAAGAATTCTATTTGATCCCATTACCCCTACATTCATCAGATTACAGAGATGTGAAAATGGGGGGAGAGGGACATTTTGGGGTTGTCACAATGACTGGGGGGTAATAGTTGTGAGAAGGATGCCTAACAGAATTCAATGCCTGGGTCCTGGGTTGCAAAATATCCTATGATACCCAGAGAAGTCCAGCACCCAAAATGCCAGGGATGCCGGAAAAGTTTAGCCAATGATCAGAGCCTTGTGGCATTTTGCCTCAAAGCAAACCTTTCAGGTTGGAGAACCCCAACGCCAGAGGGGCCACATTTCAGTGGGCTCACCAAACAGATCGACTCATCTTTGTGTCTATTTTCTGTTATTGTTTTGTTTGTTTGTTATTTTGTTGTTGTGGCTGAATTTGGTTCAAGACTTGCTTGCTTCATAACACATCACCCAGAAGCAAGGTTTTGGGCAAGGAGACCTACTGCCCTCACACACCTCTAATCATTGGAAACCAGGAGCATTCAACAAAAAGAAGCTAATCATTGTGAACAGGCAAATCAGCCTAGGTCAGGTCACAACAATGGATATCTTTAAAGTTTGCTTTATTATGTCAAGATCCCTTTCAGCGCTTGCTATTAAATACCAAGAAAAATGAAATACAAAGAAAATAAAGCCAGTAAGTTCCTCTGTTTGATTTAAAACAAAGCATAAGGCAAAACTGATGATAGAGTTTGCTGAAAACCTTGCCAGATGAATGTGAGCACACGTATATGTGCATTGTCCTTGGTTAATCCAGTTATGCATGTGCCCATTTTATTTTAGTGATAGACCAGCTTTTTTTTTTAAGACTTTTTATTTATTCATTTGAGAGAGAGAGAGCATGCGTGAGCATGAGTGTGAGCATGAGCAGAGGGGAAGAGTCAGAGGGAGAGGGAGAAGCAGACTCCTCACTGAGTGGAGCTCCATCCCAGGACCCCAGGATCATGACCTGAGCCGAATGCAGACGCTTAACCGACTGAGTCACCCAGGCGCCCCATTATGATGGACCAGCTTTAAACTTGATCCTCCAATAGGCAGGCTGAAACTCAGGAGCAATACTGCTACTGATAGGAAAAAAGTACCCCACAAAGAGAGGTCTCCCCATAGCCATGTGGACCACCAAAGAGAGCCAGCAGAGGCTTGTATGGTAGAGGGCAGGTTCTCTATAGTAGCAGATCTCAAACTCTACTGAGCATCAGGATCCCCTGGAGGAATTAAAACACAGATCACTGGGCCCTGCCTCTCAAAATTCTGATTCAGGAGGGTGGGCATGAGGCCTGAGAACCTGCATTTCTAACAAGCTCCCAGGTACTGATGCTTCTGGTCCTTGGACTACATTTTAGGAACCACTGCTCTGGTTCTCAACCTTGGCTGCACATTACAATCACCTGGGGAGCTTTTAAAATAATCAAGACTCAGGCCCCACCCCAGAATGATTGTGTCAGAATCTCTGGGGTGGAGCCCAGGCCCCAGATTTTTTTTTTATTTCCAAAGTAAAGCCAACGTTGAGAACCATGTTTCCAGAAGGAGGCCAGAGTCAAACTATATTCGGCTTGGAATTCCCAAGCTGGATAATAATAGCAGTAACAATAACAAAGATGGAGTTTATTAAGTCTGATTGTATGCCAGTTTCTGTCCTAGGCCTCCTACAGGCACCATCTAATTAATCTCCACAAAAACCTATGAAATTAGTATTTTTGACCTTTTTATTTTAAACAGATGAAACTCAGGCTCAGAGAGGTCAAGTGGCTGGCCAAGATCACTCAGGAAACAAGTGGTGAATTCAAACCCAAGAGGATGTGACTCCAAAATCTGTGTTTCTTAATGACTCTGTGATGCTCCCTCCTGTCACCCCTTCAAAGGGGCAGGGAAGAACCAGAGCTACAGGAAGGATTTAAAGGGGGGAAAAAGCAAACAAGAGGAGGCTGGGGCAGTCTGGAGGTGGTGCTGGTGCCCAGGATGCTACCTTTAACCATCCTTGTGTAGACTGCATAGACAGGGTCCATCTGAAGGGCCTTGGCACACAGCACGTAAAGGGAGAAGGACTGGAGATAGGGATCTTCATGCTTCCTACCCCACGTTCCAGGTCAGGTGGAGACATGTACTTTAAAGGAGGTCTGGGATGAGAGCATAATGGGGAATTGGCTTAGGGAGAGGAGAGTCGGCACTGGGACCGTGGCAAGCTCCCCCCAGCGTCCAGAGTCTGGGAGCCCTCAGGGATATAAGCCAGCCCCTGCCAACCACGGGAGATGCCCCTCGCATCACACAAGTGGGAGCAAGATACTCTCCTCTTGAGGCTCTTCCTTTACTGCTGGCTACAGTCGTCCATACGTAGCCCATACAACAGACCTGCACACATCTGCATATTAGAGCCCCTTGGAAATGCTTAACGTGCCGGTGCTCAGGCCCTCACCCCTTGATTCTGACTTCACTGGTCTGTGGTTAGGTCGAAGCATCTTTTTTTTTTTTAATGCTCCCCAGGTAATTCTCACTGGGCAGCCGTTTTAAGAGAGTCATAATTTACTTGACCTCAACACAGACAATGTGATGTTATTACATTTTTGGATTAAGACAATGGTACTTGACCTGGGCTGCAGGCTGAAGTCACCTGGGAAACTTTTAAAAATACCACTGCCTGGATGCCACCTCCAGAGAGTCTGATGTATTTGGTGTGGAGCAGCATCAGCATAGATGGTTTAAAAAGTTCCTTCAGGTGACTCCAGTAGATGGTCAAGAATGAGAGCTACTGGATCAAGTTCTAGCGCAGAAACTGCAGTATCTTGAAGTATACAAAATTCAGGGGTGGTCAAATGGCATTCTAATCTAGATTCTTATTCTTCAAGATATTCATTCTTCAAGTGGGAGGTACTACATGTTCTTCTATATCCAATCTCAATCAAAAACAAGTGCTTTGAAAATTAGCATACTGGACATCAAATGAGTTTTTATTAAATAGTTTACTTAAATATTAAATTAATGATGAATGTTGCAAACAGGCTCTCAACTGGTGAAATTACGGTGATATTATACTTAAACATATGTGACTGTATATATGGGCTATATATACATATATATACATACATACATATACATATATATGCCTATATATATATATGGGCTAATAATATTTTAGAGAAACTTCCTACCTTTGCAGAGGGGGGTATGAGAATCCAGTGAGGCCTATACCCTTTAATCTTAGGGATATTTTATTAGAGATTTACACTAGGCATATACTAGGGATATACTGCTCTAAGCTAAATACCTAAGTAGTCCCATGTTTGGCAATGAATTCTCAAAGATTCTGCCTAAGGCCAGCTCTGTGGGTGACAGGAGCCTTGTCTTTACTTCAAATGAATCTTTTTTTTTTTTTTAAGAAACTTTATTTATTTACTTGACAGAGAGAGACACAGCGAGAGAGGGAACACAAGCAGGGGGAGTGGGAGAGGGAGAAGCAGGCTTCCTGCTGAGCAGGGAGCCCGATGCGGGGCTCGACCCCAGGACCCTGGGATCATGACCTGAGCCGAAGGCAGACGCCTAATGACTGAGCCACCCAGGCAACCCTCAAATGAACCTTTGATGCGAAGTGTAGATTGAGCACCTAAGAACAGACTTCCTTAAGCTCATGGAACAGATCATATGATTTTTTGTGTGTGTGATGGCTTGCTAATAAGCATTTATTTAGTAAATGTTTGTACACCTAGCAGAATTTGCATATGTCCAAATGCATCAAATTGTATACATTAAATATGTGCACTTCTTTGTATATCATTTATACCTCAATAAAGCTATAAAAAATTATCTTATAAAGACCCTCCCATCCACTTTTTTAAGAAGTAATTTTTTTATCCTTTTTTAAGGGGGGAGTGGCAGAAGGAGAGAATCTTAAGCAGGCTCCATGCCAAGTGCAGAGCCCAACATGGGGCTTGATCCTAGGACCCTGAGATCATAACCTGAGCCAAAATCAAAAGTCAGATATTTAATCAACCGAGCTATCCAGGCACCCCCCCCATTAATTAATTTATTAAAATTGCCATATCTGAAAAAAAAAAAAAAACAACCCAGACCTGTTAAGTGAGGTTGTAGGAGTATTTAACTATCACCTATCTACACCAAAGCAGCCCCTGATGGCTGTCAGCTCAGAGCCGGCCTGGTTCTAACAGGAAACACACAGTGTTTTTCTGTGAAACACAAGGCCACTCTGACTGTGATGAGTGAGACAAAAACAGGGCCATTCTGGAATGGTGTCTGAAGACAAAGACAGGAGCACTGTCCAAGCCACAAAAATGGCCAAACATCCCCCTCTTGCTGCTGATGTGAGTGACTGGGCTTCTTCACCCATTGCAGCTTTAGTCCTGCCTCTTAGATAAAACTTATTACGCTACCCAATCACGGACTAGTCCCTTCTTTCCGATAGCACCCAAACCAGAACAAAATCATGCTTCCTTGAACCCTTGCCCAAATCACCTAACACAAGCCCAGATTCCAGAACGACCCCCTTTGACAACTCCCTCACTGAGATGCTCCAAGTCTCTCGATTTTGTTTTGTCTCCCTTGTTGCAAGGAACCAGTTGCATTAGTTTTCTATTATATGTTACTGCATAACATATTGCCATAAATTTAGAGGCTTAAAGACAGTAGAAATGTATTACTTCGTAGTTTCCCTGGGACAGGAGTCTGGGCATAGGCTAGCTGGGTCTTCTCAGTCTATCACAAGGCTAAAATCAGGGGTCAGCTGGGGCTGTGTTCTCATCTGCAGCTTGGGGTCCTTCCAAGCTCACTCAAGTTGTCAACAGAATTTGGTTCTTTGTAGTGGTAGGACTGAAGTTTCATTTTCTTGTCGGCTTTTGGCTGTTAGCTGTTGACCAGGGGTCATTTTCAGCTCTGAGAGGCCACTTTCATGTCTTAGCTGTATGGGGCCCTTCCATAGGCAGTTCACAACATGATTGGGCTTTTTTTTTTTTTCCCAGCCCAGTTGGATGATCTCCCTAATATTTCACTTTCTTTCAAGGGCTCACCTGATTAGGTCAGGCCCACCCAGGATAATCTGCTTTTTGACTGATTAGTAACTTAACTGTGGGAGTGACATTCCAACATATTCACAGGTCCCATTTAGACTGGGGTGGGGAGGATTATACAGGGCTTGTCTACCAGGGGGCAGGAATCTTGGGGGAGCATCTGCCTGCCTCACCAAGAAACCTAACTTCAACTACAAATGTGTTCCTGGTGATCTTTGGCTGAAAGACACCCAACACTTTCCAGCTATCATTTTCTACTAAAATAAGCCTAAGACATGTGCATGATCAGACTACATCAAATCAATTCCTAATGACAGGATGGGAAACCAAGGGGCAGACTTGCCAGGAGATTTTACTGAGCCCCATCTGGACCATCTGGGTGAATCACAGGCTTTTTTAATTGACAAAGACACTGTAAGCCTCTCCCACCAAAAGGCAGGTGGGGCTTGATACCCAGAGGAGTACAAAGAAGCCTATCTGTTCAATGATCTATTCACCAAATTTGAAATACTTGTTAAATGACCTATTCCCAAATTATACCAATTTTACCCATTTATTAAAATGTATCCTGAAGGGGGCACCTGGGTGGCTCAGTCGTTAAGCGTCTGCCTTCGGCTCAGGTCATGATCCCAGGGTCCTGGGATCGAGCCCTGCATCGGGTTCCCTTCTCCGCAGGAAGTCTGCTTCTCCCTCTCCCACTCCCCCTGCTTGTGTTTCCTCTCTATGTCTCTCTCTGTCAAATAAATAAATAAAATCTTTAAAAAAATAAAAATAAAAATAAAATAAATGTATCCTGAAGAATATTCTTGAGTATATTCAATAAATAATAATACAGTTACCCCCTTTATCTGTGGGGAATATGTTCCCAGACTCCTAGTGGACACCTGAAACCACAGGTAGTACCAAACCCTTTATATGCTGTTTTTCCCTATACATACATGTCTACGATAAATTAGGCACGGTAAAAGACTAACAATAATAACATAATAAAATAGAGCACTTCTAACAATATACTTCAATAAGAATTATGTGAATGTGATCTCTCAAAATACCTTATTTACTCTACTCACCCTTCTTTTTGCCATGATGTGAGATGATAAAATGCCTACTTGATGAGATAAAGTGAGGTGAATGGCATAGGCATTGTGACTAGCAGGAGGTTACTACTGACCTTCTGACAAGGTCAAAAGGAACATCCTCTGCTTCCAAACCACAGTTGACCTCCAGTACCTGACACCACAGAAAGTGAAACCATGGATACAGGGGGACCACTGTATATTCTGTTAGATATAGGAATGACTAGCAATTCTTCCCTTCTTTTAGGAGCAAACAATACTCGCTTAGTGAGCAAATAAATGATATGTCCATTATCTATAATTTTTAGCACCTCCTACCCTAGGAGTCCAATTTAAATTATCCTTATGGAAAAAAATACCAGAATGGTTGGGCACCTGGAATTCACATCTAGTTGAAACAGCTCCATGAACTACAACAGGTTGATTTACCCTCTAAGGAGGTGTCTCACAACCTCAATCATATTTTAATTTATGTGAATCCTCCAATTATCCTCTTTTACTCAAACTATCAGGATTATTCATGTATTCATTTGTTGAATAAATATATCCAGAGTACCAACTATATGTTAGGTGCTCAATAAGGAGATACAGCAGCAGACCACAGAAATGTCCTCCTTCATGGAGTTTCCAATGTAGCAGAGACAGATATTCAACAACAACAACAAAAATCCAAAAATTAACATACAATTACAAATTCTGATGACTACTAGGAAAGAGAAGTATAAGAAAAATAAAGCCAGGTGGTTATGATATAGTAAATATGCAGTGAAAATCAAGGTTTGACATGTCCTTGTCTCTCTTATCTCTACAAAGATGGATTAGAAAGAGACACCCAAGAAAATGAAATCACTGTCTCAAAGAATGTTCATTGCAGCATCATTCACAATTGCCAAGACACGGAAATAACCTAAGTGTCGATAAATAGATACACGAATAAAGAAAATACAATACATACAAATACACAGACACACAGACACACAGACACACACACACTAGAATATTGCTTGGCCATAAAAAAGGACATCGTGCCATTTGTGACAATATGAATGAAACCTGAGGGCATCATGCTAAGTGAAATAAATTAGAGACAAATATCATATGACCTCACTTATATGTAGAATTTTAAAATGCTGAACTCATGGAAACAGAATAGACTGGTGGTGGTTGCCAGGGGTTGGGGGTGGTCAAAATGGGGAGATGTGTTCACAGCATACAAGCTTCCAATTACAAGATGAATAAGTTCTGGGAATATAATGCAGGGCATGGTGACTATAGTTAACAACACTGTATTATATACATGAAAGTGGTTAAAAGAGGAGATTTTAAATGCTCTCACCACACACACACACACACACACACACACACACACACACAATGTAATTATGTTAAGTGATGGATGTGTTAAGTAAACTTACTGTGGTAATAATTTTGCAATATACACATGTATCAAATCATTACATTGTATATCTTACACATAACACAAAGCAATATGTCAATTATATCTCAATAAAGCTGGGGGGGAAAGGAAAAGACATCCACCCTGGGAAATGTGAAGGACAATTAGGAATGTGCTTACCTGTCCAAGGAATAAGGGATCGACTTCATCAAGTTCATTTCAGGAATAAAAGAGGTCAGCTGTGTGACCATGACCTTCTACTCACCTCATTTCAACTGGAAAAACTAGAACCCCCACCTGATATTCAAAGGTCTCACACCTGATATTACTTGCTCCATCAATCTTTGTTGTCAAGTCAGCTAAATGAGAAGTGCTTATCCCCCTAATGGATTAAAAATATAAAGACACCTACTCTGAATATATTTAATGCCCATTAAAATTGTGTATGAAAATCAGGAATATCTCATGTTTAAATATTTATCTAATTTATTTAAATATTTATCTGTACCAAACACAGATAAGTCTTAGGTCTTTTTTTTTTTTTTTTAAAGATTTTATTCATTTATTTGACAGAGAGAGACACAGCGAGAGAGGGAATACAAGCAGGGGGAATGGGAGGGGAGAAGCAGGCTTCCCGCGGAGCAGTGAGCCTGATGCGGGGCTCGATCCCAGGACCCTGGGACCATGACCTGAGCTGAAGGCAGACGCTTAACGACTGAGCCACCCAGGCGCCCCAAGTCTTAGGTCTTAAATAGAATGGTATAATTTAGTTCAGTTTCATTCATTCTAAAATAAGGATTCTCCACTGTAATTATCCAGGTAAAATCAGTTACTCTCAAAACCCTTCCTGGATTCCCCCAGGCACAGTTATTAATAGTTACGTCCTTCCCTGTTCTCCCACAAGACTTCCATTACAACTCATTTTTGCACTGTACCAGAAATATCTTGAAGTCTTTGAAATTACTTTTCTGGCTCTCTTACTCAACTGAGGCCCTTGAGAAGAACAACATGGTCTTATTCATCTGTGCACCTTGGTCCCCAGCAGAGAGCCACATTCATAGTAATAAACGTCCATACAAGTTTGAGTGTATAAACAAAAGGTATTGTACAAATCTCATCTTATTATAACAAATGCAATAGAATGACACTTAGGCCCTGAATGAGAAGACAGCCATGCAAAGATCTAGTCAGGAACAGCATTCCAGAGAGAACTGCTAGTGCCAAGGTGAGGGGAGGGGAGGAAAGAACATATAGAAAGAAGGCCACTGGGTAGAATGAAAGAGAGCAGAGAAAATGAGGTTAGAGCAGAGAGGTAAAGAAAGGCCAAATGAAGGTCAGGATAAGAAGTTTGCATTTGGTACTATGTATAACAGAATTCACTGCAGCAGGATTACATCCTACAACTTGTATTTTTCAGAGATCACTGTGGCTATTGCTTGGAGAATAGAGTGTAGAGGTGTGTGCTTGGGAGCAGGGAAGCCCTAGAGCCTAGTGCAGGAGTACAGACAAGAGACGATGGTAGCCAGTTCTGGGGTAACAACCACTGAGGTGGACAGAAGGTAGCTGGATGTGAGATAGCTTTTGGATATAAAGGTGACAGAACTTGGTAAGTGGATGTGGGCAGGACTGCTATTTAGCTGGTAAGTCCCCAGAGAGCCCTCCTAGTGGCCAAAATATTGAAATATTTCTACACCAGTTGGTAAACGGTCACAGCCGAGAGCTCCCAAGTGGTGCCCCAACCCCAACACCCCAATACACCCAGACTTCCTCTAGAACCCAAAAATAAAATATCAATGTTTAGCATGGTAGGGACCCCACTCGACAACTCTACAGCCTGACTTTGTTCTGATTGGTGGGTCCCATGCTGTACTGTTTGCTAAAGATCACAATGGGATTTTTTAAAAAAATTTATTTAAATTCAATTTAGTTAACATATACTGTATTATTAGTTTCAGAGGTAGAATTTAGTGATTCATCAGTTGCATACAACACCCAGTGCTCATTCCATCAAGCGCCCTCCCTAATGCCCATCACTCAGTTACCCCATCCCCCCACCCACCCCCCTCCAGCAACCCTGAGTTTGTTTCCTATAGTTAAGAGTCTCTTATAGTTTGCCTCCCTCTCTTTCATCTTATTTTATTTTCCTTTCCCTTCCCCAATGTTCATCTGTTTTGTTTCTTAAATTCCCCATGAGTGAAATCATACGGTATTTGTCTTTCTGTGACTGACTTATTTAGCTTAGCATAATACCCTCTAGTTCCATTCATATCGTTGCCAATGGCAAGATTTCATTCTTTTTAATGGCTGAGTAATATTCCATTGTATGTATATACAATGTACATTCAATGAAATATATATATCACCTCTTATCCATTCATCTGTTGATGGACATCTGGACTCTTTCCATAGTTTGGCTATTGTGGACATTAGTGCTATAAACATTGGGGTGCATGAAACACTATGTTTGTATCCTTTGGATCCTCTAGTTCAACTGCTGGGTTATAGGGTAGCTCTATTTTTAACTTTTTGAGGAACCTCCTTACTGTTTTCCAGAGTGGCTGTACCAACCTGCATTCCCACCAACAGTGTAAGAGGGTTCCCCTTTCTCCGCATCCTCACCAACATCTGTTGTTCCCTGAGTTGTTAATTTTAGCCATTCTGACCGGTGTGAGGTGGTATCTCATTGTGGTTTTGATTTGTATTTCCTTGATGCCAAGTAAAGATCACAATGGGATTTAAAGGGCAGGGAAAGAGAGGAATTGAGTGCTCCTGGGCTTTTGGCTTGAACTATTGGATGGATGCCTTGCTGTTTACTGACATGGAGGAACAAGGAAGGAATAAGTCTGATGGGAGGAAAGTGATTCTGTTAAATTTGATATTTATTAAATATCTAGGTGGAAAGGACCAATAGGCTAAGTAAAGGTTCCCAGAGACTACCCACATCAGCAAAGTTCAAAGCAACAAAACTCTAGAATGATGGAACTTGGAAATAACCTTGAGGACCATTTAATTGTGAATAAATCTATAATGTTCTGGATTTGATTAATACCATGAGGGATGTCCAATTGCTTTATAAATCCAGGCTCATTTGGCTGGCTAGAAGTAGGCTGAATAATGAACACCCAGATATATGAGGTCCCAATTCTGGTACCTGTAAATATTACCTTTTTCTGAAAAAGGGTCTCTACAGATATGATTAGGTTAAGATTCTTGAGATGGGTAGATTATCTTGCATTATCCAAGTGGTCATAAATGCAATCACATGTGTTATGAACTGAATTGTGTACCCCTCAAATTCATACATTGAAGTCGTAATCCCCAGTGGGACTGTACTAAAAAATAGGGCCTTTAAGAAGTAATTAAGTTTAAATGAGGTCATGAGGGTGGGGCCCCAATCTGAGAGGACTGGTGGCTTTACAAGAAGAGGAAGAGCTCTCTCTTTCTCTCTTTCTCTGTCTCCCCTGCCCCCAACATACACACACCATGTGAGGACCCAGGGAGAAGGCAGCTGTCTGCCAGCCAGGAAGGGAACTCTAACTAGAAATCAACTCGGCCAATACCTTCATCTTTACCTTCCCAGCCTCCACAATTGTGAGGAATACCCTTTCTTTTATTTAAGCCATCCACTCTATGGTATTTTGTGATGGCAGCCCCAGCCGACTAACACATATTGTATTCATATAAGAGGGATGCAGAGGGAAATTAGAAACAGAAGAAAAGAAGGTCGTATAAAGATGGAGGCAGAGATTGGAGCGATGGGGCCAAAACAAGGAATGCCAGCAGTCACCAGACATTAGAAGATGCAGGGAACATATTCTCCCCGAGGACCTTCAAAAGGAGTCCAGCCCCACGGAGGCTTTGATTTTGATGGAGCAGTAGAGATCTCAGACTTCTGGCCGCCAGAACTGTGAGAATGCATTTCTGCTGTTTTAAACCACGTTCGTGGTTCTTTGCTGCAAAGGTCACAGGAAACTAATACGCCCACCAAGGTGGTTGGGAGGAAAAGGGGTATTCTGTCCTTTTTAAAAATGAAAACCCAGAGATAGGAATGTTTACAACATTTTGCCAAACCCTCCCAACTTCTAGGGCAGACTCGTGCTCCAGCCCTGCTCTCCCAGCTAGGCTAGCCTGACGGCTTTCAGCAGGCCTCTTTCAGAGCCTCTGTCCTGTGTGAAAAGAGAGAGGTGGCAAATACTCTCTCCTTGACCAAACCTTAGCCAAGCTCCTCAGGGCCCTCTTCTCGACTAGACTTTCACCTTCGCCCCCATCCTGTCCTCCTCAGCCTGCCTAGCCCAGTTTTATCAAGAATCCTGCTGTTAGTCTAGTGAGAATCCACCCCCAACCCTTGATATCTGATCCAAATCCTCATTCCCCACCTTTGATGCCTCAGTCCTTGGCCTTCCTTTAGCAAAAATCCTGTTGGGTTAGTTTGGCAAGAATTTCCCAACTCTTGATGTCTCTCCTTAGTAATTTCTTATCCCCTGGCCCCATCATTCTGCTCCTTGGCTATAAATCCCTTTGTCCTTGCTGTAGTCGGAGTTCAGCTCCATCTCTCTCCCCAATTGCAATAGAGCTGACCCTTACCGTAATAGTCTTGAAAAAAGTCTTCCTTACCATTTTCGCAAGTGCCACCATAATTTTTTCTCTAACAGAGGTGGCACTGCTGGAATAACAACTACTGACTTCCAGAAGTCAGGAGCTTTAAACAGCTCTCCCTTCCAAATTTCAAGGTTGCAGCTGCTGTTGAAAATGTTGCACAGGCTTAGAAAAAAAAGGAAATATTTCTATTCTCTTTGGAGATGCTTGTCTTTGAGTTGAAACCCCTCATAACCTTTTGCATTACAAAGGCAACTAAGAGGGCTCATCCTTCTGTTTTGTCTTTAACCTTCTTTCCTTCCCTCCTTCCTTCCTTCCCTCCTTCCTTCCTTCCACTCATTCATTCATTCAGGAAATATTACTGAGCCTGACTAAGGCTACATGCTCTGTTCCATAGTGTTACAAACATGTCAACATTGCAGCCACTGCCCTCAAAGGAGAAAGGAAACCATGGTAGGATTCTGAGCCCCTACCATGTATCTGTCCACATGCTGGACCCTTTCACATGTATTGTCACATTTAATCCATCCCTAGGACCAGACCGATAGTAATTATTTTTCTTTTCTTTTTTTTCTTAACAGTTGATAAAACTGATTCTTAAAAAAACTGAGCAACTTACTCAAGACCACACAGCTATTGAATGTTGGAGGTAGGTCTCAAAACCAGACATCAGACATCAAAATCTGTGACCTTTTTTCTCGCTATGATATATAACAATTAAGACATGCACACAAATAACTATGATACAAAGTAAATGGGTAAATTCTCTTGGAGATCAAAGAATTAAAAATAGAAAGGAAAAGAAATATTGTGTCTGGTACCTGCTAGGCACTTCCCTTTGCATATCCACATGCATAATCTTTTCATTGTATTGTGGCAACAACACTGAACACAAGATCTACCCTCTAAATAAATAAATGTGCACAGTACGGTATTGTTGACTAGAGGCACAACATTGTACATCAGATCTCTAGAACTTATTCATCTTTCATAACTGAACCTTTTTACCTATTGAACATCAACTCCCCATTTCCCTCTCCCCTCAGCCTTTGGCAACCACTCTCTGCTTTTATGCATAATCTTATTCAGTCCTTTCAACAACCTTGTGATGAGAGACATCCCACTTTCAGCAAGAGAGAGTACAAAAATCTTCAAGGAAAAGGTAATGCTAATTCTGTACTTTGTAGGATGACAATAAAGCATGGGGAACCAGAGAGAAGACACATTCCAAGGGAGGAAACTGGGTACTCTAGAAAAAGGGAGGACATGATCACAAAGCAGCTGTCGGTGAAACTGGCTGAGCAGAAAGAACACAATAGAAAAGAACAAAAGGTAGAGAGCCTACAAGGGCATGCTCAAGTACCTGGCCCTTGTTCAGTGAGCCAGGGGGGCTCTTGACAAGGAGGCCGGAACTGACCTTTGGTAAGTATGTGGTGTAGGGATTGAATTGAAAAGGATGGCAGGAGAATCCAGGGTCAAGAGAACCTCATGAGTGGTTATAAGGCTCTCCTGGGGCAGAGGCTGGGGCTGGAGGAAGGGGAGAAGCACAGAGTAAGATGAACATACACACCATTTTTCAAAAACAGCACTAACAACAAGAAAAGCTACGGCTCAAAATAAATAACTCTCTTTGGGAACAGAGGCAGCAACAGGCCTACGATGTTTTCACTTAAACCCACGTTTGTTAGATAGCAAGGGTGGCAGCTGGCTGGCAGCAAACTGCCTCTTATCTCCAAATCCAGGCCATTTTGCTCCTCTGCCCAGAGTCTGAATAATAAATTTTCTATTCCTCCGAAGAAAACAATGCCATTGAATGAGGTGGAAATAGCAAAAATAGGATGGCTTGATTTTACGGACAGAGTTTCATATGATATACCAGAACTCACCTATTTCTTTCCTGGTCGACCCACCAGCCTGATTCATTGACCTTGGAAAGTCATTTTCTTCCTCTTTTCAGTACAATATAAAAATTGAAGTGTTTTTAGAAGTGGAGAGACAAACCTAGGGATGCAGCTTATAGCAAAGAAAGGATAATCAATCTATTCAAGGAATCAGAGTTCTTCTCAGAAGACTGAACAGGAACAGCTAGAAGTATGCCCAGCGAAGATAATGGATTACGCGTTGATGGAGAGGGGAACTAAGTCAAGGGCTCCTGTTACTCTCCTAATACTGAGCTTCGTGCTGTAGATTTAACAATTAACAAGACAACCCCTGACCTCATGGCGCTCACAGATATAGAGAAAAATTCCCATATGGTGTCACAACGATATGGAAAGTAGAGGTTTAGGGAGCAGGTGAAGTTTCCCAGAGACCTGAGTAACCAGGCACCACCCAAGGACAATTAAATCAGGTCTAAATGAATGTCTCCTAAACTTCCACATTATACTTCCTGGTTTCAAACTATATTACAAAGGTATAGTAATCCGAACAGTATTGTACTTGCATATAAATAGACACACAGACGCACGGAGCAGATTCAAGAGCCCAGAAATAAACCTTCACATTTATGATCAACTAATATTTGACAAGGGAGCCAAGAATACTAAATGGGGAAAGGACAGTGTCTTCAATAAATGGTGCTGGGAAAACTGGATAATCACATGAAGATGGATGGGAAACTGGACCCCCATCTTATACCACTCACAAAATTAACTTGAAATGGATTCAAGACTTTCACAGAAGAACTGAAGCTGTAAGACTCCTAGAAAAAAAAATAGGGAAAAGCTCCTTGACATTGGTCTTGGCGATGATTTGTTGGATCTGACTCCAAAAGAAGCAAAGGCAACAAAAAGCAAAAATAAACATGTGGGACGACATCAAACTAAAATCTTTTGCATAGCAAAAGAAACAATCAACTAAATGAGAGGTGTTGTTCAAAAGGGAGTGAACTCTCTTGGGAGGATGTGCGTCCTTTTATTTTTGCAGATATCAAACACAGGTGCGGTGAGCATTGGGAGGCATGTGGCAGAGGGGTTGAAAATGGTAGGAGGGGGCCATTTGGAATAGATGACATCAGACTTCTTTCCAAGCCTGACATTCTGTGACTCTACGCTGGAGCTCCATGTAAGGTTTGCTCCAATGCTCCCATCCCTACAGAGCTCCGTGCTGAGGGATTATATGTTAAGAAAGGGTAAGCAGCACCTTGAACAACCAGAATTCATGGAATGAAACCAGATAGTAACTTTACTTTTGTCTCCCACCCTCCCTTCAAATTGTATTCAGTGGGATGAAAACTCAGGCAATCTCATGATTTTTGGATCCCTTTCGGATCAAGTCTGATAGACACTTTAGGTTGTAGATAGAGTATAAACTTGGTGATTAAAAAGGCCTGGGGGCGCCTGGGCGGCTCAGTTGGTTAAGCGACTGCCTTCGGCTCAGGTCATGATCCTGGAGTCCCGGGATCGAGTCCCGCATCGGGCTCGCTGCTCAGCGGGGAGTCTGCTTCTCCCTCTGACCCTCCTCCCTCTCATGCTCTCTGTTTCTCATTCTATCTGTCTCAAATAAATAAATAAAATCTTTGAAAAAAAAAAAAGGCCTGGCTCTCATGATAATAACAAAAACTGGCAACTCATTTGAAGGTATGATTTTGCCTGCTTCCCATGAGGGCCTCCCTGGGAGGGTGGGGCTGGAGGAAGGGGACCAAGTGCAGTAGCTCCTTCCACCTGCCAATTCTCTCCTCCTCTAACTTGTCACCTGCAGTTTCTGATTCCCTCAGAGTTGGGGTGAGGTGGGCATAGGTGGTAGGAAAGAAAGGTAAGAGTGGCAGAAAATGCTTAACCTATCATAAACAGGTTGGGCCCTGGGGATGGGAAGATATTAAAGTCGTGTTCTGGGACAGTTTGCCGGTAAGCAGTCACAGGCCATGCCCTTGACCCAGGTAAAGGGGCCACTGGCCTAGCATTGCTCACTCTCTTCTCTGCCCCTAAGAATCCAGAAGTACAACTTTGGCTTAGCCTCCATGGAGGCCATTTCTTCCACCCTGATAACTCTATGGAACAGGATACTACAAGATGGCCCCACTCAAGGTTGCCAGGTAAATACACTGTCTTTGCTCTGACAGAATCTGGGAGTGAAGGTCAGTCCGCAAGAAAGAACAATTCTCCTTTGCTTTGCTGCCACAGCAGTGAGATAGTCCAGGTGTCATACTCTGATATCCTGGGTGGAGCAGTGGTGTGGGGTCAGACAATAGGCCTGAGTGTTCCCCTAACTGCTCACTAGTCCCACTGGAACTCCTTTCCCTCAACAAGCTGAAAGGGGAAGCTCCCTTCAAACCTCCCCCTTAGATGGGGAGTGAAGACTCACAGTACAGCCACAATTCTCTCTAAAGAAATCCTCATAAATTTTCTCTAAATCTCTACTCTCTCAACCCTATTATATTCTTGATATGGCTGTGGGTTTGGTGAGCTGTGGTTTTCAACGTACCTTCTCTGTAATCCCTGCATATGGCTTAACATCACCTTTAGACTGTATGTTGTTGTACCAATAGAAACTTCCAACACAATAGCCATTTAATTTTCAGTGACCAAATGGGGGAAAAAACTATAGAATTTATTAATAGCTAGTTAAGAGCTTGATAAGGTAATTAAGGTGTGTGCTTGCTAGAATGCAAAGCCCTTGTAAGAGAATAAAGAATGAAGATGAAGCCTGAACCCTCTTGCTTCCCACTCATTAAATCTCTGCCTCTTCCATTCCCCAAACCCAAGGGTGAGATATTATTGCTGATGTGCAAGGAAAACCAATGTGAAGCAGCACCCCACAAATACCAAAGGAAGCAGAGCAAATCAAACCACTAAAAAGACCACACTTGATCCCAAGCCTAAGGCTGAGCATTCCAGGCATCTTTTTATTTATTTATTTATTTATTTATTTATTTATTTATTTATTTATTTATTTA